>NW_027271720.1:0-600000 GCF_040938485.1 Diadema antillarum
GAATTTTGTTTTGAGTTTGAAATCCCCCTTTTCCCGGTAGTTATTAGATTGGGGGAAAAAAGAGAGAAAAAAACCATGTCAAGATCACGTCCGGATAACAGAGAAATCTGGATAAAGGGAAGCCAGATAGAAGAGGTCAGACTGTATACAAGAGCGGAGAAATGCTAATGATGTGGTCAAAACACACACACTTGCACACACAAAATGGTTAATGTACTGGGATGATGAGGCCTATGACTCTTTGCTGACTTGTCATATGATTTCTTCTATCTAGTATGCAGAAGTGACATAGTTTGTGTGTTTTGGTTATTTTGTCTTTGTTCATTTATCCTATCACTGATAATGTGTCAACATAAAACAGAGGCAAACTTTATCTAACTTAATCTTGAAATTGAGAATTAGAACAGGTTGCATGAAAAATTCTTTTAGTATATTGTGCATATTCTACCTGGTGTGTTTGGTCTTACATTTTAGTGGAAGTGGTGTATTAGAGCCTGTATCCTCACGTAGAAAAGAGGAAAAGAGGAAAAGAGATGAAGAACATGGTAATAACTGACCTTTGACTTTTGACCCATGACAGGAGCTGAGACAGTTCAAGCAGCAGAGAGCCCAGCAGAAAGAAGAGCTTCAAGTGCAGGCCAAGAAACTCAACATCAATCTACAAGTCTGTAAGTTTCAACCCATCCACAAGCAATCTACGAATTTCTGCAGTATTTCTTGATTTTACCACATTGACTGTGTCCAACAGCTTGTACTGGTGTGCATGCTTTGACGTGAAACAGTTCAGAATTTCTGCACACACTCAGTATTTATAAGTCTGACTTGTTTTGGTATCCCTCATAAAGTTGTCACCGTCCTTGCAAGGAGATTGCAATATTTGAAGATTTACTTCTGCAGTTGTCAAACTTTTGTGCTGTTTTCGAGTCAATCTGAGGCTAGCTACTTTGCTATGTGTAATTACAAACTGGACTCTTGGTTAGTTTTAAAAGATGCAATAAAGTGTCAAACCATTTTTCAAAAGCAAGATCCAAATTCTCAGCATGTCAATATTGTCTTACCTTGTTGCTGAGCCTTTGCTATTCTGTCTCATAAAATGCATGTTCAACGTGCAAAATGTCAGACAAATGAAATCTGATTGATTTGAGGCCATACTGGAATCCTTCACATTGTGATGACTCATGCAAATTTTGCGCTCAACTGAACCAGAATGAAAGCAGTACCTAGACACACACAGATCTTTTCAGAGATAGTTGATATGGTAAAGAAATGCTCTTGTTGGCAAATTTATAAATGAACAAGGCTTTTACAGAGTCCTTGTTGCAGTTTATGCGTGAGGACCTGTATCAGGGCAGTTATCCCCTGATGACAATTACCCCCAGCTAAATACTGGTTAATGATAAGGTAAGAGTAAAAATTAGGGTTAGGGTTAGGATTAGGATTAGGTTCATTATTAGTATTAGGGTTAGGGTCAGGGGAAGGGTCTGGGGTAATTGTCCAGGGGGTAATTGGCCTACAACCATGAGGACCTGCTTTGAAAGCATGAGTCCATCTTGTGACATCTCAGTGTGATAAAGATGGTCCTAAGGTCTGTCTCTCTATCCCCATGCCCTAAAGCGGACACATACGCCGCCGTGATGACGAGTTACAGCAACAAGCAGAAGACCCTGGAGAAGTTGAAGGAGGCCCTCCGGGACGTGGAGAAGAAGACGGCGCAGAGCCTGCAGGATACGGACAGTAATCACTCCAAACTTTCGGTGAGTTTGCTGTAACTTTGCCAGTGCACTGCTTGGTAATTGTCCCCGCCGAACGAGTTCGAGCAGGGGACTATGAAACGGGCTCCGTACGTGTGTGTGTCCGTGTGTCCGTCCGTCTGTCCGTCCGTCCGTCCGTGTGTCCGTGTGTCCGTGTGTCCGTGTGTGCGTCCGTGTGTGATCAAAATCTTCAATTTGCTACTTCTCTGTCATTTATGAGCCAATTTTGATTCTGTTTGCTTTATATGATAGCACTACATGGGAGCTTTGAAACTTCTACACAGAATTTCAGTCGTGACCTTTGACCTTGACCTTTGACCTATATTGTACATTTTGCTACAAAATGCTACTCCTTCGCCATTTCTAACCCGATTTCGATTCCGTTTGCTTTATGTGATGGCGCTAGGTGAGGGCTTCAAAACTTCTACACAGAATTTTGACCTTTGACTTCTTTGACCTTTGACCTTGATTTTTTGACCTATATTGTACATTTTGCTACAAAATGCTACTCCTTCGCCATTTCTAACCCGATTTCGATTCCGTTTGCTTTATGTGATGGCACTAGGTGAGGGCTTCAAAACTTCTACACAGAATTTTGACCTTTGACTTCTTTGACCTTTGACCTTGATTTTTGACCTATATTGTACATTTTGCTACGAAATGCTACTCCTTCGCCATTTTTAACCCGATTTCGATTCCGTTTGCTTTATATGATGGCACTAGTTGAGGGCTTCAAAACTTCTACACAGAATTTTGACCTTTGACTTCTTTGACCTTTGACCTTGATTTTTGACCTATATTGTGCATTTTGCTACAGAATGCTACTCCTTCGCCATTTCTAACCCGATTTCGATTCCGTTTGCTTTATGTGATAGCACTAGGTGAGGGCTTCAAAACTTCTACACAGAATTTTGACCTTTGTCTTCTTTGACCTTTGACCTTGATTTTTGACCTATATTGTACATTGGCTACAAAATGCTACTCCTTCGCCATTTCTAACCCAATTTCGATTCCATTTGCTTTATGTGATGGCACTAGGTGAGGGCTTCAAAACTTCTACACAGAATTTTGACCTTTGACTTCTTTGACCTTTGACCTTGATTTTTTACCTATATTGCACATTTTGTTACAAAATGCTACTTCCGGCGGGGACATATGTTACGCACTGCGTAATTTCTACTTTTCCTTGTTAATCCTGTGTTGTTGGCATATTGCGAAAATCTGTGTGAGAATACCCCCCAAATAGTGTGGGTTTTGTGTGTGTGTGTGTGTGTGTGTGTGTGTGTGTGTGTGTGTGTATGTGTTTAATTGGCATCTGCATTCCTTGGCTGGGATGTATGGTTGGCTAATTTCTGCATATCTTGAGCACTGTTTGTGAAGTATGACATAGTCATGGAGCCATTTTACACATTTTAGCTTGGCTACTGTAATAAGAAAACAGATGGTTTCATTTTCACAGAGCATAGTGGACATATTATACCGATATGTGAGCTATTACTATTACTTTTTGTGCAGTATTTTGTATCTTTTCTCTCTTTTTTTGCCAAAAATACCCCAGGTTTTACGAAAAATAGTGTTGATCCCAAATTGTATTTTTACACATACCTAAAATACTATTTTTTCACCAAAAATATAGCTTTTAGCCCTCAGAATACAGCAGTCATGTTAACAAGGTTGGCATCCGTGCCATTTTTACATTCGAAATGCAATAGTGACAAGCCGTAGTGTGACAACGGAAAACACAAATTATGAATTAATTTTGTTCTTATATCTTTTGTCCCCCCCTCACTTTTTCATTGCAGGACTTGAAGGCAAGCCTGGCCAGGGAGCAGGGGGAGCTTGACCAACTAAAGAGGGCGTACCAGACCAAGATGGGTGACTACCAGAGGACCAAGAAGCGTCTGGAGGAGGAGAAGAGGCAGACCCTCCTCAAGCAGTCCGTGGCTCAGAATCGGGAGAACGAGAGAATCAAGTGAGGAGGAGACAAAAAAATGTTTCTCTTTCTGGGCCCTGTTTAATGAAGAGTTACTGTATACGCCATATATTTCGCGAGTCTAATTTTTCGCGAATCGGGAATTCCTGACAATTTTGCGAGTGGTTAAATTCGCAATCGTGGAGTCTTGTACTGAATGGAGAAATGTACATGCGTACGCCACATCCACATCGGGATCAGAGTCAATTATTTTCACGTGTCTTTAATTTCATGAAGAGCACCTGACTCACGAAATTCGCGAAAATAAAAACTTCGCAAAATATTTGCCGTATACAGTATAATTGATTATAAAGTTAATTTCTATCATAAGTCTATGGCAGCCTGTGTGTTAAGGACATTTATAGTCGATTATATCTTTTGATAAAACTGGGCCCTGGTTTTGTTTCTCCCATGCCTCATTGCGGAAGTGTTGTCTGTGAGCTGACATTAGATTTTGACTCGAGATCGTTCTTTTTAAAGTGCGTTTTCTAGCTCACCTCAGCTAAAAGCTCAAGTGGGCTGTTGGGATCATTTATCATCCGCCGTACATTGTTCATAAACTTTTCATATTCTAAGCTTTTTCTTTGCAAATCCCATGACAGATTTTCAACCTAAATTGGCAGGTAGCATCCAAAGAGCGATGGGATTTCAGTTTGTTCAAGTGGGCACCATGATACCCCCAGGACTTCCCTCCCTCTCCCACCCCCAAATTAGAGAATCTTAAAAAAAAAAGTAATGAAAACCATAAACATTGTGAGAAATACATCAGTGAATGCATCCCAGCTGTTGCATTATGTTTTTAGTACCACTGTGTGGGACCAAATGTAGAGGTTTCAGTGAAATTTGTTGGTGTCATGATCCCACTCTGCAATTCTTGACTCCTCAACAAGCAATACGGGGCTGCTAGACCTAATCCATGCTGTCCAATAAATTTTGCTCTCAAGGGCGACATACATCAACTTTAATGGCTCTGTTTAGGTATAGCCAATTAGTTCCATTCTGTGTGTATGCATAGTCTGTATGTGTTTGCAGGACTTGGCAATGTACGACATGCGATAGCCTCAGTCCAAGGCTGTAGAGCAAAATGGTACAATTCGTAGGTCATGCTATGCTGAATGTGTCTTGTCCCCCCCAGACATGAAACATTGCACAAGAAGAAAGAGGAGGAGGAGAAGCAGAAGAAGTCCCAGCAGTTCGAGGCTATCAGGATAGCCCAGCAGCAGGCCGAGAGAGAGAAGGAAGAACGAGAGAAGAGGAGAAAGGAGGAGGAGGAGCTGAAGAGGAAAGGGGAGGAGAAATCAACAACAAGTGCAAATAGTAGTGATCCCTTTGCTGCATTTGGTGAGTCTGTGATGTCACATTTTCATTCTTCTTACGCTAAATCACAGCTCACTTTTAACCCATTGAGCGCTAGTCTGAAGTATACTCGGGCAGGGGTCTATGGGAATTGCGTGTTGTAGCAAAATCAGCCCATCCTCAATGAGTTACGGCAACCAAAAAAAAGGCAGTATAAAACAAATGAATTACTTCTTGGTAGTGAATGAGTTATATCTTGGTACTGCAGCCGATACCCTTTAGCTGTTCTTGTGTCCCCTTTGCAACCCTCAAAATAAGATTCCTTTCATAAGCTGGTATTTTTGAGAGATGGGCATCTTAGGCCTTTTCTCAGAGTAATAAAACTGCAAACTTCTTTATGATGGAGGGGGAATAAATAGAGTAGATTGCCTGTGAACTTATTTGTACCCTGAAAAAAAAAAAAATGGACCAATTTTTTTTTTACAATGGGGGAGTGTACTCTCAAATGACATCAGTGAACATGGGGTTACTTTTTCATTTCTTTAGAAAAGAAACTCTGAGGTGTATTTTACTCCATAATTTCATATGAGATGTTAGGAGACATTATTCTTCAACCATGCAAAATTTCAAGATGTTTGCAAAAGGGGTATGCCTCAAGGTGTTCCAGATTTGTGCTTGAGGTAAAACTGTACACATTGAATGCAGGTAATGTTGCACTTTCTTTGTTAGTCCTGTTACACCTCTTTCCCCGTAGGTACAAATGTAGCTATGGACATTATTTCCTGTAGTGTGTTAGTTTGAGACTGCACTTCAGTAATGGCACCCTGCAATGCACACTAATTGTTGGCAAGGAGGATGGCTCAAATGTCATTTCCTGTTTTCATTTCTTGAGCAGAAGCGTCAGCACTCCAAACCTCTTTGAACTTTCAGAAAGGAAACTCGGACAATATTTCTTTGCAAGGAAGCCAAAATATTATCCCTCTTTCTACCAAGGACTCCACCCTTTTCTAATTCAGAAGTAGGACAGAAATACTCAAGGAAATGAAAGTGAAGGAGGCAAGAAGTCTGTTTGCCCCCACTTCCATTTTCCCAGGCCGTTGAATTTCAGTTTTGCTGTGACTCAAGTACTCACACTGGAGTTAATTGATATGTGATTTTGTTAATTTATTTGTTTTTTCCTGTCAAGTTTCAGTCTCAAAACCAGAAGCCTTGGGACAATATCAAAGTACAACTAGTGTCTTTCTTCCGTATATTCAAAGATTATCACACCATCAAAGCCCATGTTCAGTTTTGGAAAAACACAATCCCCATTCCCCGGTAATAAAATAATTACTGCAAACTGTCCTTTTCACATCACAATCGCAGCAAAAAGAACCATGTGACTGACACATACTTTGCAAAGTAGTTAAATGCTGATCAGTTTCTATTTAGTAGTACATTCTCATCAAGCAACACTTCAACAACACTGGAACTTGCAAGTCTAGGCAATGAAGATACAGTGTACATGTATTACCATGAAGAGACTAGTATGATATGACTGTTTGTACAACTGCCTGCTGCCTTCATTTTCTGAGATCGCTCTTACTTCTTGTGACAGCTGTTCCCCATCCCAGTAAGAATCATACTCGACTCATATTCATTTTATTTGCGTACAGGATCAAGTGCCAATGACCCCTTTACATCAGCATCAGCATTTGATAGTAAGTGTGAACGGTGTTGTTGGTGTTGTTGGTGTTGTTGCTTTGTGTGTTTGATGATATCTGCCATCACACCCCAGGTGCTGAAGATTTTGTAGTAAGACAACAAGAATATGGAAAGTGGTATGTTAATGATAATTCTCTGTACATTGGATTCTTTGAGAAGAAGATTCGCTTTATATACATTGTATAACGCTTTAGCTTGTGCTTATCTCACGTATAGATCTGTAAGTAGAAACACAGAATAAACTAGAAGCTGTGACTGTAAAGAGAGTTTGATAATGAAGATGGTCGTGCCCTTAAGAAAAAAAAAAATGCAGTCATTTCACATTTCAAATTTTGCTCTTTTCCGGTACAGATGGTGCATCAACAACATCCAAAGATCCAAGTGACCCGTTTGCTGCATTTTCAGGTGAGATTTCTGTCCTTCTGAATTTGTTTGAAAATTGATGATTTTGCTATTGCGCGAATCACCCTCTTTTGTATTGCTGCAGTAATGTAAACTCCAATATTGACCCCATGTACGCGTCTAAACCTGCCATTCGTTTTGAATGAAACCGTGGACCTGGTTCTTTTGTATACATGTTAATCTATTAAACACTTTCTTGCACTTGAATAAAGTCATGATTAAACAACAAATGCCTTGACTGTAATTGGATGACTATTACTAACAGTATGTGCTTCATGCTACAATGACTGGAAGTGTCCATGATTGTATCTGCAGGTGGTGGTGCAACAACGACGACGGCATCATCCAGTGATCCAAGCGACCCCTTCGCTGCATTCTCAGGTGAAAATACCTCCACTCTCACCTCTTGAAGGTTGTGTTTACCACCTGTATTAGATTCTTGTCGTCGATTCACAGTACCACAAGTGAAAATGAAGATGGATGACTTTTCACGCCCCGTTGCAAAGTGTTGGATATTTTATTTACCTATGTAGCATGAAAGTGACTTGTACAGTGTACTGTGATATTATTTGCTGTGTGTTGCATGTCTCCTTGAACTTTTCTGTAAATATTCATTTTTTCGTAAAAAAGAGGTAGAAACCTCAACAGAAACCTCAAAAAAGAAAAAGAAAAAAGTAAGTGCTGTGATGGCTTTTTGTTTCATGCACATAGATCTTTATGAGACTGGCAACTTTGCTGAAAATAAAGGCTAAAAAATGGCACGAAATGGCCAACAGGTACTGTAGAGATACATCCTGCATGACAAACAAAATGTACATATCAATAAAATCCAAGTGCGATGTATCTGCATATGAATGCAAGGATTTTTTTTTTTATCTCATGCTTCTTTTGTTTTTGTTTTTATTACCCATTGTGCCACAGCTGGTAGTGTAGCAGCGCAGCCTGCTAAGTCGGACACTGAAAAGAAGGACCCCTTCTCAGCTTTCGCTGGTGAGTGCAGTCATTTCCAGCAGATTGGAAACATGGTTGGCACTAGCAGATCGTTCCCCTACCCCCATTCTCAAGAAATTATGGAAGCCACTAACAAGCAAAAATAAATGTAGTGCCATTATCTATCCCTGCAATATTAGGGTACCGTATGAGTTACCTTTAGAAATTTTGCAGTGTGTGCGTGCAGTACTACACAAGTTTGTATGCTACATGTAATATCGTACAATGTTTCTACATACAAGACAAAGCAACCAACCTGTGAATGTTTAGCTTTGGTTGTCATTTTTTTTCATTAAAAAAATCTGTAGTATATTGATGCCATTTTCGGTACATGTTGGCGAGGCACTGTCTTTGGTATTGTCTGGAACCCTCATGATAGAACATACTCTTGTCCTGTTACATGGTCATTCTTGGAGTTTCAGGTCAGCCAGTTTGAACACTTAATGCATAGCCCCAATGTGTAATTTATGAGTGTATTGTGACATGGCTGTGTTTCTCGATGACTTCTTCTCTTTCAATGTGACATTCTCATCATCGTCCAGACTTCTCCAACTCGACGTTCGACTTCAGTTCGGGCTTCAAGCAGCAGCCATCGACAAAGACGACTGCAGCAACCTCCTCCAGTAGCATCACACCTGCCGCAACAACCTCTGCCACTCTTGCCACTTCCCTCACCCCAACTCCGCAGCCAGCAACCTCGCCGCTGCCCCTGCAACCCAGTCCACTCACCGTGCAACCCTCGCTGCAGGCCGCCGTGGAGTCCAAGCCCGCCGCGAACCAGGAGGCAGCGTCGACGGCAGCGATGTCCGTGCAGAGCGTGACCAATCAGAGTCCGTCGCCAGTGCTGCCATTGCCAAAGAACGTGAAGTCGGTTCTGTCGCAGTACAAGGCCCTCTACCAGTTCGATGCGGAAGGGCCGGACGAGTTGTCAATCAAACCGGGCGACATCATTTTGGTGAGTGTTAGCTGTCACAGACATCATCTGCCAGTTGTGATATGATAACAAAGCAACATAGGCATAACAAGGTAACAACAACAGCGTCTCTATCTTCTATTAGATTCATGCCATGGCACAGTTTGAACAAATGCTTGTTCTGCCTCTGAAATTTTTACCTGAAAGAGTATGACTTAAAACAGTGTCTATTGAAGGTGACTGAAGTGCCCATGTAATTTTGTAGCATCAGGATCTGCCATGTGAAATGAAAATGACATGGATTAGAAGTACTTTGCAATTCACTCTTGTTTAAATATGAATTGACAGATACGCCACATGGGCACAATGTGGGAGGATGTCCCAAATCTGGTGAGAGGGTATGAGTGTGGTTGTTGATAGAAAGAGGTAAATCCGGCCACTCCTTCTCTCAGGAACAAACCCTGATCAAAACTGGATGATGACATTATATGTGGCATGCCTGTTAAGGGTGTTTATGGTCTTGAGCAGGTACAGTTTACCTATCTCTGTCTCTTTATGCGAATCGAATACATACACATTCCTCTCGGCCACTTTCAATCTAATCCAGGGTATGGAATGCTGCGTTGATTTCATGATGTAAAGTCCGTGGTACCTTTATTATGCAACTCTGGCCATGTCATGAAAACGCCATGGTGTGCCCACCTATTCAATGATTATTTGAGCTATTAAGCCAAGGCAATGTCCTAAAATCACCATGAATGAAAGATTATATGATGAGGCACTACAGTCATCGCAGACAATCCTCCTTCCTAATGTAGGCATGTTGTCTAAATGCTATTAAAAGTGATTGCTGCAGTCAGATCTGATACCTGTTTATGGACTTGACTCCTGTCTTGCTGCCCACAGGTGGGTAAAAACCAGAATGGAGAGCCCGGCTGGCTGGGCGGAGAGCTCAACGGCAAGACGGGATGGTTCCCCGAGAACTATGCCGAGAAGCTCCCCTCCCCTCCCACCACCCCTCTCAAGCCCCCGGCGGAGAACGGTCTGGTCGTCGGCACGAGCGACGTCCCCAGCTGGGGCGGCTTCGAGCAGCAGATCAAGAAGTGAGCACCGGGAGGGCTATTGTGTTCGATGTTGAGATGTACAATTGTACATTATAAAAACTTCCAAAAGTCTTTTAAATTCTTACGTAATTTATTGTTTTTGGAATTTCTTATGTATTTCTTTGTTTCTAACTTTTTCTTTTTTTGTTTTTTTTTCAGTGGAAATTGTCATGGACCACTTTTCTACCATAATTAGCATAAAATTAATCAATCAAACTGATGAATAGTAAAAATAGTCAGGTTTTTGTGAGTTTCATGACAGAGTACTGTTTTCCATAGGAAATGTACACAGAATCCCAAAATTGTGCCCATTTTGGGTTGACATGCCGTTATAGAAATGGATGTGGCTTCATAACGGTACACACAGACGTTACAAATTTGGTTTCAAAAGTTGCGCGAGACTTGAAAAAAAAAATGTCAAGAAACCTCACGGCAAGATCTGTCATCTTCCAGAATTATTGTGTGAAACATCAAGGGGGCGGACCCCCCCCCCCCCCCCACCCTTTTAGGGTTAAAGAAAGCTCTTGTATTTCTTCATTGCAGTACTGAGATGGCAAGCATTTAGCGATGAATACTAGAGTGGTGAAGACACAGGCCAATTTTACCAGTCATTTCATCGTCACAACTCTAGTAGCTGTTCTCTGGCTTGAAAAAAAAAAAAAGAAGAAGAAGACAACAAGAAAGAAAAGATGTGAGAAATCAGATCATATATAAAGAAGTACCAATCAGTGCAGTTAACTGCAGCAAATTTTAATTCACAAGTCAGCATGGTTAAAGGAAAATAAGGAGGTAGATGCTATATTGCATGTTATATCATCATCCTTGTCTTATTCCTGTCAGGACTGAAGAGGTAAAGCAGCAATCAGCCCCTTCTCCAAGTCTTGCTGCATCTGTCCCTCCAGCCTCATCAAGCCTCACCCCAACCCCAGTCCCGGCCCCCCGGCAGGAACTCAAACAGGGCCCAGCGCCCATCCCTCAACCAACTCCCAAACCCGCTCCGGAGCCCGCCCCAGAGCCGCCGGCCTCCGAACCCGCGCCCAAGAGCGAGCCCAGCAAACACTCCGTCTCGGCCCTGGCGGCGGCCTTCACGGCTGCCGCAGAAGCCAGCGCCGTCCCGCAGGTCAGCTCGCCCAAACCCATCCTTGTGCCCACGGACACTTCCGAAGAGGGAAAGGTGGAAGATGCGAAAACAGACAAACCCAAAGCAGAAGAACCAAAGATGGAGGAGCAGAAAGCGGAAGAGCCAAAGGCAGAAGCACGGGTCAATGCCTCCCCTGGCCTGGCAGCAGCAGCGCCGGCCAGTGCCTCGTCATTCACCAAGGTCGTGCCCCAGTCTGGTCCCACATCATCACCTATTCCAAATCAGGTGGGTGGAGGAGTTGCCATGGAAACCACTTGCTCTTGATTTGTTTGGAGTTTGTGTGTGTGTGTGTGTGTCTGTTTGTGTGTTCAGAGGCAGATCTAGGAATTCCGTAAAGGGAAGGGGGCACAAGAAATATTTCTGGTGCCTTTTCAAAGTTTTATCAGCTGACAAGCAAGAAAAAGGGCTCAGCACAATTTTCTGGTGCCACTTTAAAAAAAAAATTAAAGTGGGGGGGGGGGCACCCTTCCCCTTTCACCTTTTCTCTTTATTTCTTTTATTTTAAGAAAATCAAAGGGGGATGCACACCCAGGTTGCTTTTAGTTAGTGCAGACTGTTCTAAATGACTTCTCCATCATGCCAGAAACCTGTAAAAACAAATTTGATTTGAAAGCTTGATTTCTAATAGCTTCACAAGAAAGATTCATCTTTTAAACCATGTATGAAATCATAAACAGGACTAACAGAGAACATTATGCCATACTCTTCAAAGAAAGAATGAAGAAAATGCATCCAAAGGGAGCCTGCCTACATTGTCTCTTTTACATTGCAGGGGGTGAAGGAGCCAGAGGGCACGGAGGTCAAGGCACTCTACGACTGGGATGCTAAGAAAGAGAACCACCTGTCCTTCAAGGCGGGTGATGTCATCACGGTGCTGGAGAAGCAGGACATGTGGTGGCTGGGGAGGATCGACGGCCGCCGTGGCTGGTTCCCCAAGGCCCACGTCCAGTTCTTGGATGAGTGAGTCTGCCGTCCGTCCATCCACCCACCTCACCTGTTTCATTTCCTAAATCACTTTGTTTGTTTGTAGTTTGTTTTGTGTATTCATTAAATAATAGTCCATATGTTTTTATTTCAAATTGTTATATAGTAATGTGAGGCTTATAGGTGCATGTGTGTCATGTTTATATTCCATGTTTTTAGATAGGCATGTCCAGTCCAAAATAATGATCAGTCAGATGTTTTAGGATTTGAGACTTTGGCATAATTGCACCACCACCACCACCACCAGCACCACCACCACCACCACCACCACCACAACCACCACCACCATCACAACCACAACCACAACCACAACCACAACCACAACCACAACCACAACCACAACCACAACCACAACCACAACCACAACCACAACCACAACCACAACCACAACCACAACCACAACCACAACCACAACCACAACCACAACCACAACCACAACCACAACCACAACCACAACCACATCCACAACCACAACCACCACCACAACAACAACAACAACATAATTTCAAGATATTGTGTACAAACTACTGTATATGGCAAGTTGAGAGGTGATGACATCATCAACTCATTTGAATATTCATATTGACTGTTTAAGATCTGTTCTATTTAAATGAGAAAAATCTCACAATTTCATAACTTTCTTGAATTATATCCAATCTTGATTAGGTTTTGACTGATATGTGCATAAAATCTTACTCTTTGTTATCAGACTAACTTTCAGTGAGGCTAGAATTCCCCTTTAAGATGAATTTGTGTCTTTGTGGTTTTCTCCCAGTGTGGCACCAGAAGGTAGCACACACACCTTCACTCAGGAGAAGGACCAGTCGGCCTTCGCCATCTACGCCAACACCCCGAAGCCGCCGCAGGAGTCCGCCTTTGCCCTCTACGCCAACACGCCCAAGGTCACGAAGCAGCCCACCCCGCCGCCTGAACAACCACAGAAGCAGCAGCAGCAGCAGCAACAGCCACCACCACCACCAGTGGCAACGGCATCTGCATCACCCTCGCAACAACTGCAAGAGAACAACATTCCACAGCAACAGGAGACTGTATCCGCAGAGTCGTATGAAAGTATGCACACATTAATGTATTCCTTCAATGGTGGATTATATCCTTCAATTTGTTTGTTGTTTTTTTTTCAATGGTGGATTATATCCTTCAGTTTGTTTGTTTTGTTTTTTTCACTTTACACACACAACACACTGTAAACACATTTTTTTAAGTGCCTTCTTCTATGCCATGGCGCTCATAGTGATTTTACATTGTGATAAACATGATTATGCAGGGCCCCCTAGGATAACAGTGTTTAAACCACTGATGGGGCTACCCTGGGTAAAGAAAACTGAATAAATAAATAAATAAATAAATAAATTACATTTGGTGCTTTTAACTGGATTCTGTAAATACAGCTGTACTTCATGCAAAAAAAACGTACCTTCCAATGTCACCAGTGTGGCTGATTCCTTGGCCCGTGCAGACGAAACGAATGTTATGTACTGTATTAAAAGCCAGAAGTTTCCACATATTGGAGCCAACAGCCTTTTTTGCGACATGAAGTCTTTGGGAATCGCCGCTGGCTTTCAATGTATTTAGTAATGTATACAAGGACTTTCACATGCATTTTGATTTCATGCATCTTGGCTCTTGCGGCATTTGCAAAATTAAAAATGCAATAAATTGAAAATTTCTGGTTTTACAGTATCTCTTCTTTGTCATCCCATGCCATCCCATCCCTCAGTCTGTGTGTCGCTCTTCCCATACTCCTCCGAGGAGCCGGGGGACCTGATCTTCGAGGCGGACGAGACCATCACGGTGGTCAAGAAAGAGGGGGAGTGGTGGACGGGTCGCATCGGGGACAGGGAGGGCATGTTCCCGTCCAACTACGTCCGGCTGAGCTCGGCGCCTGAAGCCGCCGATCAGCCGCCTCCCAGCGCCAAGAGCCTGGCCCCTCCGGCCCCCCAGATCGTCCCCGCAGAGACCGCCGCCAAGACGGGCTCTCTCTCCAAGAAGCCAGGTACGTCGGAGTGTAATATGCTTTAATACTGTATACGCTGAATATTTCGCGAGGTTTATATTTTTCAATTTTCCAATTATAAGCCAAAAGTCAATTTCGTCTTAGAAATGTGTTTGTAGTTACCGTGCATGGATATGTTTTTTGAGCTGCAGAGAATGGCAAGCTTGACTAACCATTAAGATAGGAATTATGTAAACAAAAGGAAGTTAATGAATTCAGAATTCAAGATTTCGCACTCGGTGAAAGATGAGGTGCACTATTCAACTTGGCTTTGCCCCGTTGAATAGATCGCCTCTATCTTTCACCTCGTGCGAAATCTTGTACCATCACACTCGTGACCATAACATTATTTGTATACTATACCAAAGTTTGCTTTTTGGTTCCCCCCCCCCCCACCCCCAAACAGAGATAGCTAAGGTGATAGCCTCGTATCAAGCCACTGGGACAGAGCAGCTGAGTCTGGAGGCGGGCCAGCTCATCATGGTGAGGAAGAAGAGCCCCAGTGGATGGTGGCAGGGAGAGCTACAGGTGAGATGATGATCCACAATGGTCCTGTGGTCTGGGTGTTTTCTGCAGGTGATAGGTTCAAAACCCATGACGCACATTCCTCTTAAAGGATACAAGAGATCTTTTGTGAACGTAACCATTGCCTGGAATTCATGAAGGGAGTATACATTTAGTCCGTGATTTATGCAAATTTCTTCTGCTTAAATGCGCATGACAGATGGCATAAAGGTGTTAGCAGATATGCAATAATGAGTGTGCGTTGATACTCGTTTGTTGGAAAGTATATCTATTTCATGCTTATTTTAGTCCATGAGCTGAATTCAAACCATGTATTGATTTAAACTATTTTCGTGAATTTGGGCCATTGCATTATAACGTGCCATCATCCATGTGGCATAGCACCAAAGCACAGTCATATCTGTATAAGTGGGAATGCAGAGGCTGTAGATGAGGTTGTAGATTGACAATGAATAATGCATCATACTGAATGAAATGATAACTTGCAGATGTTATGATAAGCCCAAGTAAGACCAATTGGAGTGAAGCCCGTAGCTAAATATCTATCCATATGCTATCCAAACATGTTGTTTGTTTCTTGTTTTTTTTAAAGCAATTTTTTAAAGCAATAAGGGATGATGGATGTGCTGTGTGAATATTTCACCAGCCTGTGAACTATATATGTGATATATACCATTATGAAGTGATTGTATTTGTGATCCATGCACTTGCATCACACGACTTCATTGTTACATCTTCCCAGGCGAGGGGCAAAAAGCGTCAGATGGGCTGGTTCCCTGCAAATTACGTCAAGCTGATGGAGTCTGGGGGCAGACTCACACCGACCCCCAGTGACCCAAGCAAGTCACCAAACTTGGGTCTAGCCGCACCCTCGGTGAGTGTTAGAAAGAACAGAAAACTTGAGAATCTCTTCCCTTGCATCAATGTCAACTGATGCATGCATTCATACTTCGGTGATCATGAAATGGAGCCATAGAATTTGATTTATCATGATTGTGACCCATCCTACTGCCACTTTTTAGAATATAATATGTCATCATGTTTTGCTGTAATAAGAAGGTTGAAAAATGTGTGCCGTAATTAGAAGATCTCAAGTCGGTTCCAGCAAGTTAATAAGAGTGTGCTGCAGTTATAGACGTATAAGTAATGCAGTGCTGCAGTGATGAATTTGATAAACTCCTGTAGATGGGATCCCCAGTATGCCAGAGATATCATACTGCAGATCTCCCTTGAATACCACAGACTGATTATTATACCCCCGCCAAACGAAGTTTGAAGGGGGTATATAGGAATCAGCGGACGGTCGGGCGGTCGGGCGGTCGGGCGGTCGGTCGGGCGGTCGGTCGGGCGGTCGGTCGGGCGGTCGGTCCATTGCAAATCTTGCGTCGCGAACTACTTCCTCAGTTTTCAACCGATTCCCATAAAACTTGGCACAGATGTGTGCCTTGGGTTGTAGATGTGCAAGACGTATTTTTTGACAGTACCCAAAAGTACGTTGCCATGGTAACGGCATATTATGGGCAAAAATGGGTACAAATCTTGCGTCGCGAACTCCTCCCACAGTTTTTGATCAATTTTTATGAAATTAGGTACAGATGTTCATCTGAATATGTTAATGTGCAAGACACATGTTTCCGCAGTGGCAAAAAGTGCGTTGCCATGGTAACGGCATGTTATTGGTAAAATATAGGGCAAAATGCTTCATGGCAAAACTGCTTCATCAGTGTTCTTCCAATTCTCATGGAATTCATATTGAATGTTTGTCTTAGGATATAGGTCAGCATGACACATTTCTTGACAGTGACAAAAAGTATGTTGCCATGGTAACGGCTCACATATTATGAGCCAAAATGATGGAAAATTTTGTGTTGCAAACTACTTCCTCAGTTTTTGCCCAATTTCCATGAAACTTGGTACAGATGTGTGCCTTTGGTTGTAGATGTGCAAGACGCATTTTTCGACAGTACCCGAAAGTACGTTGCCATGGTAACGGCATATTAATGGCAGAAGATCAAGGAAAGATCTTGCGGATTTAACTACTTCCTCAGTTTTTTGACCAAAGCTTATGAAATGTTGTTTGGCGGGGGTATAACCAGTCGCTGTAGCGACATTTCTAATTTATTCAGGGTGCCTTTGGGTTGTGCACCAAATTCAGTTTGCGGTTCAAAAACTCTGACATGTCATTTCCTTGGAGTAATCAGGGTTTTCCAGCTCTATTATTCAGAAAATAGATAAATTTTCTTTCGAGGCTCTTGATTGAATACTTTTGTTATTCTGGCTATTTATTAGAAATGAGTGTTATATAAGAATGGTCAGTATGACACCTCGAGGAATCATCTCATTAGGGGCCTGTTTTCATGATGACTTTTGTGATTTTCTTCAGTTTTTGCTGCGGCAACAGGAGGGCTGCTGAGTCTCCCTGATTTGGCAGGAGACTCCCTAAAAAATACAATATCTCTTCATGCCCTGACAAGAAAATACCAAGATCTTCCTGATTTGGGGATTTGTTTTTGCCTTTTGAGATGCATACATCACACAAGTACAGTAGCTCCATGATTGCTCCGTAGAATCTCATGGATTTTGATGTGTGAATATTGTTCCCAACCCTGCTACAGCCCACAAAATAACCAATCAGCTTGTAGCATTCAGGTTCACTTGTTGCTGTGGTAACTACACCTACTCCTACAACTTCCACTGTCTTTTTATCAAAGAGACTTGTACCAGATAAAGACTTTTACTGTCCATTGGTTCGTACACACATGATTATTTTCTTTTGTAAAGTGATCACTTCCTCCCAATCTTCTAATTTCATCTGTATTTCTTGCTTCTTCAGCAAGCAGAACAGAGATTGACACCAGGCATTGATATGGGTGAGTAGCATGTCGTACCTGTATTTGTTTTTCTGAGTGGTGATTACAGAGATATAGATGGAATGACTCATTTCAAAATTTCTTTGTCATTGACTTATTTGTGATAGCAGTACATCACACATTTTCCTCTTTTTTTGGGGGGTGTTTTTTGTTAGAATGTGTGAAGTAGAAACGGGTACAATAGACAGGTCATGACTCGTTCTTATTGGTGAAAATGTACATACATCAAATGCAGGTTGTATACCTCATATACTTTGCAATGTTTCTATTTTGTAAGTATTATCAAGAATTTGAATTTTAGAAACACTGTTTGCATAACAGTAAATAATTGTAATGTTTTAAAACTCAAATCAGTATTTCTGATATGCAAAATTAAGTCAGGAGGTTTTGGGATATAATTCACATGCCGATCGAGATACGCGGTCTTGTCACCACAGGGAGGATGTGGTGTATGCAGTAAGCGATCTGCATGTACCCCTAAGATGGGAGAAGAGCCATTACAATGACTTTAAAGGGACTGTACAGTACTGGATGAGGTGAGGGTTCAGCTTGTAATATTTTGTGAGATATTTAGAAACCACTTTATGAAATGTTAAAGAGCGTACGATCTAAGGGGAATCAACAGTTTATTTGATGTAAATTGGTTTTGAAATGACTGAGATATCTAAAAACATGGTAAAACAAAGAGATCCTACTAAAAGTCGTGGCCTGTCAATTTTATTAGGATCGCTGTTTTGGATATCTCAGCCATTTCAAGGCCAATTTTCATCAAATAAACGTTGAATCCTTCTTGAATTACATGCTCTTTCATATTTCATAGGAGGTTTCTCGTTATATTGCCAAATGTTATAAACCTGAATCCTCACCTCAATCAGTACTGTACAGTCCCTTTAACAGTTGTCGTAATTTTTTTTTTCTCTCTGCTGCCCTCCTTTTGTGCAGTTTGCCAGGTGATCACGCTCTACCAGTACGCCAAGCAGAACGACGACGAGCTGAGCTTCCAGAAGGGCATGGTAATCAACGTGCTCAACAAGGACGACCCCGACTGGTGGCGGGGCGAGCTCAACGGCTCCGAGGGCGTCTTCCCGTCCAACTACGTGCAGGAGATCGGCGACAGCAAGAGCGGGCCGGCGACGGACTGTAAGTAGTGCTACGATTTTCTCCTTCCTTCTTTCTCTCACTTTGCAGTTGCGGTGAAAAGCTACTCGGTGTTTAAAATTTGCTTTTGCAGTCGGGAGCAGAAATTCATCGATGAGAGCAGTGGCAGTTCTTGAGCATGAAAATGAAAACAAAACAATCAATTTTCATGAAATAAAAGTTAGATTTAATCAAAAGTCGGTGGATTTATAAGCATTGTTCCAAATTTGGGGTAAATTGCGATAAAAGCCCTTCTGGTTCTCAGTGGACGATTCGAGGATTGAATGAGAAGAGAGAGAAACAATAATGAAAGATGACAGGAATCTTGCTGAGGCTTTTTTGTACCCACTCGTCCACATAGCAGAAAAGAGGTAATGTACAACTATTGGTTGAAAATGCAGCTAGATTCTCTTTCAATCCATGCAAAAACAAGAAGACACTTTTAAGAGTGTGAGAGGGTGTGAATGCCGGTTTTTTTTCGTGAGGAAGTGGTGAGCTGACATAGTTGCACAGGTCAGTGGTTGGGTAAAGAGTGTGTTTGATCGGCATTGGAAATCAGGTGCTTATAAATGTACAGTCCATTTGGCTTTTGTTTGTTCTTGTTGTATGCCTGTTTGTTTTGGGGGTTTGTTTGTTTTTTTTTAAACAGGGAAGGCAGGTAGGTACAATGTAGATTGTGTGTGGTAATGTGGCTTTATCAGGGGACAAACTGTGTGTGCCATATAGTTTGCAAATTTGGCAGGTCTTCTGGTGTTTGCAAAATCATTAAGTTTGGAAGAGTGAAATATGCTGTTTAATGAAAAGCAGAAAAGGGGAAATCATTTTTTTTCCTCAAATCTCTCCTGAAAGAGGAGAATGCTTCTTATTTTGCTCACCGTGGGTACGCAATCAGGAATTCAACCACTCACATAATTTTGTCTTTCAAGTCATGATTCTCAAAATATTTATAATTGTCATGCCTGCCTCCTTTCTTGTTTTATTCAAAGTCTGTTTGCCATTCTTCTTGGCTGCATTTGCTGAATGAATGTCACAGTACGTATTCAATAATCAGGTTCCCATCAAAGCAGTCACTACATACTGAGACACTATGGAACTTGTGATAACAGGAGACAACGGGAAAAGCCACGAACATTTTAGGCACCAACGGTGTTAATCGCAAGGGATGTGTGAGAGAAGAATTTATGAAAGGCCTTGTGAGTAGTATTGAAGAGAACATGATAGAACTGAAGCTTATCATGTCCCTCAAGATGGTGTGGGATGTTGGTAAGTGAGATACACCCTTTCAAGCTGTCCACCTTAACACTTTGCACAGTTGTGATTCTGTAAGTCCCCACCATATGAACCACACTCTCAACTTTTTCTTCTTTCCTTCTTTCCAATTTTTTTCTCCCACATTCTGTAGAACCAAGAGACACTGGTATAGGGACCTCGCATAAGCCTATTCCAAAGAAGCGCAAAAGAACAAAAAGCATATTAAGACTCACTACCAAAATCTGCTTGAACCATGGACAAATTTTGTCGACAAGCCAAGACTCGCTTGAAAAAAAAAAAAGTCTCTCGCGGGCGCTGCTTGTCGTACAGAGATCTGGATTTCACGTCACTCTTGCCACGGATACGAGGCCCCCCGAAGTCAAGAAGTCATCGTAGCGATGGATGCTTTGATAGAGAGGGAGCTTCATCTAAACAACTGGGACAAGGCGGTCTTTGATTTGTGAATCCCATATTTCTGTTCTTTCTGTTTGATTGGAACTTTGTGCAACGCGGGCTCCTTTGCGTCTGTGGCGCATGGACCAGGCAGCTTTTGGTAGTGGGTCTTCACTTGCTTCTTTTCAATCTTCGTCGTGCGTACGCTAGATCGTAGACAAAACATTTTAGTCCTTTTTCTCCCCCCTAACGATGCAAGGCGTTGCTTTTTCTGTCCATTTTGTGCGAGGGTGAGAGTCTGCTACAAAGCTATTACTGCCTAACGCTCTTTGAAGTTCACGCACTGAAATCTTTACCTGTAGAAGTAGCTCGCTAGACCCACTACCATCGATTGCCTTCAAGCTGATGAGATTTCGGTAAAGTCTCAATATTTATTTGTTTTTGAGGCTAGCCAGCCGCTGTAAGTGTGTTACCATGGAGATGTTCATTTATATTATGTGCAAATGACACAAACGATCTTGATGCAATAGGTGATGATACATTGTTCAGTCGATGACTGATTTTCAACTCACTGCTTTATGTCAGTACAAACTGTGATAGTAATCTTGTTTTTTTTTAAATCAGGATGTTTCTTCTTTCTCTTTCCTTCCTCTCTCTCTCTCTCTATCTTTCTCTCTTACATAATATATTGATATGAATATATTAAATGCATGTACAGTATAATCTGCAGTAGAATAGTTAATATGGGACTGTGACAAACCTGACCATACCAAAATGATTGTACTAGTTTTTAGCTGTTAGCCCTCTTCTTATGTCTTCTAGCAGGTCGACAGCCTTTCGATTGTGTGTTCACGGTCTTTTTAATGTGAGCACCAAGGAAGACTGCTTAAATGCAAAAAAAAACCCTAATGATAATCATTTATGCATACTCTTTGAAGCTTTTTTTTTTGTTTTCATTGAGAAGCTGTTCAGAGATTTCATGTCAGAACATTTGAAAGTACATGGACAAATTGTTTGCTGCCAGGTTTGTATTGTTGGCAAGCATGTGATGTTGAGACGTGGGAAGGAGATGTGTTTACTGTGGGGGGAAGGTCATCATGTGTGTATGTTCTCACGCAGAAAGATGCCAGCTATTCATCCCAGCCATAAGATAACGGGTCACTGATAGACACTAACTGCCGTATGCACCGTACGATTGTACGCAAGGTCATAGCCATGGATGCTTGCCACCCATCAATTTACAGAGTGACAAGGAAAGTTGTATCTCAGTGAAACCCATGTCACAGGTTTACACAACAATCGGGAGCACCAATTTGCTTGTAGGGACCTCTCTCGGGGAAAAAAAATAAAAAATTGCCCCCTGCACATGCACTGTGTGATGTCCTCAATCCCATGTTTAATACGTTGTGTCTTTTTGTGTCCCCACAAAATCAGCAACAACAACATTACTACAGTGGCACTACAAATCTTAATCCATAATGCTGGCATTAATTGCACAATACTGCCAAATCTGGTGTCGAGAACACCGTAAATAAGAGAAAACGCGCCCCAACCTGACTTCATTGCAAGGAGAAAATGAAGTTGCACACTCTTTTTATGCTAAAATGGTTTTGCGTCTCTATACAGGATATGTTGTAGCAAGTATTAAAACAAAGTTGATCTGCCATCTTTCCACTTCATTTCGTACTTGACACATTTAGGCCAACTCTTCTTCGTTTCAATGTGTGCATGATTGTCTTCCATCATTTTTTGTACTAGTCCCGAATATTGAGTATTTTGTAAGTTTTATACGCCGTTGGTAGGCCCTTAGTGCATAGTGTAGTTGGCGTCATTGATTTGCATCCTGAATGGACAGATCACATGTTGTTATGAGAGCATTCCAATGAAAGGGAACATGTTGACGTGGGTTTGCACATGTGATTAAACTTTTATGCGTTCGATTTGCAGCATAAAGGTAGTAGTTAGAGTCAGAAGTTTGAAATGTATTTGTCCGCAAAAGCTTGATTAGTGTCCTCTCATTCAACTTGACGCACTGATGTGACGATCAAGTTTAGAGAGTTTTTCAAATTCACGAAATTCTTCCGTCGAGATGTTTCCGTTGAAACTGATTGACAAATCTATCTTTTAATTTGGCTACTACAAAAACACTGATCAATTCAGTGCTCATGCGTTTAGAGAGTTTGTTGACCTGGGGTATAGTCTCTTAAGTTTTATAGGTCAGAGGTCAAGTTACACTTGAAAACCACATTTCCTCATGGATAAGAGATTTTTTTTAAGACAATGCAGTGATTCAATATGGTTTTTTTAATTGCTTTTTAATGTTAATCTATATGATATCAATACATCCCTTAGATTCTGCATGGTTTATTAATGCGACTGTGTAGGGTTTTCTAGTTCAGAGGAGAAACAACAAATCAGTAATGCCTTGAGATCTTTTGATTTGCAAAGTTTTTTTTTTATCATTCTTCTTTGTGATCTTGATTCTGACATATAAACAGGGTATTTTGAATTTGTGTGTGCACATGTGTTTATTAAGGATGATAGAATCCACAGCTACATGGTTTTTGGTAGCTCATAGCAATGAACAGGAAATTTTACTTTACAATCCTTGAGATATGCCTGTCTTCTTTGTTAATCTTTTTGTATACATATCCATGTATCTATTTCTTACTATATACAGGAAAAGCACAGAAATCATTCTTTTTTTTCTAATTATTCGGGGGGGGGGGTGCATGGCATTCACAAGTGTCTAGAAGGGTATACTCTCTCTATATATGTATGTATGTATCATATCTTTTATGAACACGATTTATTCTTCAAATCAGGACATGAACAACAAAATTGTTAGTGGTTAGATTGACGATCAACAACCTCAGGGACAGAATGAGAAATGAGTATTATCCCTTAAACAAAAAGCAAAGTTTGTGATTTTCCAGTTTGGGAGCTATATGCATTGCATATATCATAACCACGTGTTCAATACGGGAGATGGTATTTTTTCGTGTTGTCCATGTCGCAGAAAAAAACAAATATTAGTCGGGAGACAAAAATTTACACTCGGTAGAAACCATCCTAAAATATGCGGTGTGTGCGATATGTAAA
This sequence comes from Diadema antillarum, assembly GCF_040938485.1. Lineage (NCBI taxonomy): Eukaryota > Metazoa > Echinodermata > Echinoidea > Diadematoida > Diadematidae > Diadema > Diadema antillarum. The sequence goes on from NW_027271720.1 coordinate 23,549, forward strand.
TTGGAGCATCGTAATATTAAAAAGGGAAACTGAAGTCTAGCCATTGTAGTTTCAGATTATGTCTGCTGTAGTTGAGATGACTTCTGAAATATTAAAGTAGAGCCGTAGAGAACTGGCAGGCATTGATGCCCGGCATTGATGCCTTCTTCCGTCTCTGGTCCTGGAATGGAGAGATAGGGTGCCCAGGAGGCAGACCTTTCCAATATGCTGCAAAAATTCAGCCCCACCCCAAACTCCCTCTTGAATCAAGGAAATCACATTGTTTTGGCCTGTGTGATGTGGGGATGAAACGGGGCACACTTTTTTAGCAAGAAAAAACATGGCATCACTGAAACCCAAAACTGCGCACAGTGGATCATATGTCAAATGTGTGATAGTGTAAATGGCGAGCTTTAGATCTGTGATGTGAACGCTATTTTAAAGAGGACGCAGCCTCCCAGGTTAGGCAATGGACACGGCTGTCTCACGCATTTGCAGAAAACCTTTTTTTGCCTAATTGGTGTCGTCTTTATAGCGTTCGCGTTGCAGATCTAAAGCTCGCTATATTCAGCCAGGCGTACACTACATGTATGTATATTTGTAAATTAAAACATCAGCTGCTGCTCGTCCTGTTGAGTTCAATTCTTTCCGAATAGACTGGATGATTAACCCGTTCCATACTGAATTCCGAAATCCCCATAGACTTAATACACAAGCCACCAGGTTCCCGTAATGAATGGGGTTAAGAGATGTGTAACGTTGGTTTGAAAGTTCTTGCTTTCTTTTGTCAATTCAAAGTCAGCCATTTGCAAACTGGACCAGAAGAGTGGCATTTCTTATTATTATTCAGACTTGTGCAGAATTTGCAAATATGATCAAATAAGATATATCATCGTTAATCATAGTCAAGTGTCTTAATTTAGGATGCAATAATATAAATCCAAATGTCAAGTGGGATAATCTGTGAATTATGTATTCGCTTCATTTATATTTCATGGTCAGTACTTATACACTGCCACACTTCTACTGGGAAAAAGATAAATAGATAAAAATCAAGAGAGAAATAAAGAAAAAGAGTGCAATTTAGACAATGGAGGAGGGATATGACGCATAATATGTCTTTGTGGTTATGAACACACTATTTTAGATTGTCACAGCCAAAGTTGTGTGATATGTACCTTGTTTTCCTTTTTTAACTCACTTTTAATGATATTCAGGGTGTCTGACCACAGATACTTTCAAGCATTCATGCACTGCACTTGTGCTCAGATGGAAGCACTTTGAGCTTTTAAATTCCACTGGGAAATAAGATAATATGAGAATAGTAAGTGAGATAATCGGATTCAGAAGATGTCGATGTGAAGTGTGTAGAATGAAGCTACATTTAGTTTCAGCCGATGCTCATGGTTGAATATATGAGTGAACTTGCTTCAAAACAGTATATTGAGGTATTAATGGCATTACAAACAGTACATACACATACACTATGCCACTTGGGTCCATACTTGTCAGAACGTGATTATTATAAGCTGTTTTCCCTTTCAAATAGTAGCTTGTAAAAGGTCTTATATCTTGATATGGTTGAAGAATAATGTCTCCCAATATCATGTATGAAATCTTATGGTAAGAACCTCAAAAATTTCAAAAAAAAAAAGAAATGAAAAATTGTTACCCCTATATCACTCAAGAATATGCTCCCCTTTTATACGAAGAATAACGGTTCACTTTTTTTTTAAGGGTCTGAAAAAAAGTCTTTTGAAGTCAATGACCTCATTTCTCCCTACATTATAAAGGGGTTTCCAGTTTTATCATTCTGAGGAAAAGTCTGAGTTACCTACCTCTACAATACACCAGCTTATGAAAGGGATCTAATTTTTAGAGTTGCAAAAGGGACAAGCATACTTTAAACCTCAATGTGGAAATGTGTTGTTCTGCTCAAAGCCATATATACATAATGTAGGGTAGTCTTGGGAAGGAACTTCGCTGCAGATATGATCAACTTGTCATTATTTGATTGATTTGGCATCTATCCTTGTTTTACTGCATAACTTATATTGGAGAAAGATTCTAGGAACTGGCCAGGACCATTTTATGAAATCTGCACAAAATCGGAATATTGAATGCAAAAATCTCTGAGAGAAACAGGGTCTTTGATCTGAAGTGCATAGCCGATTCTAGAGTCAGTTCTGGAGGTATTGTAGCAATAAAGAAGCCTTTGGAAATTCTGCAACGAGAACAAATATGATGCATGAACAACAAAGGGCCCAAATGAACAATGTTTCACTTTTCCTTGTGAAACACTTAAACAATAGTTAGTTAAAATTGTTGTACGAAGATACAGCACTAAACTCCCCCAAAATGGTTTTCTGGGACTTGACGGTGTTGGACGGTGTAACCTCTCGTGAACTCTGTAGTCGTGTTGTGCAGCTTGAACCTCATGACGAAGTGATCCCGGGCCACTGCTATTTCCGACTTATGTCCATCACCATTAATATGATGTGTACGTGTGTGAGTGTGATATATTACAATGTATGTAGGTATTACAATACTGTGTGTATGTTTTCCTGCCAGTTTTGCAGATTGCAGACATATAATCTCTCTCTTTCTACACCGTTACAAATGTTCGTGAAGGCGCTGCCTTTTCAAGCAAACGTTATGGAGAAGTCTTACTTGTCTGGTATTCGTGATAGCTAGCATTCGAATCGTGGTATATTCTAGCATTGAGATAGTTCAGTGAGATGTTGCGTATCCCAGAGAGAGTAATGTGATCGTCTATGCTATACACCCTGGCTGGTATTCAGTGATTATTGGAAGGGAAAAACATATATTCCATTATATATAATATACACAGTGTAACCACTACAATAAATATAATTGTATTTTATAGACATGGATGTTTATTTTTTGACCTTTCGCTACAGAATACACAATGTCATGTGCATTCATTTATGTTAGATTATTTCATGTTTTCTCCAGTCTAAAAAGATGAAGTATATTTATCCTGTTTTAAGTCTGCTGCAGAAATCTGGCAGTGGTGATAATAAGTCCTTTTTGCCTTTTTCCCCTTCATAAACATAGTTCACATAATACTGAATAGTAGTTTATAGTATTAAAATACAAGTCAAAGACTATAAGCTCTGGGATTCAAAATGGACAAGGTTTTGTAGCCATTCTCCCCTGGTCCATAATGGGTTTTAATCTTCTTTTTTTCTACAAATGAGCATCTGTTGTTATTTGTATGCACATATACTGTTGTACTTTATATATTCATGTTAACCATATTTTATTTTTATATTGATAAGTGTCTTCTTCAAACTAACAAACTGAATGTTTCTAAAATTTTTAAAGATTGAAACTAAACTGATAAAGACAGAAAATCAGAATGCTCAGCTCCCGGCAAAAGTCCCTGACAAAAGCCACAGCTTAAGATGAAATTTTAGCCATTGTTTTTAAGCAGATAAGGCTGTGCATTAGATATTAGAAATAATCGCCTTTTACCTCTTTTCTTTTCTATAAAACCACTGATTGCATTTGTTTGTGGTATAGCATTGTTGACCTGCAAATGATGGAGGAGATAGACTGTAGGCGTGGTTGTTCTGCACACATTTTTTTTTGTGGACATTTTATCAAATACAATTTGCATATATTGCCTCATTTCCTTTTTCAGTACTTGTATCTGAGCTTTGAATCCATCCCAACATGAATATAAGGCTTGTAGTGATAAATCATATTGAATATTTTTCATTGTGGGTTGGTGTCCCCATAAAAATGTTCTCATTGGTGAAAAGTATTTGATTTGCATGCTGGCCAAATGATTTCAGTTTATTACTTAGTACTTAAAAAAGGCATTGTAGAGATTTGTGAAATGATAGGGCGCCTATAGAACGTTCTTCATCAGTGCAGCAAAATGACAAAACAGTATCACAGTTCACCAGGTATCGTTACTGTCGTGTACCGTGGAAGGAGCGGTAAAACATGTGCTGCATGGAGTTTTCGTGTAACAGTCGTGTCTACGTTGTGAACTGTGACGTTATTTACGACTCTTGATCTCACGGTGCTGTGTAACTTTTTGCTGTCGGCAGCAGAAAGTTTTTAATGTATTCTAACGAAAACTGAACCAGATTTGACCAACATGTTTGCATGCGGAAATCTATGAATATATTATACTTACATATTATATACAAAAATGTTTAGTATATTACAGTATATTATAGAAAAAGAAAAAATGAGTAGAAAAATTCTTCTCTATGTGATTTATGATGAGCTAATGTGTGCATGTACAAATTTTGTCATCATGTGTACAATTCTTGATTAAAATGAAATGATTAAGAAAGCGATGTGTGTGCTTGAAAAGGATTCTTTCCCAAATACGTGTTGAATGTGGTAGGAACATGTTTATAAAGAACTCCTTCTCGGACAATGTCTTTGTACCATCACTGGTTATGCTCTTAAAAAGACGAAAACAATGAATGTGTTTGTTGTTTTGTTTGTTTATTTGTTTGATTTTGCCTCACAAATTCCATTCAGGGTTATTGATCTCATGTTGCCTATGACAGTTTATGCCGCACATGTATTTACAGTGTACCTAGACATGAAATCTTTCCACCCTGAATTTGATTATATCTTTGCTGAAGCAGCAATTTTTGGTCATAATGTATTACATGATTCGTTTGGGCCTAAATCATACACATGTACACAGTGAGCCCCTCTTTTTTGTAATCTGTTGTTCAAAAAGAGGAAAAAACAACAACAGATTATCATGGATAATGTTTAAAGCACAGGGGCACTTTGGTTATTAATTGTAAATTGTGCAATATATTCACATTGCTGTTAATGCACATAGAGAGTTAGAGCCATGTTTTCCATTTCGAGGTTTCATGTAGTGTATTATCTTCTGTCATACAACAAATTTTCATTATGTTGTATGAAAGCCAGGTTTCTAGACACACCATTCCATGCATATATGTGGTTTGAATGGGCTCTTGTCTGTAAACCAAATTAGCTTGGGTGCCAGTGTGGAAATAACTCATGTCATGATCATGACTTTTTTTTTATGTCCCTTGTTTTTATACAAAGAGATACTACCGTGCTGAGATTACGTGTGTGTGTTTATTATTATGTGTGTGCATCATGTGTGTGTATATATATGTGTGGGTGGATGGGTGGGTGTGGGTGTGTACATGCACTATTGAACCAAAAAAAGAAATACAGTATGTGTATCCTTGGGTACTTTTAAAGCAGCAGCACACACTCGGATATATCAGTCAACGCTAAGGTTAACACACTTCACAACATTTCACTTCCCAGAGGTAGGGTTACACTATTCATACAAGCAGACATTCAATTTAGGTTTCATTGTAGGTACAGAAATCCAAGAACATCACTCACATTATTATTGTCCAGTGAATTTCTGCAGAAAGTGCATTGTATCGCTAACATTTCCAACCTAGTGCTTTTCACAAGCCAAGGAGATTTGTTTTAATTATCATTATTACAGACATCTTTCAAAGATCAAGGGTCAGAATCCAAATTAACATAAACAGATCAAGCACTGTAGCACTGCGTATTCAAGGACATAGTCAGTATAAATACTCTTAATTCCTGCTGTTCTTTAGGGAGAGCAAAAAATCCTGACCAAATTCATGCCTCTTTCCCATTTCATAAAAGATGTAATAGGATAGGAGCTCTTGTTAGAAATTAAAGCAATTTCTCCTAGCAACAGCCAATCAGGAAGCAGAATTCTTGTTTAATATGACCATGACACTTGCCATTCTAGCAAGAGTTGCTACCATAGCAACTGTTTATTAATGAAATGAGGCCTTGAAGTTTCGCCAATACCTCTTCCACCAAGATCTTTCATACAGGGGTACTGCCTATTAATATAAAGTGAACTTGTTCCATAATTTTTTTGCATGGTTTTTTTGTTCCACTGACTATTGACCCATTACTAGGAACAGGCATTGACAGCTAGGTGCAAAGTGTAGTAAGCAAAATATGAATACCTTTGTATTTTGAAATTGGTGTCACATGGTGTGAAAAAGGCAAAACTTTCCACACCACAAGATGTTTTACATTCGCAATTACATATTTGTATTTTTTTATCCAGACACCCATTATCTGTAATGTCCCCACTTTGGCTAATTTTTTTTGTTTTGTTTTATCATACAAAACAAAAAGCCACCACTTTTGATTCCTCCTGTTTCAACCTGGAGATCAAGACATCTCCGACTCCCAAGTTAATTCTCTAGTTTCCATCCATGTACCATAAACCTTTCAAGCCCCATGAAAGAGATTTTGTTAAAGATATTGCTGTCTGTAAGGTGAAAAATACCCTTCATACATCACTTTTTATTCATGAACTCATATTAAGATTTTGTTTTCTCTTTCCAGTCGACCCCTTGTTTATTGTTTTTTCGATTCTTTTTTTTTCTTCAATTTATCCATTACCTTTAGTAACCAATTTCAAGGGATTTGTGGTGGGTTTTTTTTTAAACTTAAAAAAACCCAAAAAACACTTGTCTATCAACTATCTTCCTCAAGGTACTTTTTAACTCTTGCTCTCACCTCCCCCCCCCCCCCAACTCTCTGTCACTCTCTATGTATGTGACATTTTTTAACTAGAGGCTTCTTGCCATGCTCCTAATTTCCACCCTGTGGGCCCGCGGTGTTCTCACCCTCGATCCCCCCTGAACGTTCCAAATGCAATCTTCTTTTCGCCATATAATCCCTCCTTTCTGTCTCGATCCAGGGACCCGCGACCTCCACGTCCTGGAGAGCATGAGCGACATGGAGAGACACCGCCAGGGTCGCATCCACGAACTCATCCAGACGGAGCAGAAGTACGTGGACGACATGCAGCTCGCCGTGGAGGTCAGTGAACTCTCGCCGCCTATAAACCACCCCCCCCCCCCCACACACACACACACACACATCCACTGTACATATGAGAATTGTACGTCCATCCCATTTGGTCTTCGCTGTAATGTACTGAAAAAAAAAAAAGATATCCTAAGAAGAGTCCCATTCTTTATTTGTTCTTTTTTTTTTGTCTTTTCATTTACAGTTTGTATTGTGAAGAAGGAAGGTAGCTATATAAGTATGGTTCTATAGTGGATCACACTGCACACCCAATAGGAAAATAGGAAGGGTTAGGGTTTTATCCATATCACAACACTTTAGTCTTCGTGAAGAAAACACCTTAATGTTAACAATAGTCTTACTCTGCTTGGTTGTGTAATTGTTCACAAAGTGAATATTACTATGGTGGGTATTTATAGCATATTCGAGTATGCTATGTGAATTTGAGTTACAAAAAATTTGAGTCATGAAAGTATAATCTGTGATCAAATTTTCATCAGAAAAAAAAAACAACAACCCAAATTTCAGGACAGAAGTGAGGAGCTGTCATGGCTCAGTGGTTGATACCACAGACTCTCAATCACAAGGTCCATGGTTCAAGTCCCCTGGCTACAGTGGTTGTGCCCCTAGGCAAGGCACTTTATCCTTATCGCTTATTCCTTTGGAGTAAACTTAGCCTTTAAAAGTTGTTGGTCCCATTCTGTGCCTTCTTAGCAGTCGAGTAAAAGAAATCTTTTGTGTAATTTACACAATTTTTTGACGTCATATGTCAAACACATGTCTCAGTGGAAAATCATTTTCTGTCGTGAGAACCACAGTAGTTCTTCCTTTGAAACTCCCGAGTTAAAATAGAGCATGCTGATTGACCGTGAAGGCTCTATTGATGTTCTGTCTCTATCTGTGTCATGTACGCAGGTCTTCCAGAGACCCATCTTGGACTCCGGCATGATGTCGGTCCAAGAGATGGCCTCGGTGTTCGTCAACTGGAAGGAACTCATTCAGTGCAATACCAAACTACTCAAGTAAGACACGACTTCACTTCACCCATGCTAAATCAACATTTGCATTCATTTTTCCCTTCTTATTTTCAACTTACCAGTCAAGAGGGATTGCTGAATTAACATATTTTTCATTTTCAGCAATAAGGGAAAGATAATAAAAAAAAATTTAAGCTACTTTGACGATGATTTCAACTTTATAGACAGTAATGTTTCAAATACAATACCAGTAATACATTTTTCAGATCACCGGAAATTACTGATAATTTTGCAACATTTTCAGCATGTCACAAAAATGTGTGAGGGGTTTTTACCTTTACTTCACTCTGTCACAGTTTTGCTGTCATTTGCTCCACTTTCTCACACAAAAATTCACCCTGAAGTTGGTATTAAAGGTTAATTGGTGCCACCTCCATGCATGAAGCTGCTATGAAAGGGGTGATGTCCACCGGGCACCGCGAATTCACGAGATTTTGATTTTGTAGCACAAAGTGATCCACTCATTTGTTCCAAGCTTAAAGGGTGTGTACAGTTCTAGTCGAGGTGAGGATTTAGCTTATAACATTTTGCGAGATATTCAGAAACCACTCTATGAGATGTAAAAAAACATGCAATTCTAAGGGGCATATCAAAAGTTTATTTGATGAAAATCGGTTTGGAAGTGGCCGAGATATCCAAAAGCAAGATGAAACAAAGAGATCCTAATAAAGTTGTGGCCTGTAGTCTTTTATTATCATCACTTTTTTGGATATCTCAGCCATTTGAAAACCAATTTTCATCAAATAAATGTTGAATCCTTCTTAAAATTACATGCTCTTTCATATTTCATAAGAGGTTTCTAATTTTCTCACTTAGGAATGTAAAAAACATGAATCCCCACCTCAACCAGTACTGTACAGCCCCTTTAATAGATGGAGTGCACGTTACATTACTATCCATACAAGGTTATTCAAGAGTTTGCTATTTCTAGAGTTCCGAGTATGAATTGACCACATTCTGTTTGTTTTCATATGATTTACATTATGTAGAAATCCAGGCAGCATTCACTCTGTGACATTGGTTTTGGGTGCGTTCGAGCGTTCTAAATCGAACCAAAGCGAACTGAGCCAGAGCGTACATTATTGTACCATACTGAACTGGGCCAGATTTGGAGTGTCCGACCGCTCTTGTTGAGAAAGCATACCTCATGAGTTATTTTTCAAGGGGGTCACGCATTTTGTAGCAAGAAGGTTATTCACCTGGCACACTTACACTACTTACAGATGTCCCGAACAAACACAATGAACTCTTTGAATTATGACGTATGTGCATGTTACACACATTCTCATATGGGAAGTTTGGTTTCGCTTTTGGTACCCTTTTGGAGCACATCGGGAAGTGTTCCACTTTTGCCTCAATTCGGTTCAGTACAGTACACTTTCGGAGCATTCAAGTGCTCCTCTGGCGCAGGTACGGTACGATTCAGTTCACTTTAGGAGAGCGCTCGAACGCACGCCAAGTTTTGATTATTTCTCATGGTAATGAATTCATGCCTTCATTACAGAGCTCTGAGAGTCAGGAAAAAGATGAGCGGTGAGGAGCAGCCTGTCCACATGATTGGCGATATCTTGTGTGAACAGGTCAGTCTGTCAGAAAGCAGCTGGCCATCGAAGCATCTTGCTATCTGATCGCTGCATCGCATTGGAAAGTAGTCCCTGTTTTACATGAATGCTGAGGTTGTAGACTTTGCAAAAGTTGATTGTGCTATTATTGTCACACAGACAAGAGTAAGTGACAAGTAAAATCAAAGAGTGACTCATATATTATACCATATTGTGCCCCCATCACACACACATTCACACACTAAACTCCCCTCGCAGAAACAGTTAATTCCATATTTTGGCCATTTTCTTGATTTAAAACACTGGTTAATTTTTCCTTTCACTGTTCCTTTTTTTCTGCATTACAGAGATGTGTTCAAAATACCTTAATTTCCAGAGTTTGTCATTTCGCAATAATTTTTCTCACTTGTGGCTCTTTCGTTCCTCTTCTCAAGATGCGTTTTTAGAGCACCTAAATCTAAATGCAAATGCCTGTATGGAAATGAGCTACTTGAAGTGAAATGCATGTGCCAAGGTCCATGGTGGGAACTACATGTTGAAAGTGACTTGCCATTCTTAGCTTATAGAATGTGGAAATATCATTCAATATACCCATGTAGTATATGTTGTTCCACCTACTGTAAAACATGATATATTCGCGGCATGAAATTTTTTTGCGAATTGCCAATGGCATTCAATGCATACAGTGTAGACAAGAACTTTTGTGTGCATTTTAATTTCGCGAATCTTGGTTATTGCAAAATTGGCAAAATTAAAATGCATGTGAACATTTCTCATTTTACAGTATGCTGCTTCAAGAAATGCTATACACTTGTGTGCATAATGATATGCGAATTGGGACTAGTGGGACAATACACCAATCATTGCAAATTTGCTATCAAGAACCACAATGGCGGAATGAGAAATATGTATGAATCTCTTTTCAAAAGTTATTGATGTTCACCTTGACGATGATAGCGCATCGGTGATATGAAAGGCATTATTTTTGTGAGTCCTTTATTTGGTATCAGTTAATTTGAGAAATTTGCAGACAAAAATTCTCTGAAGTATACTGTATGCAGTGACTTTTGCACTTCTGTTATACCAAAATGTTCTAGTATGGTAAACCCCCTGTACATATAGACTTTTTGCGGGCACAAAGTTGCATTTCTGATCACCTTGTATCAATGGCACCGCCCATATTGCTGGTCTTCCCATCTGAAAAGTAAAAAATAATGGATAATTCACCTGTAAAGATGGTTTTCAAGCTAATTTTGCATGCTGTTTAAAACCCCCAATCCACAGCTGCCTCGGATGACGCCGTATATTCGGTTCTGCAGCTGTCAGCTGAGTGCCTCCAGCACGCTGTCCAAGAAGATCGACAATGACCCGGACTTCAGGGAGTATGTCAAGGTAAGGTCCAGAGGATGGTTGATATAATATCCTCAATTTGTGGCTTGTGGAGTGAGCACTGTGGATAATTGTCAGCTTTCCAATGCACTGCTGAGTATAATGATAATAGTGATAATAATAATAATAATAATAATAATAACAACAACAACAACAACAACAAGAAGAAGAAGAAGAAGAAGAAGAAGAAGAAGAAGAAGAAGAAGAAGAAGAATAATAATAATGATAATGATAATGATAATAGTAATGATAATAATAATAATAATAATAATAATGATAATAATAATGATAATGATAATACTACTACTACTAATAATAATGATGATAATAATAATAATAATGATAATAATAATAATAATAATAATAATAATAATAATGATAATAGTAATGATAAAAATAATAAGAATAATAAGAATAATAATGATAACAACAACAATAACAACAATGATAATAATGATAATAATGTCTTATTTACCCAGGGCAGCCTCTTCCATGTTGCCACTGCTCTACCAGAGGGCCCTGCTATTATTATTACCCAAGTGTTGCTAGGTACCCATTTATGCACCTGGGTCGAGAGGGACATTTTTGGTAAGAACATCTTGTCCAAGGACGTGAGCACTGGGCGGGATTCAAACTCGGGTCCTCCAATTGGAAGTCGGGAGTGGACTTAACCACTATTCCACAATTTAACGCCCCCACAATGAGTAATGAGTATAGTTTTATAATGGAATATGCCATTAGCAGTATTCAACGGATTGTCAGCCGGCCGTTACGCTCAAATTTTTCTTTGTACAATTTTTTTCTTCCAACCAGCAACTCGCCTCAGACCAGCGGACCAAAGGAATGCCGGTCAGTAGCTACCTGATCAAACCCATGCAGCGGATCACGCGATACCCTCTACTGGTCCAGAAGGTTTGTACAACCCAAAATAGATATACGGACATACAGTAGCACCAGTGCGCTGAATAAAAGTGCCCGTATAAAGCGACGTATATCAAAATGCAATCAATATCATTATTCAAATCCTTGTGTACACCAATTGTACATTCATCTGCTCTAGGAGAGGAAAATCTCCTTCCTGGCATGATTATCCATTTTCATCACCACTTTGATAGTTTTCTTCTGGACATGCGTGACATACCGTTCATGCAAGTCAGGCAGGCGCATCACCATGACAAACGCACAGAGCTGCCAAGTCTCTCTTTATCCTGCACCACCTGACAAGAAAGAGTACTATTCTTTATATCATATATATAGCAAAAAATAATTTTGTGCGAGTCGGTACTTCCCGCCAATTTTGCAAGTGGTTACGTTGAGGTTCATTTATTGCGGAATGTAACAATGGGATGATAAATGTGATGGATGTGTGCACATAGCATTCATGTTGGGATCGGAGTTAATAGCTGTTCACATTAAAAAATTTGTGAATAGCATATCCAACTGGCAAAATTTGTGAAAATTTAAACCCTGTGAAATATAGGGCATATTAAGTATGCAAGTCTCCCTGGTTTAGAAATTATTCTTCACCTGTTGAAATGTACATTTTATTATAGCACATCAGTACCTCCTTGGAAAATCTGAATCTTCCTAACTTTGCTGTGTGAATATTGACAGACCTGATCATGATGTGTAGCTAAACTCCTCCCCCCCCCACCCCCCCCCCCCCCCCGCCCTGCAAAGTCTTGCAACTGGGCTACTTTTCGCTGCAGAGATATTTTTTTCTAGCCTTTCATGTAGTTTGACAGTCACCTGATGTCACATAAAGGCGAATTTTCATGGACAATTGAAAAAAAAAGTGTCTGTTGAAAAATATAATAGAGACTAAAGTGAATGAAATCTGTTCATAAGATATTACAAGTTGCTTGCAGAAGGTAATTGTTTTGAAAGTGTCTACCTTTTTTAGCCCTGTTTTGTGACTGAATATGTACCCATATGAAACAATATGTAAAGAAAAGTGTTGTTGAAATTGTGTTGATCGCGAAGGGGACTTTGACCATCACCCAATGAACTGGCCCGTTCATATGCTTCACTACAGTAACACGGCTTTGCACTATGATAAGTGGGACTTTTACTGTTAATTTTCAAATGTGAATGACCTCAAAGAGCTTGCGGGGGCCCCAATTGCCCTTCAGAATTATACCACATTAAAGTGATCATCTACAAATCAGTTATATGGCAGTTTGTTCGTTTTTTTTTGGATAATTCAGATCCAAAATTTGTGCTTGTGAAAGTTGAAGACACTCCACATTCCCTTTGTTGATTGGGGAAAATGTGACAGAGTGGTGGAATCCAACTACAGTGAATGGGTAAAGTGATTAACACAAAATAAGACCCTTCTTTCTATTTTTGTTCTCTGTATGCAGATCCTGAAGTACACGCCCGAGGGCCATGCCGACTACGGGAACATCAGGATGGCGACGGAGAAAGCGGAGGAGCTGTGCCAGCAGGTCAACGAGGGAGTGCGGGAGAAGGAGAACTCCGACAAGCTGGAGTGGCTTCAGAACCACGTGGACTGCACTGGACTCGCCGAGGTATCTATTGTACATAGTGCACAGAAGTGTTTGTTGGCATGACAACAGTAACCACCATGATGTCAGCATTTGACTGACATGGCTCAAAGGTATTTGACCTTTCACTGTGCTACCGTGGTAAAGTCGCAGATCCATAGATGAAAAAATTGCAAAAAAAGAAGGTAACTAACATTTGTATGTGAAATGTATGAAGTTTGACATTTATTCAGACGTTAAATGGGGTTTTATGAAATATGCTTTTCATCATCATCATCATCATCCTTATGAAATGATGTGAAACATTCAGATTATGGAATATATTTCGCCCCATTGAGACGTGTGTAATAGACCAGTATCTCCCTTATTGATCCTTGGAACTGCCCAGATTTTGATGCATGGATGTTGGTGGGCCTGTGATGACAGTTACCATGGGAACAACTTGATAGCAAACATAACGAGCAAAGGAAGAAAAACAAAGGTCATTTTACAGATTCTCTGATTGTCATTGTCTGAGGACTATTCAAAACCAATGTTGTTCTGTTTTGTTATTGTTGTTGTCCATGCAGGAGCTGATATTCAACTCTCTGACAAATTGCCTTGGCCCAAGGAAATATCTACACTCTGGAAAGCTGCACAAGGTAAGAATCATTCATATGGACTGCATTCCACAGAGATGTTTGCAATCCTTCTCATTGGCAATAATGGCAGCAAAGCCCCCTACATGTACCTTCCCAGTCTACCTGATTTCTCAGGAGGATCTCTGATTAAAAAAAAAAAAATGTATTTCAATTCTAAACAAGAGAACATAAAATCCTCCCTGAATTTGGGACTTTTTTTTTTTTTTTTTGGGGGGGGGGGGTTGTGGTTGTGTTTTGGGGGTGGTTTTTTTTATGCCTCCGCCACGAAGTGGTGCCGGAGGCATTATGTTTTCGGGTTGTCCGTCCGTCCGTCCGTCCGTCCGTCCGTACGTCCGTCCGTCCGTCCTTCCGTCCGTCCGTAATGAATTTTGTGGACAAGGTAACTATCAAAACCTGTTGAGGTATCCTAATGAAACTTGGCATGTATGTGTATTAGGGGGTGAAGTTGTGCCTATCAACTTTTGGGTGCACATGCTCAAGGTCAAAGGTCAAATACATAAAATTTCACTATTTCCACCATATCTATTGAATGCCTGAAGATATTTTCTTGAAACTTAGTGTATACATGTATTACCCAATTAAGATTCTCTGGTGAAAGTTTGGGTCATGAGGTCAAAGGTCAAAGGTCAAAAGGTCAGGGTCAAATACATAAAATTTCACTATTTCCACCATATCTATTGAATGCCTGAAGATATTTTCTTGAAACTTAGTGTATACATGTATTACCCAATTAAGATTCTCTGGTGAAAGTTTGGGTCATGAGGTCAAAGGTCAAAAGGTCAGGGTCAAATACATGAAATTTCACTATTTCCATCATATCTATTGAATGCCTGAAGATATTTTCTTGAAACTTAGTGTATACATGTATTACCCAATTAAGATTCTCTGGTGAAAGTTTGGGTCATGAGGTGAAAGGTCAAAGGTCAAAAGGTCAAGTAAAAATATTAAAACTTCTTTTTTTCTCTGTACCTTGGAAAATTGTTCGAGGTATCTTCATGGAACATAGTATATACATGTACTGACTGGAAGTGATTATCTAGAGAATGTAGGGTTCATGGGGTCAAAGGTCAGGGATCAAGGGTCAAGTGCAACACTTCAAAATTTTACTATTTCCCTCCTATCATGCAATGCCAGCAGGGTTATTTTTTTTTTTACACTTGGTGTATGCATACATGTGTAACCTAATAGAAATTCTCTGGAAAGTTTTTTTTTCTTCTTTTTTTGCCTCAAAGGTCAAAAGGTCAAAGATCAAGTGAAAGTGCTGAACTAACTTTTTCCTCCATATCTCGGAAGTGGCTCAAGTTATCTTTGAAACTTTGTACATATTATGCATGTTCTACCTGAAAGTGATTATCTTATGAATTTTAGGGTCAAGGGCCAGATGAAAATGGTAACAATTTACTATTCAATTCAGAAATTGCACTTTTTCTCCACACCTGTACCTTAACTTGAAAATTACTCAATGCCTAAATGTATGAATGGGTCAAAGTCGAGTTAAAGTCCTTAAATCCCTAGATACATGCTCTCCTATTCATCCAATTAAACCTAGGTCAAGGAAGGTGAACATTCAACACATTTGTGACAAACTTGTCATTTCAATATTTTGCCAAATTTGTGAAAATGTAATCACACATTGTCCACATGTACTATCTAGACCTATTGGGTAAATCATGCATTATGGCGGAGGCATACCAGTCGCCAAAGCGACATTTCTAGTTTTAAAATATATATAAATATCTCCCTCACTGCTCCTGTTGAACCTCCTGGATGTCAAGATGCGTAAATGTTGGCAGCAGTCCTGTAGGTGGCAGTTACCATGGGAATGATGGAAGTGCTCACTCCTGATTGGTTCTTTCAAAACTGCTGCCATTTATGTCTGCCGTTGAAGCAGCGTACAATTATGATCACAAATTGATGACCCTTACTACTCAAGTAATTCATTTTCACTTTAAAAGAAAGTATAAAACTCATGAACACAAAACACTGAATGAGTCTGCTGTACAATATGGCTCTCATGTTTACTGTCTTAATATCTAGGATTTTAAGGAGTATAGGGATGATGATAAAACTCTATAGGCATGTTTGCAAACTCGGAAAGTACAGCTGCTGTTAAATAGATACGACCAACAAATTGCTGAGAAAAAGTCATGGAAGTGATCTTGCATTTTGATTACTGTAAAACATGATATATTCGCGGCATGAAAATTTTGCGAATTTGAGCCAACAGTCTTTCTCGCAGCATGAAATTTTTGCTACTTGCCTCTGGCATCCAATACATATTGTCTGGGCAAGAACTTTCGCGTGCACTGTAATTCCGCGAATGTTGCCGCTTGCAAAATTCGCGAAATCAAAATGCATGCAAACATTCCTCGTTTTACAGTATGTAGATTATAAAATGGATGGGATGGAGTGTTTCATTGATACGTTTCACTGTATGTTGTAGATCATAGGCATCACTGTATGTATGACCTCATAATTCTTCAGGTTTTTAGTTATAATTTCTGTTACCTCTTTAGCAAAATTTGTTCATTGCATATCTCAAATACGACATGTTTGTATGGCACCAGTGTGGAGAAACTCAAAATTGTGCTCCCACTTTGTCATCAGTATATGAACTTTCATTGTTGATGATGTCTTGGTTGTGGAATATCAATTTCATCTGAAATTCACGATTAGAATGATAGGGCCAACTTTTTAATCAAAATATATGTACATGTGAATAGGTTAATACTCCAAACTACATTTATTTATCTGCATTGAAGCCAAAAATTAAAGGAACAGTCCGCTGTACAGTGCCTTTTATACTGATTGGATTTCATCAGAAATATAGAATGTGTTTACGAAACCCAGGAGACATTTTCAACAAATTTGGAAAATCCTTTCAAGAGGAATTGTCTTGTTCAAAGTTTTGATAAAACTCAATTAGACTTCTAGTACTTCTGTAACAGGTTCGACAATTTATAGTGAAATTTCACAGAAACATCGAAAAAGTTATTAATCTTCAGTGGATTATGTAATGATAATCAAAATCTCACTTCATTATAGATGTACAGACAACCTTACCCAAGTCAACCTCAACTAAGTCGAATAATAAATCACCAAAGTCAAAGGTCTTTATATTCTGTTGATTTTAATCCCTCGTAAGTCAAGTCGGAGCTGTTTCTTCAGTCCAGATAGATTCAACTTTAGGCAAGGTTGACTGTATGTTTGAATGCAAAGGTGAATTACATGTATCAAAGGATTAGGTACCATATTTCTGCTTTCAAGTATCGGTGTCCCCTACCATTATAAGTTAAGAATGAAGTACGGCTTTCAAATTCAAGTACTGCACTCTCACTCATTCATGTATTTCCCCTAATATTCTTTTTACCTCTGGATCACTTGACCAAATGTGTCACCATGAAACAAGTGTGCACATAGATTGTGCACAGATGATTCAGTCAATCATAATTCTGAATGAAACCAACATTATTCAATACCATTTTGTTCATGGAAGTCAAAAGACACAGCTTAATGTCATGGAGGCTCAATATCATGTATATTTTTGAAGTTTTGCTGGCTGAGCTGTATGATGATGTTCAATTGCATTTTGAAAGAAATCACAGCACACAAGCAGGCAAAAATTTTGAGAATTCTGATGTAACTGTTCAGCGATCTGTGTCCAATTATTGCCATTCTAAAGAAAAGCTTTCCAGAGCTATGCTGTTACTATCTAGGAGAAGTATTGAGTATGGTTGATCTTGTCACTCACAGTTTTGCACTCTTTGAAGCATTTGTTGGTAGTGTTCATTTTCATCCCTAATTTTTCACAGCATCAAATGTTCACAGTGTGAAAGATTCTGAGAGCATCTGTATTACACAATACAAATTAGGATTTTTGAATAGGAAAATTAACTAGAACCTCGCAACTATAATGAAATTTTTGGAGGCAAAGATTATGTTTTGAATGTGGGCAGAGTAGCATTATTCAGTTTGATCCTTAGTAAGCAAGTGCTGCTTAAGCTGTGAAGCTGCTCTTTATTACACCAAATTTTCAAATTGATTTGTCCACATTTCATTTTGCTTGCATGCCAAAATTTCCACATTGCTGGTGTAGCATGATAAAGCTATTCTTCACACAACGTATTGATTTTGTTTCCCTTTGTTTCAAAAGTTGTCCATTTTATGATAAAGCACACACTCTTGTGTAGGCTCTATAAACCCTCAGAGTGTGTGTTTCATGAATGTTTTATTTTTCCCGCAAAAGTCAGAATTGGATGACATGCTTTTTCTGTAGTGTGAATTATTACGCCATTCACAGTTTGTATCAGCAGATGCGTTTAGAACGTGAAAGCTGTGTTTGAATTCTTGCGGTCGGCTACACGTCACTTCCGGAGTGAAAACAATCAGCTTGCAAGCGCTAAGCCTGCATAATGCGCATACTGCATGCTGTGCATGTGCGACGCGTATAATTTATGTGCAACTCTACGCAGACATGGGGACTGTTTTTCATTATTCATTTTGTCATTTGTGCCATCATTCATGAGATACATGCATCATGTCTTGCCAGCAATATTCTAATAATCTGGATCCTGTCGATCGATCGGTCCCGGTATTTTGCCAAGTTGAAGGCAGTCGGACTGGACCTGTGCCCGTATGAAGTCGCGGCAGGACTCTGGATCAACGACGCGACAAAATGGCCAGATGTGCAGTAGAACCTCTTTGAGTAGGCCCTACCCCGATATCTACGCTTACTTGGTACCTCATAGAAACTTCAGGCAGGTCTACAGGCCTAACGTTAGTACTGTAGTAGACTTAGGGTAGGGCCTAATTTAGGGTAGGCCTAGGGCCTAATCCTGCCTCCCGCACAGCTACAGTAGTACAGCTTGTGCTAGCGCTATGCTCACGGGGCGCCCCGGCAGAAAACACGTACAGCGTTACCACTCCAGGCTCACGCGACTATTTGTTTTCACTCCACCGCTATCCATGACCCCGTGACACGCAAAATACCCGGATGTCCGACCATGAGAATTGGCGAGCGAAAAGTTTTGATTTTGGTCGCGACAGCAAGAATTCCCTTGCTCATGTATCAAATTGCAGAACTCACATATGCAGTCTAGCTCACACACGCACGCTATTATTAAACACAACACACACAAATTCCCCATTTGTTTGTATCGTGTATTACAAAATTCTTTACTACCAAAATACACTGCCAGTCTTGTACAGATAGAGAAATTGAGGCTCTTATCGGGTGGCTGTTTTACTTTTGTAGTACTGCCCACATTCTACAAAGTCATCTTGTTCATGCAAATTAGGGTCAAAAGATGCACTGCAAGAACAAGTTGAAAGTGGTGAGTAACATGACTGGACTTATGTTTGCAGCAGCATGAACAACTGCCAAAACGATGACATTATTGCTGCTCTAAAATCACTCATGCACACACAAATAGGCGTGTATGCATGTACACCACACACACACACACACACACACACACACATACATGTACTCTCTCTCTCTCCCCCCCCCCCTCCCCTTTGTTTTCAAACTTGTGAACCCTCGACGAAATGCCTCTAAATTTCATTGGCAAGGTAGGTGGTGATTAAATGGTCATACATGTACTTCATGGTATCCTTGAAATCATAATTACATCAAAAGCGTGACTGTTCAAAATGTGGTCTGGGTCTGGGTATTCTGTGGATGAAGATGATGTGGATAAGGTTCAGGGTGTTCCTAAACATTAGCCAGAGTCAAAGTAAGAATACTGAGTTATTAAGGACAATAGTCACATGGACATAGAGGCACATGCGCCTTCATGCACATTATGTATTTGACATGACTTGTATCAAAGAAAACCACAAAATCAAATTCTTCAAATAAATCTTAGGAAAGTTTCTTTGTTTGTTTGTTTTTTGGTTTTTTTAGTTCAACTTTCATGACCTACATGACATCATGCATATTGATTATGCTCATCAGGGTCAAAGGTCATACCTGCCATGTTTCATTAGAGACGCAGAAGTACAAGTGCTGTAATGTGGGTTGATTTTGGGCATAACATCATGAAATACACGTACCTAAAGAACATGTTACAAGTGACATATACATGTATGCCAATACTTCCACAGCGCATCTGTACAAAGGAAGGGTTAGGAGTTACAGAGTTCTATCCCTGATGAACAATCTAAATTTTGCACTTATAAAGTTTTAATGAAAATTCTCTGTTGTGGTTCAAGGGGATTATAGAAATAAAGAGCTCTTAACGATACAATATAAAAAAAGTTACCATTATAGGTTTATAGGGGTTTACTAAACATTTTTTTTTTCCTTTTCAGGAACTGTAGGCATGTATCTCTTCCAGCAAAGGGTTTAAAAAAGAAACAAAAAAAGAGTGTGAAATCATCTCTTTCAAATCATTCAACAATGATATGAATTGACAATTATATGCTTTGAATTGTGTATTACCTTTTTGATATTAACAAAAAATAAAGCTGAATTGGATTGAATTGAATTGAATTCAATTCAATTCAATGGAACTGAATTGAATGGAATGGAATGGAATAGAACTGAATTGAATTGAATTGAATTGGATAGGATTAAATTGAGTTGACTTGAATTGAATTGAATGGAATTGAATTAATATCCTTATTTTCTCATCTTAAATCTCCCTCCAAACTTCTATCCCGCATCACACCAGGCTAAGAGCAACAAGGAGCTCTATGTGTTCCTCTTCAACGACTTTTTGTTATTCACCCAACCCGTCAAGCCTGGGCTCCGCGCACCCTTCTTGGCGGGGGACTCCAAGATTGCCATCGAGTACAAGATGTACAAACATGTAAGCGTGCTCACTGAATATCATTCCTGATAGCCAAAGATATTTTTCTTTTCATGTTTGGTCATGTTGTTGTTATTGTTGTTCTTTTACAGTCTTAGTACATGTGGATTTGGATCATTCCATTCCTTGTGGTTTGCAGGAAGTTAATGAGTCATGCTAAAGGTTATAAGAACAAATCAAAGAGATCATTTGTCTATAAGTTGGAAGGCTTGTACAGCTCTAATAGTGTTTTTCATCTTCTTTGCTGGGTTTTGCATGTTGCTACATATTACGCTTACTTGATTGAATCAAATTCATGCATCAAGTTTTATTGTTTTTTGAGACACATCTACAAACTACTAAACATTGATTAATTCAGTGCTTATTTATGTCGATGTCGTGCAATTTGTCAATCAGTTGCAATAAAAGAAAAGAAAAAATTACACGTATCGTTTCTGAAAAGGAGCATACTTGAGTTATTTGGCAGAAATGTCCATGTATTGCATTATCTCTTCTCCCCGAAACCACCACAGCCACTGTTTCTGAATGAAGTGGAGGTGAAGATCCCAGATGAAACGGCTCCAGATGACTTTGTCTTCCACATCAACCACATCGACAAGGTGTACGCACTCAAGGCAGAGAGCAAAAAGGACAGGTGAGCCCATGCAGCAAGTAGCTCCAGCTATTTCTGTCTATCTGTCTGTCTGTCTCTCCTCCTCCTCTCCTGCTAATTATCTATTTACTTCCTTGTTTTACTTATTACCTCCACCAAGGGAGGAGATTATGTTTTTGTTACCGTTGGTTTGTTACCTCCACCAAGGGAGGAGATTATGTTTTTGTTACTGTTGGTTTTTTACCTCCGCCAAGGGAGGAGGTTATGTTTTTAGGTGATCCGAGTATCCTTCGGATCACCTTCTGTATCTGTACGGATTCTTTATTTCTTTATTTCTGGACAAAAGTTGTGCAGAGGTTAGCTCAGAAAGTCCTCTGCCTATCAATTTCAAACTTATACCATACATGTATCGTGTTGCAAAGACGACAGATCAAGTAAAATCATAGTGATCAGTCGACCGTGATGTCACTATGACGTCATTATATGAAAACACATTTTCATTCATATCTCATTAATGGAATGGAATTTTTCAATGAAATTTACGTCACATACATTTCAAGTTATGCGCATTTTACTCATATTCTCAAAATTCATATTTTCTCTTAAAACGTGCGCGTACGCGCGCGTTGAAATATTTGTATGCTCAAATCGAGCTCAAATTTTTTTTGCACACGTTTCAGACCATTTGGGGCATTTTTTGAAAAATTGAAAAAATTGGACGGACGCGTACGCACGCGCAAATATTCGCACACACAGCTCATATGCAATGGAAATTTCCCGTTTTTTCACACTTATCGGATGCCTAAAATGTCAAGGAATATTTCTACCAAGTTTCAAGTCAATCCGACTCAATATGACGTCATACGGGCCGGTCAAAGTTGAAATTCCGCGCGCGCGTCAATGGCGATATACAGTGCAACGATGCCAAAAAAATGCCAATTTTAAATCCGATTTTACTCGGCAGGATGGACGGTAACCCCCAATTTTCTTTACATATTCAGAAAGCTGATGAGTTGGACATGTTATTTATGAGTTGGCGATGCTGGCAAAATGATTAAAAGATATCAAATTTCTTAATAAAGTAAAAAAAGTAAATTTTCAAAATGACGTCATCAAATTTCAAGTTCACTCGAGCGTATCTCACTTATCCTTTGCCAATTTACACCCAGATTTCAGTATGTTGTAGCTTATTAAATGATCTTTCATTAATATAATTACAACATTTTGATTGGATGACGGCATCACCTCGTAAAAATGGATTGAAAGTCATATTGTCAAATTTGACCAGTTTACGTGTTATCTCTATGGGAGAGCAGTTTTTCTTGCAGTGAAAATTGATATGACTCTCTTTTTCGAGCACTAGCTCACTTATGCTTCCGTGAATTTCTCCCAGATTTTAGTATGTTGTAGCTGAGACTTTGGGCTATCGTGCATGTGCCCTCCATTTTTTCATACGATGTCGGCATCACGTCGAAAAACTTGGTTGAAAATGGCACGAGGCTTCGATGCAGCGTCATTTTGCTTAATACACAGGGCCTATGGAGAATGAAATAGGTCATTGCGTAGCGCATCCGACTCGTAATCCTAAGGTCCCTGGTTCGAGGCTAACCCCTGCCAATATTTTTTTACACTTTTTTCAAACACTTTTTTTTTCTTCTTTTTCTTTAGTTAATCTTAATCTCCCTTTCCTTACTTTATCTTTTTCTGATTTTTTTATGCTTCTCCTTCAAATTTCTATAACATAACATAATTTTTTTCTTTATTTGTCTTTCTTTCTACTACTTTCTGTGCAATAGATGAACAACAACAATGGCTATCTATCCCATATTTTGCATATGTTTAGTACATGTCACATACATTATTTCATAAAATAACAACTACTTGATCGGACACCATCTTGGGTATGTAAATTAGGGTCAAAGGTCATAAATGTTTCATCCTGTATCTTGGTGAATACATGTCTTATCTTTCCCATATTTTGCACACGCAAAAACCATGTTACAAGAATCATTTCATAAAATAATCACTTTTTGCTTAGACGCCATCTTGGGTGTGCAAAGTGAGGTCAAAGGTCAAATATACTTCATTCTGTATTTCCGTTAGTGTATACGGAATTCGGTACCAAAGATGGCAGGTCTCACTCCCTTTTCTAAATGAGAATCCAAACATCACACGGCCAATGTCCCGTCAACACAGATGAAACCTGTATGGACATGAATATTTGGATCAGGACTCAAATCATTGATTTTCGAAGAGATCGGATCACCTAATTTGTCAGTGTTGACAAATTCCGGTTCTAGTTGTTACTGTTGGTTTGTTTGTTCGTTAGTTAGTTAGTTTGTCTGTGTGCAAAATAACTCAAAAAGTAGCAAACGGATTTGGATGAAACTTGCAGGAAAGGTTGAGAATGACACAAGTAACAAACGATTAACTTTTGGTAGTGATCCGAGAATTTTGGGGGAATTAATGAAGGATTTTTGATATTTTGGCAGGTAGGGTCAATGAACTTTGGAGTTCAGGCTGCGCGTATTTGAGGTTTCTGCTAGGGCGAGGCGCGCCATGCAGCTAAGGGTTTATGACGTAACAAAGGCTTCTATATTGGGAAATTGGGTGACTTCCAAGTACGTATGGGTGGGAATCACTGATATCTCCATGGAAGAACAAGATCAGTGGTGGAAATGAGCTGCATGCTTGGCGGAGGTCTGTGCTCTCAGAGTGCCTCTGTAGTTTACATATGTGACCCTGCATCACAAAACCAACAAAAAGTCGCCAGACATGAATCTTTAGTTAAGGGTAGATTCTGAAAGAGCAAACTCTTAGCTTTAAAATGATGTATCAAACTCAATTCAAATGGACTCCCCTAAGCTATCTAGATAATGGAAAGAAAGCACATACTCTGGAAAGTGTGAACTGAGAAAAGTGGCTCTGAAGTACAGGGTCTATTCAAGCACTAATCTTTACCAAGCTTTGCTAGCTGTGGTGTGAATGGGACAAAAACAGGATATAAACCACTGGAGCAACAACAATGAAGGGATTATCAAATTAAACTGACATTGAGCATGCTGTATTAACACATTCTGTCCATGATTATTACCAACTTTCAAAGCAGTAGCATTATCCTTTCAAAAGTTATTAGAGTTGAAAGTGACGAGTGGGCAAGGGATATGAAAAGGGACCTCGATAAGACATACCTGATCACACCAATCTGCAAAAAAAGGGTTGTAGAAAAACTGCCAAAAACACACTTTCCAATTGATTTTATGATCCCAAACTTAAGGATAATGTAGAAGAAGAATAGCTCTTTTAGATGATATGAAAAACTCAAGATTGACTTGGCTGACCCGTTTCACCTTTTTTGAGTCCTCATGTGAAATCAAGGGGTGCGACTTTTTGTTCATTTTGTGATGCACGGTCACATATCGTTGCTGCCCATAATGCCTCCTAGCATGGATTCCTCTCAGATCTGTTCCTGGGCCAGCTGCCTTATAATGGTCCCTCATGTGTGCCCCAGACTCCTCAGTTTTGCCTCCACTGTCCTCAACTACTTGTATATGTCTGTCTGCCTATTTATCTGTATCAATCTATTCATTTTTCTATCTATCTCTGTCTATCTATCTATCTATCTATCTACTGTAAAACATGATATATTCGCGGCATGAGATTTTTTTTTTTTGCGGCATGAGATTTTCGCGAACTGCCACTGGCATTTAATGTACATAGTGGAGACAAGAACTTCGCATGCATTTTAATTTCGAGAATCTTGGCACTCGCGAAATTTGCGAAATTAAAATGCACACGAACATTCCTCGTTTTACAGGTTGTATCTAGCTTTCTATCTATCTATCTATCTATCTATCTATCTATCTATCTATCTATCTATCTATCTATCTATCTCTGTCTATCTATCTACCTGCCTATCTAGCCAGCTATCTGTCTGTCTGTATGTCTGTATCTATTTATCTATATCTGCCTATATATCCATTGACATGATTGTATATATCCATTTTATGTCTATATATTTCTCTATCAATCTATCTATCTATATATCTGCCTATCTATCCATCCATCCATTATTCCAGTCTGTTGTGGAAGGTTGATAGTATCATAGAAATATCACTCCTCTGCCCATATGTAAGATGCTCAATGTTTTAAAATTATATGCGTGTGTTTGTTTGTTTTTCTTTTTAAAAGTTGACCCTTTCATTTCTACAGGAATTGTGTTGCAAGGTTGAAATCAAGAACCAGCATTCTTCAGTCAATACTATAATGTTTTGAGAATGCCTCAAAAGGTTGTACAGCGCTCTTACATGTATGTCAAGTTTGGGGAAGCATATTGTGTGAAAAGAAAATGTGTGTGACATATTCTAATGACTCTTTGTGATTCTAAAAAAGTGCACAGTTGTAAAACATGCTGCATCTTTAATGAAAGATGACTGATTGCTTGTAGTGTCTGTGACAGTCCTGGATGAAAGTTTTTTCGAGACGTCACTGTTCAGTGAACATTCTTCCATACTGGGAAATTTATGTCTTTCGATAAGACTGTGATTTCCGATCAATTAATTATGCAATGAGGGGTTTCACTGTCTGTTCATCATCCTCTCTATCAACAGGACAAAATGGCAGGAGAGGATTCAGCAAGCGTCCAAGAACTACGTGGAGACGGAAAAGAAGAAGCGAGAGAAGCTCCAGAGAGGTACGTTGAGATCATGGCTTTTACTCTGGCAAAGATATGGCAGCCTGTGTTGAAGTCTGCGCAGAACATATACCAAAGATTCTAAAAATGTCTAGTCCCTGTCTGCCCACTTTTCCTAGTTTCTTTTTTGCTCCATTTCTTGACATACGACATCATCTGAATACGTTCAAAGTTTAAATGTTGAACCATTTTGCAAGTCTCTCTTTTCACTTTGTAGCTACATTTTTTCCTTTGTAATAAAGCTAGGTTATCATGATATGATCCAACAATTTGATTGCTTTTTTTTTGGGGGGGGGGGGGACACTCCATGATGATTTAAGGATGTGCTTTCTGAAAAGGGAGACCTTTTCTTCATAGTTTTATGAACCGCTCAGTGGGAAGTGTCATTAATGCTCCCAATAGTCCAGTCTCCATTGTATACCATACTTGCATTAATTGTCCCTAAATTGTATGTCCACAGCTCGCTCACAGAGGAGTAAAGGCGTCGGTCGTCTCATGGTGGTCATCATCGAGGGCTACGAACTCAAGCCGTCAAATTCTGTCACAGGTCAGTCATCCTGAAGGTTTTTTGGACTCTACCGATTAATCCACTCAGTACTGTTTTCACTGGTTAATGTGTTTGCCAGCTTGCTTCACTGCTTTTCAATATTGGCATTGATGTTCTTCAGCAGACTGTTATTGAATTCATGGGATCATGCAGTGTACCTGGGTCCTGTTACATAAAACCTGTTATCAGTAACAACTGCCACATTTCTACGACAAATTTGCTCTCAGCCAATAAGATGCAAGAATTTAAGTTAAATAGCTTATAACAGCTATTGTAACTTGTTATCAATATTATACAAGTTTATGAAACGGGGCCCTGATCTCTATCAAAACATTAATATGATACAACAAATGATACAGAGCAATGATTGAGGGGGGGGGCAGGGGGAACTTTGTATACAGGTAGAGTAATTTGTTCCATGCAAGTCAAATGTCACAACAATATCTGAACTCTGACCTCAGGTCGCGCCGACCCCTACTGCGAGGTCAGTATGGGGTCGCAGGAGCACAAGACGAGAGTGGTGCCGGACAACCTCAACCCTGTCTGGGATTCATCCATGCAGTTCATCGTCCGTGACTTGCAGGAAGATGTCCTGTGTATCACGGTCTATGACAGAGACTTCTTCTCACCGAATGGTAAAAGAGCTAATTTGCATTAAAGACGTTTGGTGTATACTGTAAAAGTGGAAATTTTTGCAGTGTTGAAATTTTCGCGCATTTCGCGCAACCAGAAACTACCGCAAAAATAAAAGCACGCAAATAGTTTTGCTAGCCATATGTTCCTGTGTGTCATGTCTTGATTCCGCGGAATTAAAAACACGCGAAACTCTTCTTACCCGGCCAAGCAAGAAAAATTAGTCGCGCGAAAATATCCACTTTTACAGTAGTCCTACATATCATCGCTGTGGTGACGAAACCTCGTATCTCAAAAATGTCAAATGTTCAGGAGAGCGAAAAAACATGGCGGCCAAAGCACTATAGTGAATGGGAAAGCCTTCTCTTTGACATGTCATGGTGGCTTCTTGTTTGGAGTAAGACAGTTGGGATTTGGCCAAGACATCACTTGACCCATTATTTGACCATTAAGCTAAATAAAATTTTTTTGACATTTTTGAGATACGAGGTCTTGTCACCCCAGCGACGATATATGTCTTCGTGTTTGAGCATACGCGCGTGTGTTAAACTCTGCGGGTCATATTTTTATACAAGAATGTTTACATTGCATATTTCTTGATGCTTTTTTACTCAGGCAATGTTCGTGAAACTGAGAATGTGTGAAATTATTGCCTCTTGTAACACAAACACGTACAGTCAAACCTGTCTATAGCGGCCACCCAAGGGAGACGGAAAAAGTGGCCGTTATAGACAGGTTGCCGCTATAGACAGGTCATCCAACTTTGTGTGCATTGCTTACATGTACATGTATCATCGTTGTATCCTTACATGTACATTGTACATGTATGTGTGTACGTATGCCAACACCAGGATTTTTCAGTGGCCGCTATAGACAGGTGGTCGCTGTAGACAGGTGGAAGGCTAAGGCAGGTTTGACTGTATATTGTATCCAAGGTTGGAAATCGCTAACTTGTTTTTTGAAAAGCGATCTGATTATTGCTTGTTGGTTGTGGTCATCCATGAGAATCTACACTATTTTTCCAGCAATTAATCTCAAGCAATTTAAAAAAAAAAAAAAAAAAAATATGTAAACTTTGTCTCGCTGTGGACAAGCACAGTAATATATTGTGTAAAGCTTCCACTGTAACATTATTACAGATTATAGTTTGGGAGGCCTGAAATAAATGGAATGCTCAAAGATATACAATGTAGATATACAAGTGTCCGCCTTGCAAAGTATCTCAGGTGCCACAGCCACAGTCAGAGGTTAAAGAATTGATCAGATGAATTCCACCAGTTAATTATGAGGGTATGTTTCTTTTATATCTGTGTTGTTGATTTTGCTGTATTACTTTTTCTTGTTTTTCCACGCACAGACTTTTTGGGCAGGACCGAGGTGCGAGTCGCGGACATCTTGAAGGAGACACAGGGCCGTGGGCCAGTTATCAAGAGCCTCCTGCTCCACGAAGTGTCCACTGGAGAGGTCAAGGTCAAGTTGACCCTCCACCTCTTTGACCAATCATGACCTCCGTGTTCGTTTTTAACTTGCCAAGATGTGAAATAATCTGTCGTGATCAGAGTGTATATGAATAACAATCGCGTTGCTATGGTGATGAAGATGTAAATTTGTCTCTTTTTTGTTGTCGGTTTGTTTAATGTACAGTTTTATGAGGCGCGGAGGGGAGATATGTGTCTTTTCATATGTACGTGTATCTTCCTTGGTCTGTGAAAGTGTGGCATTGGATAGAATGATGCAGAAATATTCTCAAGTAATCAAGTTTATTCTCTCATGTTTTTAACAAATGAAATCAGAAAAGACTAAAGAAAAAAATTATACTTTCCTCATGTTTTGCAAATGACGAGTGAAGTTACGGGATAAAGATTATGCTGAAATATATTCAAATTTGTTTGTGGAGTTGAAAAAAAGGGGACTTTTATAAGTCAGTTTGATTCAAACTGTAAGAGTGCATCTGACGTACAAACGTAGATGCGTGATGTAAATGCTGGTCATGGTGCATCTGTGGACAGAAATGCATGTCTCATTTTGAAGTTTAGGGACTGCAGGCAAATTGTGGATCTCTTTCAATCTGTAACTCTTTCATTTTTTTTATTACCGATTATTCTTTCTCTTTCTTTCCTCTTTCAGAGTTTGGTAGTGGATGTTAATATTGAAGAGCTCTATGAAATCCTTTGTCTTGTTTTAATGTTTTTGTTTTCAGAACGGTATAATAATCATTCCACAGAACGATATTAAGTGATAAAGAATAGAATAGTTATAATGTGATAGGTGAGTAGGATGCTGGTGTGTAGAGGAATCATATCATAGCAAAAACCATACTGAGTCAAGAGATGACTAAACCCCGTAGTGTTCCTTTTTGTCCCTGTGGTCTATAAGTGTTGTACACAGAGCGATCTTTAGATTGTCAATACTGTATACGCCATATATGCAGAGAGTCTAATTTTTCACGAATCTGGACTTCTTGACAACTTGGCAAGTGGTTGAATTTGTGATCGTGGAGTACAGTATTGAACGGAGAAATGTATGTGTGCATGTTACATTCATGTCAGGATCGAATTAATATTTTCGCAAATAGCAAATAGCACCCAACTAGCGAAATTTGTAAAAAATAAAAGCCTCGCAAAATATACGGCGTATACAGTAATCAATCCAGCTGGCCCAAATGCCTTTCTGATATAATCTCCTACAGACACACACAAAACAAACAACAATGTAACATTAACTTCAGTTTCTTGTGCAGAAATCTTTCCTTAGTGTGTGTACAGGATTTCTGCTGCCCATGCCTTCTGCAACTATTCGTTCAAACTGTTTAGAATGCTACAGATCACCCACACACTCTGTCTCTGTCTATACTATTTCACAGTGGGACCGGGAGCTACTGTGTGTCTTAGGGTGCATTTGAGCGTTCTAAAGCGAACCAAAGCGAACTGAACCAAAGCGTGCCGTACCGAACTGTGCCAGTTTTGGAGCGTTCGAGCGCTTTGTTGAGAAAGCGTACCTCAAGAGTTATTTTTAGAAAAGGTAACACATTTTTGTAGCAAGAAGGTCATTCACCTTGCGCTTGACCTACTTACAGCTGTCCCGAACAATGAGAATGATGCTTTTGCATTGTGACGTATGCGCATGAAACGCACATGCTTTACAACGAACTTTTGGTACGCTTTTGGTACGCTTTTGGAGCACATCGGGAAGTGGTCCACTTTTGGCTCGGTACAGTACAGTACCGTACACTTTAGGAGCGTTTGAGCGCTCCTCTGGCGCGGGTACAGTACGGTACGGTACGCTTTAGGAGAGCGCTCAAACGCACCCTTACATGTAGGTGGAGGTAGAGCTATTCTCATATTAACAGGCTTCCTGAGTCTTTGCTTTTTGATGTTCATGGCCAATGGTCCTTGCAAACGGTGCTGATTAGAGGCATGTATAATAGAGGCGAAACATGTTCCCCTTCATGAATTAAAGGCACAGGACTGTCTGGTACATTTTGATAGTAGCTTCTAAATCTGTCAGTTTGTAAATTACTTTTTTTTAAAAAAATCATTAGTATTAAGCTTGGTGTGGTCCATCGGCCGGGTGTGGTCCCTTGGCTGGGTGTGGTCCCTTGATTGGGTGTGGTCCCTGGGCTGGGTGTGGTCCCTGGGCTGGGTGTGGTCCTGCAATAGCTATAAAAATGGACAGACCGTTTTCCTTCCATTCATCTTGATCATGTGCCAACAAAGCCCCAGTCTTTAGCAAAGCTCAAATTGATGGGTTCGTTCTTTTTTCAATTCGAATCTGTAATAGTGGAGTAACCTCAATATCTTTGATATCAACTCTTTGCAAAAATGTGTCCTCGATCCACGAGCGTTTTTATTGAGACTGCTAGCTGAAATCGGTAACCTCTGTTTCATTGACCGTAGTAGGACCCTGTTATGCACAAAAAAGGCCAGAAGCTAACAAAGGCCCTGCCCCAGTTGGCACAATAAATGTCTAACAAAAGATGACACCTACAGTGTATTGTATGGTTTCCTATTCCTGTGCTGCCAATAGAAATACAATGATAGACTATGTTAAAATAGGTAGCATAATGTTGGCTGGAATGAGATGATATGAAACTTGATGCCATGGGATATTGCACAAAAATTGAAGTTAATGTATCAAGTAATCAACTACCCAGAAATCTCAGTGAATACTTGTATTAGAAATAAATTCCCACGTATCATCATGCTTTTAGCTGTTGAATTGATTGCTATTGAAAGTCACATTGATGTATATCTGTAGGCCTATAATGTATTTTGTACTAACAAGAGCATGTATCTCATTTCCATACTTCTACACCTATGCTTGCACCCAATGCTCCAATCGATATGCTCATGAATTTGCCTGCATGGATGTCGTAGAGCTTTCAGATACACTTGTACATGCTTGGTTCTGCTGATCCCCATCAAAGCTCCTAATTTTGTGAAAAATTTTGTTTGATAATTATGGAAATTATATAATCGGAGAGAACCTGGCCATATAAGCTTTAGAGTAAAACGGAACGTAGGCATTCTTACGCGTTGTCAGATGTGTGGACATCCAACGGTGTTAAAGAAAACATAACATTAAGAAAGTATATATTATTACAACTAATACGAGCGTATGAGAACAAGTATTTCAGCATGGACACTGTTATGCTGGTTTGGAATAATCCATTTCACATATGAAACATGATCAGATATAGGAGAAATAGTATTCCAATGATTTGATTATCAAATGTTTGCCCTCATAGTAGTTTGTGGAAATGTTCAGTTCATGATGTCGCCTGTCAGTGGGATTCTAGGGGGCAAAAAGGTCATAATTTGGATTATTTTTCTGATCCTTTCCCCAAAACTTTTCCCAGTCTCTAGTATTCAAAATGTCCTAAAAACTCAACACATTACCTGTAGAGTATCAACTTGTGATGGGGTACTCACTCGAATTCACAAACTATTTCTTTCTACACGTAATCTTGAATGTATAATGCTTGTCTTTATAAAAGAACACCATTGTAGGTGTGCTATAGTACAAATTTTAAGAACACCTACAGTAGTATCTATGGTTACAATAAGCCCACATGCATTGGATGCAAAGCAATAAATCGTATCGTACATGTCAAGTAATGGTCACAGAACATATAAAACTCAAGTCATATGTAACATATATCGAGTTTCTAAATATCAAAAGTCAAAACAGGATTTCATGCATTGATATAATATTATCCGTGATGTACTGTAAGTCTTACATGCCTCATGTTCAGAGACTCCAACCCCGAACATATCGTAAACGGGAGATTCTCCCATCTGGTCCCCACTGCAAACTGAAGACCGGTTGCACGAACATGTGCACAGTATTGTGTCCCAGTGGCACACATCACTAGCTCAAAGAGTGAGTAGACAGTTTCAATGTGTTGGTCTCCTACAGAAGAGCATAAAAATGTTTAAAAGTAAAACTGCCTCTGTAAATATGTTTTTATCATATCGAAGTAGTTATTTTGTCTCTTTTTTTTTTTCCACAGTTACAGCTGTATAGGCTTGGAGGGAAGAAGATAACAAATAAATGGAAATCCTGAAAGGCTGTGAGTGGGTTAGAGATAAAGTTAGATGTGTCACATGCAAAAATTAATGCACAGTACCCAAATCCATTATTCCAGTCTTTGTTTCTTTTTGTTATGTCAGAGGCTAATTTGTAGCGAGGGGAAAAGCATATAGTGAAGACAACTTTATCTAATGTCTTTGTAGCAATAGATTCATAGGCAATAATAGACGGTAACCCACAAGCTACGAAGTCGACATCACCATCTCTTCATGCTATTGTACCATTTATCTTGTATGCAAATAGAAAGTGTAATCTTCGGACACTAATGGCATGTGAAGCTAATTGCCACCTGGAAACAAATTGAGCATTGGGTATGATTTTATTCTGTCATTTTGAGATGGATTATACTCCATTTCCCTCTCCTGCTGCTCTTATAGTCTTCTCAATCAAAAGAAAGTTTTTTCTGCACCCCTCCCCCCCCCCCCCCCCATTATCACCACTAGGATCAAATTAGCCCAAAAAATGATGGCGTGATGATATGGTAGATGTAATCCGCGTGTATCAGCAACAAAGATTATATGCTATTTAATCAATTCAGTCCTCTGGTGTGTCGTTTGCGATTATAAGGTGACAGAGCTGGTGTTTGTAAAAAACTGTGTCTTTGTTCTCATTTCTAGCTAAACATGGGCATACAAATGAAGTCAAATGAAAATTGGTTTCATGTTCACCAAGGTTCCTATCATCGGCTGAGAACAAGAAGGGCTTTGTCACAATTTTTAGGAGTACATGTATTAAGTTTCATATTGGTACAGTATCATATTGTAAAGCTCAATCTCCTCTACGTTATGGAGTGAATTTTAAAATATTGCCATTTTCTTTAAAATGTTAAAAATTAAAACCACGGGGGTGATATTTCACTCTGTATTTTAAACAATGCTTATACAACTTGCATCAAAATCTACCCACCTTAGATTAAATAAACATTTTATTTCATGGAAACTGACTGTTTCGTTTTCATTTTCCCTCTAATGTAAGAACGCAAAAGCGCCCTTCTTGTTCTCAGCTGACGATGGACTTCTACAAATACACGTGTACATGGAAGTGTTTGTTCTCAGGTGGTAATGCAAGGTAATACATTAGCTGTTCTTAGCTTTGATAGCCGTATACAACTCATGTTATATAATATCTTTTGCCAGAATCGTTTTGTACCTGAATGGAATGTATTGGCTCAAATTAAAAATCTTGTGGTTTTTTTTTTTTAATTGTTACCTTTTGAATTGTCAGTATTAGTGGGTATCATGTAGCGGAATCCTTATCTGATGTATTTGAATGGCTCCTGACTTGAAATCTATGATGAGAATATTTTCCAGAAAATAAATGGCTATGAAATGGTCTCATGTAAACTCCTTGACTGGCGAGACTGTTTTGTTTTGGTGGGAGTGTGTGTGTGTGTGTGTGTACATGTAAGTGTGTTTGTGTGTTTCGTCTGTTTGTTTGTTTATTTGTTTTTTGGGGAGGAGGTTTCTGTCCTTCACTTGCTTTGAGAGACAATGTTGAGACCATCTCAGTTTCGGACACGAGAGAGAAATTGTGTGAGAGCAATGTTGTGATATATGAATAAATCAGTGGTGAGTTACAGTTGTAGTTATCTAAACCTCAGCCTGGGCCCTGTTGCATAAAACCCTTACCGCTGGACTTACCGCTCCTTTCTAGCGGTAAGTCTTCAAATTGGCGGTAAATTTTACGATCCTTGATGCTGATTGGCTGTGACGCCTAATTTTGATGGTAGTTGCCACTGAAATTCAATGGTAAGTTTTATGCAACGGGCCACTAAATTACTAGTACCGTAATTGATTTTACAGATGCTAGAGAGTGTAGTCCAGATCGAGTGGAGGCAGGCCTGCAAGGGAGCTGCCATTTTGGGTTGTGGGCGCTTGTTTTGCCTGGATCCTGTACAGTGATTGAACAAAAGGTGACAGCCCTATTTAAGTATGCTCAACCCATATGTTCAACGCAGTCGGCCACGTGCTGTTTTATAGTTGCGTCAAAATGTTCAAGGAATCATAATGAAATGTCATAATGTACGTTGCTGTTGCCGTTTGATTTTATAGTGTCGTCATTCAAAGTATGTATGCGAAACAAATGTCGTACTGCTCAAACTATCTTCTAGTCCACTCTCGAGTTCCCATTGTCTATTTTGTGAAAAATAAAAAGGTCTCGACTCTAGGAAATATATTGTCATAGAAACTAATATCTAAACAATAAAATACATTGCATGTCTGAACAATAAAATGTGTCATAAAAACAAAAAAAAAATCACTCTTGATGTGATATGACAAGATATGACTTGCACGTAGACTGCGATATTTCTCAGATCAACGCATGCACTCCCTCTTCAATTTTGGACGTCTCGTTTGCATATATGCACGCATATGGTGAGTGCGTACTCTCATGCCCCTTTAAAATCTCTTCGATCTAAACCTTGAATATGATACACCTTTAATGTCACTGTAAGAAAATGACTGACATTCCAGCCTATCAAAAGTCTTTGAGTCTAAGAAGAATATTGCTGGGGAGGGAGACATACATTGTACAAGGGCATTAATAAGAAAAAAATACATGTAGTTGTAAATTTACACTGCTGAGTGGAAATATGGAGAAGAAATGGAGTTAGTGAGCAGGTTACTGACAACTCGGTCTAAAATGACAGCCCCACACCCCTTTACTACATTGTAGTATTAAACAAAACACACAAATCATAAACTTAAAGGTGCATGGTCCCGGTGTTTTAGTCAAATGCGTACGCGGCCGCACGGCGCAAGTTTCCTATAGAGACCTATATGCTATCGACTTCTCTTTGGCGCTTACGCTGTGGCCCACTTCCCCGAGTCCGAAGAAGTCCGATTCACTGTTGTCAGTGGTCCGACCACAGTTCGGCTCATGATTCGGCTGAGGGGGATGACAGCTTTAGCAAACTTCTCTTGTGATGTCATAATAAGAAGCACATATGCACGCACCCTGGCATTAATACAGACTGCGCGATGCGCAGAGAAGACAGCAACACCTATGCACTTTACTCTTGATGACAGCTCAACTTCGGTAATCTTCATATCAATGCTAACGGTGATCGGCAGTATCATCAACAGCGCCCTCTACACTACCGGGACTATGCACCTTTAACCAGACAAACATACACGTTGTAAGCAAAGACTCATTTTTTACACACACACACACACAGTAACACACACCATGCTGTAAAAGTGGATATTTTCGCGCGACTAATCTTTTTGCGCTAGGCTGGGTGAGAAGAGTTTCGCGTGTTTTTAATTCCGCGGAATCCAGAGATCAACTACTGGAATGTATGGCAAGCACAAATATTCGCGTGATGTTATTTTTGCGCTGATTTAGGATTCCGCGAAATTTGCGAAAATTTCCACTTTTACAGCATCTATTAGTCACCAACATATCCCTTGCATGCACACTTGAAATACTCTTTAAAAATACACACACTCATAGCTCTCAATGTAATACACACAACATTAGTTATTGTAGTAATGTACAGTGTGTACTCCCAAGTTTCATTGGTTCTAATCAACTATGCAATACACAAGCAATGACACAGTAACCAACCTCAACTGTGTATTAAGTTAATAATGCATTTTTTAATCTTGTCTCAACATTCATGGAAACACATAGTATCATAATTATTTCAATAAAGTTTATGAACAATACTTTAATGCACACGACACTGTCACACAGACACTATTTAAACCACTTTTCTCTGTGGGTCACCACATACGTGCATATCTACGGCAGGACGTTCCGAAACATGTACACATCTTGGTTTTTCGCAAAGTCTATGCATCAGTATACCAAATAACCTCTACGTGTACGTACGGCTCAATTTCACACAGATGAAGAAGACATCAAAACCGGATACTTGTACTTGGGTGTATTAAACTCACAAAACCAAACTACTTTGGAGTGTGTTTCACAGAGCAGAAAACTCACAATACTCGGGATTTACCACATCGCGGGTACACCCAAAATCTTGTACAGCAGAAATTACAGCATGTGGCTTAACTTGTCCTTGCTAATAAGTGTTCAATGTATGCACCCCCTGGGGTATCAAACTGCCTTTAGGGCCAGTTAACTTTGGGTGAATTATCAGCACCATCCTTATAAGAGACATTGACCACATTGAGAAAGTTGTCTCAAATGACATCACCAAAATCAATCCCATTGATCAACACATTTTCAGACAGAAATCAGATGTACATTTAAGAATCACAGCAGCGCTGATATCGGATAGGAAGCAAAAAAAAAAAAAAAAAAAAAATGGCTCAAGAGTCAACAAATTACCCTCCAGCGACAGACCCTAAAATTATGATGTACATAGAGGTATATCACAGTGTCCTAATTCTTTCTGCTGTTTTGAAGCAAATGTTTGTAGTGCTTATATCAACCAACATATTTCATACAGAGTTTCGTAGAATGAACACATCTTGTATAGAGAAACTTGTCATCTGAGTATAACGCAGTATACTGTACGTGTCTCAGCATGAATGAACGAGGAGAAACACACAATATCATTCATCACACGACCAAGATGCTTAATCTTTCAAGGTGCCCACTGAACACCTCGCGGGATGACTTTAAATATACAGACATTCATTGCGTCATTACTTTAATTTAAATTACTTGAATTTGTAACATTTGTTCCATTTCACTCAACTTCTCTGTCATATTATCCTTTATTTATTCCATTCAATTTGAAGAAATACAGCGTCAATCTCCCTTTATGGGTATTAAAACCCCCTCCTCTGGAAAGAATTCACCTCATACGTACATCACATTAGTGTTCATGATTTTGTTTTTAAAAAGTCGAATTTCTGACACAAATAATCAGGAATGACATGATTGCCTACACAAAATATTCAATTTCAAGTGCAGATCCACGTACATGTATGTAAACAGTAATCTTCAATGCATAATGCCTATCTGTCAACTAGCCAAATTTATTTCAGCCATTATACAAATTGTCTATTTCCCTTTCCAAGGGTAGAATACACATATACACTGTAGTGTAAAGCAGTCACTAAATCAGTGGTAGGAGGGGCAAGCTGCCGGCAGGCTCTGGAGTTGTAACAGGTAAAGTTTCGAGCAATTTATATATAAGAGAGAAAGTGAAAATGATGGAGCTTTTGCAACACAAATTTAGTGAACAGACTGCAATGCCGTGGATATATCTGCATGCCCAATCATAACGTTACTCTTTAGTTTGCTTATTCCCTTTTTCAGTTTACTAAAAGATAATGCATTGCATGTCATGATACATATAAAACTTAAAAGCACGCTGACCAGGGATTCAAAAGGGCGCCGTTGTATATTGGTTGTATATTTGTTGCATTTTGGTTGATTGGTAGTATATTTGTCGTATATTGGTTGATTGGTAGTATATTTGTCGTATATTGGTTGATTGGTAGTATATCTGTTGTATATTGGTTGATTGGTTGTACATTGTATATCTGTTGTTGATTGGTTGTATATTTGTTGTATATTGGTTGATTGGTTGTATTAGTTGATTGGTCGTATATTCGTTGTATATTGGTTGTATGTATATTTGTTGTCTGTTGGTTGATTGGTTGTATGAAACTTATTCCTATGGTCAGTACATCAAAAATGGTCAAAATAATACCAATTAATATCTCAGTTTGCCTCGATTTGGCTGTTCCTGGTTCAGTGTACACGGCAAATCGATCTATTGAATCTTTAACGTAAAGAGAGCGCATGCAATA
This sequence comes from Diadema antillarum, assembly GCF_040938485.1. Lineage (NCBI taxonomy): Eukaryota > Metazoa > Echinodermata > Echinoidea > Diadematoida > Diadematidae > Diadema > Diadema antillarum. The sequence continues at coordinate 62,129 of NW_027271720.1, forward strand.
CGCACCAGCGATCTACTTTGATGAACAGCTTTAACTAGTCTTTATACATTGTCCATCTTTGTATTAAATGAAGACGGAGGCAACCATCACGCAATCCAACAGCGCAATCTTGAATCCCGAGTCCTTGTGCTACACTGTAAATCTATCACTGCTTGAATACTCTGGTAAAATATCTAGACCTCACACCTTAGATGGGGTATATTGATATTATGCATTTAAATTGCCATCTCTCGGGACCTGACTACAATAATGATCAAGGGTTTGAGTTTGGCTCAATGTCGCATTATTGAGCTACAAAGCCGTAAGAAAGCAAAGAGAAATACATACAAAACACTCATCAATAACAAGCACTGTCATCTTACACACATACTTTAAAATCTAAAAATTTGAAGACATACATGTATACCAATATTTAACGGCAACCCTGTCCGATGTACACAGGTTCCATGGTGGCTACTCACTGATCACATAGAAGTGCCATATTTCCCAGTAAAATCAAAAACAAAACAAAAACAAAAAGAAATGATGAAATGTTAAATAAAAAAAAAAACATTCTAGATCTTGAAGAACTTGCCATCACGCAAACTACTGTGCTTTCTCCATCTAGAATAGAAAATAGTTTCAACTGCAGGATCTCAGACATGGAGTACGAAACAGATAACTAAGTGGATAAAATCTACACCGTTAAAAATCTATGTCATTTTGCAGCGCTACATACAGAAGATCAGCCATCATAGCACACAACACTGCACTCTCTGGGCTTACACATTGTCAAACACCCTTCCATTTGGCTCAGTTTTTGTTTTGTTCTGCTGGTTGTTTTTTTTGTGTGTATGTTTTCTTTATTTTTTCTTTTATACATTGTACATGTAGCTAGTGGGTCCATCAAAACCATATAACAACAGATTTTTAGACAAAAAGTATGCAATTGATGCAATGATTGGCTACTAGCCCACTGTTATTCCAAACACATGCCCAGTGCATTGGTAATGCAATCAAAACAGTTGTGAAGTATAGAGCTGTTTCAACCTCAACAAACACATGTATGCTTGTATCAATGGTATGAAAGTCAGTTTAAGAGACCAGTACAAGGGGATATCACAGAGAAAGAGGGGGTTAAAAAATAAAAATCAATGTGTGTAGGCTGCATCATGCATAGACTCATATGGCTGGAATTCTGCTTATATTTTGAAAATGTCACTGCTGACATAATGACTGACATGATTGCAGGAACTGTACACACCCAATGAAAAAGGAACAGTGCTCATGCTGATGCATTTTTCATGTTGCTGTGACAAACACAAAGCTTTTACATCATTTTTTTTTTCTCTCTCTGTTAAATTTCAAGTTTGTACTTTAATCAGACCTAAGAATCTTTAATTTCCCACAGATCTCTGCAGACTAATATATTTTCATGCGGCCCAATAATCAGTTTGAGAAAGTGAAAATTCCCTAGTCAGGCGACACCTCATCTCACAACAGTAAGTCACACTCTGGAGATCTCGAAGCTAGGACAAAATGCTTTAGATGATCACAGAGTATAGATAACTTATCTTTATGATTCAAATCTTAATTCAAATGACTTTTTGGATGTGTACACATAGGAGACAAGTAAAAGAAAAGAAGAAGAAAAAAAAAGGACAAAGTTCATTCAGTCTTTCTGTGAAAAACCAGAGAGAGGGTGTACGTGTATACTATTTGACATTACTTAAAGTGATTGGATGTATTACACTGACTGTTGAGTGTGCGCTAGAGGTATCAGCAGTGGATGGATTTAATGAGAGTAATCATGCAAACCTCAGACTAATTAGTAGAAACTGGACATCCAAACTAACACATTGATAGGGACTACCTGGACTTGCAAGCTCCCTCTGACAAATTCCAAGATATATCTCGCTACACACGCAATGCTTATTTGACGGAGTTCTCACTTTGCAAAGACTCTGAAGTCAACCAATTAAAAGCAATTAACGGAAATATAACAGCAATGCAATATCACAAGGTGTAACTAGATCGACACTAGGTTCGTTGGTGCTTGTGTGGATTCATAACTGGACCGAAAAACTGTCTGAATTCACAAACATGTACCTGGTGGTTTGAATCAAATCCATGGTCATGATTGATGGTCAAGGTTTAGACCATATGAAATGAAACAAGCAAGATGTTGGCATACCTTGCATGTGCCCGTTATAGCATGCATTCATGAATGTTGTCTGTTGGGGTATATGCTCTATATATGCATCACACACATTTGGGCAGTCAAAATCTGCATATAATCCCGAGACCAAAAGTAGATGTAAAACGTCTCTTGGGAATTCAGGCCCCAAAGAGAGGAAAGATATATTGAACAGTGCCTTCACAGAAAATATATACACATGGGACTGTGATATACATGTACATATTTCTTGTGGATCGTCACCATTTCCTCTTGGTGTCACATATCAAATGGTGAAAACTTCACCCGAATGCCACCTCCAGCACTGAACACAGTACCATGAATAGCTGCACCAACAATGCTCATACAGTGAACCTGATGACATCACAATAGAAGGCCTGAAGCTATATAGCTGTATTCTCCTCAGATAGATCACATACCATCAATCAGTACTGCTGGAAACACATAACAGAGTTGAATTGGAAAGCACGTCACGAACCTACTTGCCATTATCCCAAAAGCATATATAGATATATAAGGCTGTTGCAAGAATTCACAATTATGCCAAGAGGATGCATTCTTCTCTCATATCATCCTACATGAGTGTTTGTACTCATAAGTCTAATATCGCACATGCCGTGAAAAAAGCAAATATCTTTTATTTGTGGCTATACTGACCTGTCGCGCGTAATATATCAATTCTATGATGATAACACTTTGAACTTCTTGATGTATGTCATCAAAGATACCGGTACTTGTACGAAGCAGAGCTTATAATCATGTTACCCATCGTCCAAAGGATCTTGCCAGATATATGCGCAAAGTCTGTGGGGTATTTATCATCGTGAGGGGGGAACAAAGCTAACTGCTAATGCCCTAACTTGTGCACAATATAAAACGAAGTCATATATATGTCTTAAGAATTCACATACCAAAAACATCTTCAAAAATTGACAGCAACTGCAACTACTATGACCCACTTCTACATTTTTGGTTGCCACAAGGCAAGATAATGCATTGTCTTTGCAATTATTTTGGTTTCTGTTACACAAATGAATGTATATTTACACTTGTTACAGCAAGAATTATGAACAAATACTTCTAGTGAGACCTCTGCCTATCACATTGGACTAAGTATCTTGCTATAATGTGGGACACACAAGAAGAAAGGATACAAGAAGTCTTATAAGAATGGAGATATCAGATTTAAATTAAAATTAAAAAAACAACAACAAATATGTCGTGCTAAAAAATGAAGGAAGACTACGACTACACACACAGTTTCATCTGAACACAGAACTGTAACACTTGTCAGCAATCAAGGTTGATGACAGTAATATATCATTCTAAAACAGACAAACTGTCACCCAAAGGCTTCATTGTCTATACCAGTATTCATTCACTCAGAGACAACAAAACAGAAACCGAGTGATTAATTCTAATCGTCTTTAAAGACAAGATACAAGAGTGCATACTTTATATGCTCGTGGCAGATCTACATTTTTCTATACCAGTGCAAATGTCAGAAAGATTTAAGTTAGCAGTTCTATTCGAGCTTAACACACACATGGAAGTCACGACATGCAGACAGATATAAATACAGTATAGATATTTTTTTAAAAGTCATCACATTTCCATGTTTACAAGAAAGCACTAAGACATAAACTGGACTAGATACGATTAACTTCGCAAGTTGTCTTGTGCAACAAGAATCTCTCCCTCGCTCTCTCTCCTTCTCTCTTTTGCTCTCTCTTTCTGCAGACTTGTGGCAATCTAACATTACGGCTGATTATTGTCACCATTTTCCATCTACAAAAACTTGACAAAGCCTCCATGCATGTACTACCGAGGAGAATGTCTGCAAATTTGTTGCAGAATATGACGACCGGCCGACACAATTTTAGTTTGCTGTGCACAGTATTACTTTGGGATGTTCATCCAACCCGTGTACAGTATACATGTACCTGAGAAGAGAGCCAGAGTTGAACGTGTTCTGGGAGAGAGCTAGAACACACTATTGAAACACAAGTTACTCAAGCAGATTGCCGGTCGTCTGCAGACAGAGCCCGCGGGCCAGTTTTGGAGAAATGTCCGCAGAAAGAGAGAGATATATAATTCTCTCCACCATTAATTATCTCAGCCATGCAGTGCCCCAAGGTTTGGTATTATCAACACACGTACATGTACTTTACGTGTCTGGCAACAACCAACATAAACACGGGAGTCCCAATCTCACGCGCTATTCCTCGTTTCATTCTTGTTGTATCTGGGTGTTTTGTGTGTGTGTTTGTGTTTTTTTCTCTCTCTGATGAGTGTCTCATTTACAGGCAATGCAGGCCAAATTATCTAATCAAGTCCATGGAAGAACACACTCTTTTTTTTCCTGGGGGGGGGGGGGGAGGGGGGAGGGAGGGGAGGTGGTAGGGGAGGGATGGGATGTCTACCATAGATGTGAAGTTTCTCAACTGGCTGGGAGTGAGGAACTGCAATTTAACGACGTAACCAAATAGGTGGGGAAGTGAATGCCCCCCCCCCCCTTGTATTGAGCTTTTTCATTTTGGAATAAGAGATAAATTGTACAATTTGGGACACACTCATAATTCTGATAGCATAATTCTCATCTTTTTGTTATGGAAGATAGTTCTGCAAGATAGCATTTTGAGCATTTTCCCCAAAAATTTTGGTCAAGGGTAAATTGAGTCTAGATTGTATGACTGACATTTTAGAGACCTTTTTGGATTATCTAGTTTAACAGAAAGAAATATAGCTGTAAGATACAACCATGTAGGTATCCTCCAGCCAACAAAGCGAATAAGGAAGGTAGACTCAACCCAGCATAAGTGGGTTTCTCATCCAATGTTTACTATTGATCTCCCTGCCGTATTTTTTTTTTCTCTAGGAGTTATGAGAAAATGAGTGCTGGGGAGTGAGACTCATGCCACAGCCACGAGACTTGGTAGGTCTGGTCTACCAGTGAACCACTAAAAAACAATGATCTCAATTTGATGCCAATTTATTTCTGCTTCTGGATTCCTCGAGGCCAAGGCAGAAATTATCCTACGAACGGCGGTCAACGAAATGTCTGAAGCAACATCTTGATCTGGGGATACACTTTTGGCATTGATGCTGCTGTTGGGACATATGGTGCTGAATGTAGCAGATTAACAGAAGAACACGTAACAACACATCCATGTGGAAAATCAAACGTGAGAGACTATTCAAGCACAAGTGGCAAACATGTGCTCTGATATGGAGAAAAATAATGTATAATATACATATAAACACATATAATACGAGGTACATAAGAGCAGCAAAACAAGTGCAACATACAAAACAGGAACTTATAGAGAGTGCTTTGACTATTTCTACGTGCATATGGCACAATATATCTTGGACATGATGACAAGAAATTCAGAACTATCATCTTTCTTGGCACATTGATGCCCTATGATCAGATGGCATCCATAGTTTTTACTCTCAAGTGTACAATGTGCACAAACTTCCACTGAAAAGACATCTGGGATATCTAACATTAGAGTCGCAAAAGTAACTTGTGTCTTAATTTGAATGTCGTTTGGGCTGATCATCACACAATATAATCTTTTTTTTTTTTCTGTTGAAATGTGACATTGATACATGGTGGCCATTAATGTTGCAGGTTCAAACTGAGATAAAAAAAAAAACAACAACAACAATTGACTGGTCTTCAATACTTAAAAAAAATCCACTTACCACAGCTTGGTATGATTGGTCTGCATATCTCTTATCTTGAGCTATTCCTATTAGGAGCCCTAAGAGCTGCTTAAAGTAAGCCTCCCTACAGCGCATGGAGAAACTCGGCAAATAGCTTGTTATCTTCACCAGATAACGGGCCTACAGTTATAGGAGGGCCATTCTGACTGGACAGTGCATCAAAGCGCTGACAGTGTTTACATTGTCCACGGCTGCCTCTCTGTTCCATGGTGTGCATACAGATAGTACAGAATCACATAGTACAGTGTTCGAATCTAATTCTCAATTAGGCTCTGTTTATATGTTCTGTATTAATAAATGGAAGTAATGATGTTGCAATGAGACCTATAAACCATGCTATTGAACTTCCCTGCACCCTGTGTGAATCGCAAGCCTTAAATCTTGTACATTGTACATAGAATTTTTCTTAATTTAGAGAAATAATACTATCTGGCTTTTAATATACAATGAACATTAGAATGTATTACAATTCACTGGTACAATGTATACTGTATGCATGGAGTATTACAAGCACAATACGGTTGTATGTGTGCATGATGAGCAATTTGGAAATATATTGTACACTACGAACATGGCGATTAGGGATGACGATTTCTGTGAAAAGCTAGCTACTATCAATCTCAAAACTACTCTATAGAATCAATGGGTGTCAGAACTTTGCTTGACCACTGACCGCTTGAGGGGAATCTGTGAAAGCGCCAAATTCTCACAACAACAACAGTCATTAGCCTCATTTCTCACAATTTGAAGGACCTCGATGACACACTCACTGCATGGCCCATGATCAAATTGCAATTTCAGCCTTTCATTTGAGTCGACGCAAATGCCTAAATTGCAGACACAACAAACGTATTAAAGTCCTCACATATCCGGAAACTACAAAAAATTGAATATATCACAAAGTTGGCGGACACTAAAATGCCATCTCTCTGATCTCCAGAATGGCCATGAACTCAAAGGCCAATCTGATCTACAGCACCCATGTTTTATTCCCTCCTGCTACAATGTTTAGCCAATCAGTGAAATTCTGCCACAAAGTCTGTACACTGACCTCTGGACAATGATTTCTGCCCTTTCTGGACAGCAAGTCCCATCTAGTTAAAAATGAATGATTTCTCCAAGTGTTTGAACTGTTTGAACCCCCATACTTATTATTCAAGTATCGCATCATAATTCTGCTTTTTAAGTGTTTTCTAGAGTTATCACTTATATCTCTACACACAATAATATTGGTAGTTGAACTTGTCCATCAATCCCTTGATTTGGAATTTACATTATGTACAGTGTACATTGTATGCATATTTACCATGAGCTTTGTCACACGAACTGATCTGTCATATAAGTCAGAATAATCGTAAGCATGAATAATAATTTTACAATCTTACATATACCGCAAATATCACATGCTTTATGGTTTTGATAATGAACTGTTATCACATAATCCGAAACCTAGTGTATCCAGTGAACTGTTCTGACAGTAGTATGTAAAATTAGTTAACTATTAACTTTCAAATGCAACTCTGGCTTGCAGCAAATCTTCCCATGGATTAAACAAGCCGAATGCTTTTCATATTCTGTAGCTACGATGTTTGATCAAATTTTAGTTAATGTCTCTTGAATTATCACTTCAGATATAGGTACATTGTACTTGGAAAATACAGTGTATACATGTATAACGTTGCCCTTTGACCATGACCTTATGACCTCATAGGAAGCCATTGACTTGAAATCTCTAACTCAAACAGAGGCAATTTTTCTTATGCTCCTTATAAACAAACAGACTTTCATCTATTCTTGCGTCATTCGTGCGAACAAGAAAAGATTACCACTAATACCAGAGGACGGATGGACAACACATTTGGTACAACTGTATACACACTTCTGGCACCACAAAGTGGCCATTAAAGGGCAGAGAAATATCACTTCAGCCCCACTGACAACTACTGTAAGCATCACTGGATGAATTTGCAAGAGTACAAGATGTAATTTACTCATCAAAAAATCCAGACTATGTCACTTGTCAAAGAGTATGATGACTTGTACTTTCCAGCAAGTATGTACAGTACAATAATCTGTATTCTGATGTGATCTGGGATATTAAGCGGTACGTAGAATAAGACACGTCATACATACAGAGGAAATTGGTAAACCATCATATAATCAACGCACAGTTTCCACGATGCCAATACAGGGTGAAATACATCTAAAGCATTTTCCCTTCTGATTGCAAATCACACAGAGGTAGGACGAGGAACCAGGGAATAATTTTCCTGGTATCGCATTGCAATTTGCTATGCATGCATTTTTACACCACTGCTACACAAACTATCTTTAGTGTAGCAGTTTACTTCCACAGAAGTATGATACCATTTGAAATATTGTTCATCAGCTGGAATTGCTAATCAAATTTGAGTTGGAAAATTATTCCCTGGGAACTAATAAATACAAGTCATCGTATGTCTGCTATGATGACAATATTGTACAAACCTCTGAAACACGATGTCCACATATGTAACAGGAAGTGCCTCTTCAGAAATGTTGATGAATGCTTTTGATACAATAATTATGCATTGTCCATGCACATCAACTACAAACCCAAATACAGTTAATGGCAAATATTTACAGCATTACTCCAAAGCCGATCCACAAAGATCCTACACATAGCTCAGGAACTTCTTGAGAACGGCGTATTGTTCCAGAACATCTGTGGATAAATTATACAGCAACAATGTACAGCCCTCTCGTGCTAAAATCTATATTACATTGCTTTATATCTTCTTTTGCAGTTGAGCAAAGTTTTGTATTGCACATTGTAATACGTTACTTAAAAAATAAGCTTAAGAGTAACATGCATCTCATTCACTGTTTTATAGGAATTCTATACAAAACACCAATTTGACCATTTTGGGAATCACTCTAAAGTTGCATGTACATGTACAGTAATAAAACAAACCCTATGGCATGACTTGCTTTTTTCTTTCTTTTTTTTTCTTTATCACAGTTTCATTGGACAAAAAAAAATAATCATGCAAATGCAAACAAATCTTTATGTCAATTGGAATTCTCCACTGGCAGGGAACTCAAGAAGAAAATAAGTTCTCTTAATTGAAAGAGTGAAAAGATTTGAAGATCAGAGTACATCACACCTATTTACAGAAAATAAAAGAAACACAGTATAAATCTTAACTTTGTATTCTATCTTACATGCCTGGAGACAAAATATACCACATATATTCAAACACAATTAATGCAAATGAAAATTACAGTAAGTACATTCGCAAAATCAAAGGAAACCACAAGTACTCGTCAAAACAATACTGAAATTCGCAAAATACAATGTACAACCTGTACATAGCATGTGAGAAGGATGTCACCTACAATAAACAATTTTAATTTTCTTTTATAATCAAAAGTCATTATCTGTATTTGAACAGATCCCATCCCTGCTAATTTAAGGTGACATGTACTAAACAAAAGAATAATATTGCTAAATTCTGAAATGTGATATAACAAGGTATGTGTAATATCTATAGGCAAATCATATAAACAACACGGGTATGACATGAACATGCAGAGTATGGACCTGTCACATGTAGTTTACCACCTGATTTGGCAATTACACATAATACTCTAATCTTTAATGATTTCTTAGCATTGATCTCATTTCCCGTCCAAGTTATAGAACTAAGGGGAAAAAATGAAATCAGAAGAAAGAGGTGTGAATTTTTTTCTTGTTTTTGTTGTTGCTTTTTTGTTGTTGCTTTTTTTTTTTTTTTTTTGGTTGGTGTTGTTTGCTTTAGGGAGCTATAAAGACCTTACGTGTATCTGTACAATGTAGTTTTGGCTTTGCATGACAATTTCCAAAGTCAGGGACAAAGGAATACTGTCAGCAGAAAGAGTTTACCATAGTACTTGTGACAGCACGCCTTCGAAATGAACCGCAAATTGACGTCTGTTTGTAGGTGGTATTACACTTGCACCCCTTTGACCAACTCAGCTTATAAGGGGCATGTTTTTGATGTGTTTTACCATGAGATGCCCTCAACAGGATATCTGGTCATTCATCTGATATTCGAAGAGGTACCCATGGAACGTATTCCTATCTGAGAAAGTTTGTCTAAAGGGATCAGTGTCTTCACTCATATTGCCACCAGTGAGGTTGCAAAACAGGAGCTGTGGATCTATGAGATACAGATCATGTATCATTATAAAGACATGTGGGCACACTATCGCTGAGCTTTTGGACATGCCCACACTAAACAAGATGTGAATGAGAATCAAGATTTACAAACAGTTCATAAACCTCACTCCCAAGTATGTAGCCATTATAAGTACTTTATATTAAGGTATGAGAGCACAGGGTTCACAAATATACGCTGTGCTGTATCTGTACATTTTGTCCCTCATTGTCATCAAAATCATGAGATGAAGGAGATCTAAATGGATGCACTATTGACAATGACAGCTTAGGCAAAGAGATTTCAGCATGTAACATAACATACATTGAAGCGAAAGGATGCAATAAAAAGGCCAGTTATGATTGTGGCTCCTCACTGCTTTTGCCGATCATCATCTATTAGGGTAACCTACACATCCATATGTACACTTCACCTGATCAGCAGCATGTGGATTGTGAAATACTTGGCAATGATGTAATATCTCATTCATTGATGCTGAACATAACTAACATAAACTGAATAAAATGATTTGTTGTATACAATAACAACCATATCCATCCATGAACATGTCAACACACATGTAACAATGAAGTTACGGAGGACAGAATTTTTACTGGATATGCAAGGTTTGATAAAGGTTGAAGTGTGTACATACAACTGCATGTGAAACCATAAAGCACACACATTTGCTTTGCAAATATACCGAACAATATAACATCCAATAAGATAAATTCTTTCTTTGATGTTTCTTTTTTTTTCTCTCTCTCTTCTAATACCTACTACAAAATAAAAACATCTGTGCATTGCCTCAGCAGCATATCCTAGGTTTCTCGATGGGTTCCTCTAACCGCAGGGTCTCGCGGGGTGCGGTGAATCCGCCCTTGATGCCGTCCCAGCCCTCCATGATGCGCAGCTCGCCTTCCTTGAGCTTCACGTAGATCTCCTTGGCCATGACGGAAAAGGCGGCCTCCACGTTGGTGCACGCCTTGGCCGAGGTCTCGATGAACCGCATCCCGTACGCCTGGGCGAAGCGCTCGCCCTCCTCTCGGTGCACCTCCCGTGAGTCGTTCAAGTCCGATTTGTGGCCGACCACCATGTAGGTGGTGCTGTGCGGGTAGATGACGTTCTCCTGCGCCTCGATCAGCCACTCCTGCAGGTTCTCAAAGCTCTGCCGATTTGAGATGTCGTAGACCAGCATCACACCGACCGAATTCCGGTAATAGGATGTGGTTATAGACCTGCGGTAAGAGTGAAATACAAGTTTAAGCTAATTGTACTGTACAGTTGTACTTCTCCAAACGAAAAAAAAAAAAATGTATATGCTGGCCAAATCAATCACACAGTACCACATATAGACTTTTTCAGAGTAGAAGTAGAAGTTCTTTGGACATATCCTCACCACTTGCGTTTGCAGCTTAACTAACGTGTGGAGTCATGGACATAAGATCATCATCTCTACATCAGACTACGACAGCTCAGGCATCAGCTCAAACTTGGCCCTCGCACCCACAATCGATATGGTGACCACGCTTTCTCTGTTTGTGACCCTTTCTCTGGAACAACCTCTCTACCCTACTCATATTCAGTCCTGCTTCACCTTCATAACTATAAACAGCCCGTCACTGTACACAGGTGTCGCTACAGCATACTACCTCCATTGACATTTTCAAAAAGAAACTTAAAACCCATCCCATTTAGGCCTACAATTGTATTTCATGAACATATTCAGGTCCCTGTACCTTAAAAAATCCATCTCAAATCTCAAATTTCGCCATCAAAAATGCAGAATCGGTGCAACTTTTCCAAAGCGCACCCAAATTAAGTCCCACGATAAGAATCAGGAATCAGGGAGGCCGAAAAAGTGCTAAAAATCAAGAAATATGCCATTCTGTTGCAAGATTTTTGCTTTTACGTGATAGCAAGGTCAGAGGGTGATGGCATCCTCAAAAACACAAAGTCAAAAGAAAAAAAAAAATCTCTGTTGGTGCTGATTCAGATCAGTGACTATTAACAGGGCTGCAGGGGTTGAATGGAAGTCAGTTCGGGAAACCCACTCACAAGGGGGACCCCTCCTTATAAGTAACCCGTCCCCCTTATAAGTAACCCCGTCCCCCTTATAAGTAACCCCCGGGGCACCCCTTATAAGGAGTCTCCACGCTTTTTTGCAATGCAACGCGAAAATGAAAGGACTGCGGCAATTCGCTTGATTATGTCCATAAAGCTTCACAAGTTTCCTAGTTACTCACGAAATTTGAGCAAAATCGGTTTGAGGCATCATATCTAAAATCATGGATTTAAATGCGATGTCAAAACGACCCATGCGAATGCTGAAATGCGAGCGATTACTGGCGTGAGTGTCGCCAGGCGCGGCGGCGCGGCAATGCTTGAGTGCAGACGTGGCGACTGAGTACGAAAGTCTCCGTACTCAGTCGCCACGTCTGCACTCAAACATTACCGCGCCGCCGCGCCTGGCGACACTCACGCCAGTAATCGCTCGCACTTCAGCATTCGCATGGGTCGTTTTGACATCGCATTTAAATCCATGATTTTAGATATGATGCCTCAAACCGATTTTGCTCAAATTTCGTGAGTAACTATGAAACTTGTGAAGCTTTATGGACATAATCAAGCGAATTGCCGCAGTCCTTTCATTTTCGCGTTGCATTGCAAAAAAGCGTGGAGACTCCTTATAAGGGGTGCCCCGGGGGTTACTTATAAGGGGGACGGGGTTACTTATAAGGGGGACGGGTTACTTATAAGGAGGGGCCCCCCTTGTGAGTGGGTTTCCCGAACTGAAGTGCCGACTTGCCAGAATTTGGACACAAACGGGTGCCGCAACGTCCCTGATGAAACCTATAAACCTTGCGCCAACAAGGTATGGCGAGGTGCATTTTTCAGCGGCCGCGGCCTGGGCCCTGGCTTGTACGCCCATTGTCAATTGACATTGAATACGATAGCGTGTGTCTGGATTCTGGAGCTGGGCCAGACTGATTGATTCTGGTGGATTATCAAGAGATTCAAGGTGATAATATTCTCTGGGATTCTGTGCAATTTTATGATGTATTTAACAAAATCAACATGGAGATAAAAGCTAGTTGTAAATTTAGATAGGGTCTAGCGTTAGACTATAGAATTGTGTAATTCAACTATTAAAGTTTATGTAAATTTATTATTTGAGCTGAACAAATATTGCAGAAAAGCTTAAGCGTTCGAAAACTGTTAGTTTTACTCTAAAGTTAGGGTCTAATTACATGGTCTAACAGTTAGATCGCCACACAAGTCCACTGTATTTATTATTTATTTATTTGTAAAGTCCAAAGTGAGACAGTGCTCTTTTTCTCAAAGAGTTATTAGTGAGTGGAATAAGTTGCGATCATTTGTAGTCGACAGCCCATCCGTGAATAGTTTCAAGTCTAACTTTGAGAGGTTCTGGAGTCAAGACAAGAACAAATACAACCCCGACGGGATATTTTTTGTCCATGTTAAATTGTTATACTGCACAGCGCCTAACTAAAAGTTATTAATGTCATGTAATGACGACACCGAGGGGCAAATAAGTTAAGTATAACTTTACGCCCACATCCAAGGTATGTATGTTATTACCTAAATCTCTCCTGCCCTGCAGTATCCCACAATTGCAGCTTGACTCTTCTACCCGGCGCAACTTCGATCAAGCGAGCGTAGAAGTCCACTCCCACTGTGGGGTCGGAAACCTCCACAAATTTGCCATCACAAAATCGACGGAGCAGGGAGCTCTTTCCGACTGTCGAGTCCCCGACTAAAATCAAGCGAAACTGGTACTCCCAAATCACTTCTGGTGGTAGTCCTGCTAACTCTTCAGAAGACGTCGCCATAGCTGCATTATCCTAAACACTCCTGACGGGAAATTTACGAGAAGAAAACGCCGAAGTTGATGAATTACAGTCTGTTCACACACTCAGCTCTGTGAGTAAAACGCGCGGATCGACCGACTAGTGTATCTCGTGTACACAATGTGCCGTTAGTTCACACACGATAAGTACACCGCCGTCGACTGACTACGACTGGCACTGCACTGCAGTTCAGTGCGGTGCGCGGTGTGGGAAGCCGTGCACTCGAGCGTCAGCTCCGCTCAGTCAGAATTTTAATTCGGAACCTTTAAAAATGAAGACAATACACTTCCGGGTCGGGTCCAATGTAGTTGACTTAATACGTCCACTGTGATTGGTTCAGAATTTACCTTACTTCGTCTAATGACCAATGAGTAGATTCTTTTTCTACGATCGGACCAACCTCTAACAAAATAAAACATAAACAACATCTCTCACGATGAAAAGTTAATTAAATGACCCTAACAAATATTTGGCTTTCTATGGTGACTGCAGTGCAGTGCAGGGTACGAAAATAAAATGGGGAAAAGTCGCGCTAGGGTTTTCCTGAGAGGCTAAACTTTCCTGTCAAAAAAGTGTGTTGTCTATCACTCTCTTCTCTCTCTCTTCATCACGCCGTGATATCTGCGTTTACAACTTGATACACTTGGCTGGTGGCTTTTCGCTAAATGTGCTACACACATACGACGACTACGTTTTACGACCGCGGCGCCACCGCATGCTTCATGCATTACGCATACTTATACGCATGCATGCGCACGGGGGACGGTAACAAAAAGTAGAAGATCGAACGCTACGACATCATCAGAAAGCGAATACGGCGTGGTACACACATGGTGTAGTTTTGTAGATTGTGTAAAGAACTTGAAGCAATTTACTTGATCTCGGAGACAAAATGGTTCATGGGAACGAGGTCCCCTACGTTAGTACGACGGAGGAGATACCGTCGAACTACCGGGCAAAACTGAAGAAACTTGTTTCTCCATTGTTCACCAAGTGAGTAGAAAAGCCAGCAATGACATGTGTTTCGAAGCCGCACGTGCCCCATCCTTGCAATCCTTGCCGCCGTTGCGTATGGTATGGGATGGGTCCCCCGCTGCCCAGTGGCAGTAAACGGGTGCAGTGCAGTGAGTGGTGATCGGGCACGGCACGGCGGCGTCTGCTGGTCGGCTACCACTGGCCCCCCGACCAGCCCTGTCAACTGAGTAGGAATAGTAATTAGTAGGATCATAGGATTGCAGGGCAGGCCATGCCATGGATGGCAGGGATGCTCAGCTTGTTGTTCATTTAGATTTCTGGAGCTCTCTGCCGGGTGGGCAATTTGCTCCAAAAAATATAATTATTCAAATATACCCTTAAATTCAATTATAAAAACCTACACTACTTCTAATTATTAAAAAAAAAACCTAATCACATTTATTTTTGATATTTACAAGTGATATATTTACATAGGAAGGAAAGGGGACAGGGTTTTGGAAATGATGTCACCTGCCTACTCCTGCACCAAAATGCAGGGATACGCCGTTCCCATCGGCAAAGCAGGTAGAGCCTAGAGGACCCGCCCGCCGACGCCGGTGATGTCTTGGTCTTTCCCGGGGGCAGGCGCCTCTAGTTGTCTTATCGGCCTAGGTGTTAAGTTATGAGGTTTAGCCTAGTAGGCAGAGACATCGTGGAAGAGACGGGATGAAAGAAGAATAGCGAAAAGGGTGAGGACAGAACAGAGAAAGCAGACAGCTAGGGCAGGGGGGGGGGTTAGGGTGCTGAGCTCCTCTCTCTGACCAAGGAGCTTCAAACATCATCACGTTGTTTGTTTCTTTGTTTTTTCAACTTGTTGCTGTTTTTGTTCAACTTGTTGCATAAATTAAAATGTGCATTTTTTTTAAATGGTTTTCCAAGCTCTGTCAATTTTCGCCTTTTTTATCTCTGACATTCGTTAAAAACTAGTAGTAGTAGTAATTTTCAGAAACAAAAACTTGAGAAAACAATTCAGTTAATCAGGGGGAGCTGTGCGAGTCTCGTCGCATATGACCAGTTAAGTCTCTGATTCTGAATCTGAGACACAGCAGAAAATGAAGATGATAAAATGACATTTGTAGGATAATGGAAGTCTAGCAGCATTTTCATTGAGTAGGGTCTAGATTTGTATCTGTAAATATTTAGAAACGTTCAGAGGTGCCCACCTAGCACCTCCCATCCTATCACAATGAATGGTATCATTCACAGACTCACACATCATTCACAAAGTCGCTTGAAAAAACAAATCGGTCGTAAGATTAAATTTGAACTTGAAGTCATTGACGGGATTGAGGTTGTTACAACTCCGAAGTACTAGGATTAAACGAAGAAATGCTGAAGAAGCAGTTATTTTTGTGGGGATTCAATGTTTTCGATGGTCGCAAGTCACTGTTGGCGACAAATTAAACAACACATGAAAATATCGCAATGTAGATTTGGTCTACATGGTAGAAAGGCATGCACCTGCTATGGCATAGCCGTGGTGTCAAATTGGGAAAACAACATCTTGTGAAAATATCTGTACGCAAAAATTACAACTTTTTCATTAACCCTCTCCATGACACTGGTATTAATGGCTAAGTTACAAGCTTCCATGCTATCTTAAATTTGCATCCATGGCTTTTGTTGAACTTCCTCTCCACCGCTAGATCTTTCCTGAAGGTATTCCTCGGTGGCCAGGCCCTGTCCCTGCTCATCTGCGGGACGGGGGTGACCAGCCAGATCCTGAACGACTCGCACCATGTGTCGGCCCCGACAACGCAGAGCTTCGCCAACTACCTGCTCCTGGCCCTGGTCTACTGCACCCTCCTCTGCCTTCGCAAGTCCCAGGACAAGAACTTCTACGCCGTCTTCACCAAGAGATGGTGGAAGTATATTCTGATTGCAGCGGTGGACGTGGAGGCGAATTACCTGGTGGTCAAAGCCTATCAGTACACCACGATCACAAGCATACAGGTGAGGGTTTTACTAGACTGCTATTAACAGTTTTTTTAAAAAAAAGGAAAGATAAATGCAAACACCAAAATCCTAAGATCCTGCAAGAATTTGGTGCAGGTATTCCATGAGAGAGAGAGAGAGAGAGACAAACAGACAGACAGACAGACGGACAGATGAAAGAGAGAGGAAAAATGGGGGGGGGGAGTAATTTAAAGGGTGCCATAAAGTGCCATTTAAGATATATATGCAGATTTTCACTGAAAACCAAAAAACAAAACAAAAAAAAGATTTAAGGTGTGGATTGATTGTCAGTATTATTTTTCTGTTTTCAATGCACTTGGAAATATTCATTCCATTATTTCTTTATTTTTGCATGGCAGTCACTGCTTTTATAGTTGTTGTTTTTTTTTGGAACTGGTATACCAAGGTAAAACTTCAATGTGGGTATAGATTATTTCAATATTGGACTGATAGATAGCATCTGCAGTTGTATTTTGGCATGGAAAGTATTTGTATGGATCTAGGCAAATGGAATTTCACAAGATTCAAAACATTTCAACTCTTGTATGATTTGTGAGTGATACACTGATTCACTCCATTGTGATAAGGTCCTAAAATGTCTTGTCTACACTTTCCACATTGTACTAAAAGTTCTTTATAACATGTATTAAAATTCTGATGCAAAACTTTATTGTAACTCTTATTACTTTTGATGGAGTGTACAGTTGTAAAATTGGGAAGTGAGGAGGTCAATGCACTGCGTCCCCTACCCCTACTCCATACCCCACCCCCCCAAAAAAAAATAAACAACTAAACATATACCTTGTATATATGCACACATGGTGTAGGGAACAAGTACATATCATTAAAGTTGTTTGGTACTGTAAAAGTGGAAATTGTCGCGCATTTTGCGCAACCATAAGCTAGCGCAAGTATTACAAGCCTGCAAATATTTTTGCTTGCCATATGTCCCAGTAGTTGATGTCTTGATTCCGCAGAATTCAAAAACATGCGAAACTCTTCTTACCCGGCCAAGCACAAAAAATTAGTCGCGCGAAAATATCCACTTTTACAGTAATTGCTTAAAGTGGCGTTGTTGTTTTATATTGAAAGTGCCAGACAGTGAAAACTCAATACTGACAATAGTTAACGAAGCATCAATATATTTTTAGCCTTAGAACGGTTTACAAGTAAAGAAGATTCACAGGGTTCAGGCCCATGGAAAAGCTATTAACAAGGTCATTTGACTTGAAGTACAATGTACCTAGAGTACAAACTATATGAATGCAGTGGCTTTCATTCAAGTGGGAGTTGGATAGATAGGAGCAGTGCCTTAACAAGAGAATACCACACTTCTGTGACATATCACATACAAACGTACATTTTTAATTGGAGGAGGGACCATGTAAATGAGACATACAAACACACGGTGTACTGTACTGATTGTGTATGCCATATATTTCGCGAGTCTAAATTTTTGTGAATCGGGAATTCTCAACGATTTCGCGAGTGGTTAAATTCGCGATCGTGGAGTCCTGTGCTGAACGGAGATGATGTACATGCGTACGTCACATCCACATCAGGATCAGAGTCAATATTTTCACATGTCTTTAATTTCGCGAATGACACCTGACTCGCGAAATTGGCGAAAATGAAAACCTTGAGTTTTTTTGGCATATACAATATAGTTTTCATAAGATTTGATGTGAATGCCAGGTTGAAAATGGTTGCTGTATCAAATGGATAAAATTATTCATGTTGAGACTGCACAATTCAGTGAATAGTAGAGGAAGCCATTTGTGTATTAAAAAGCTTTTTCTTGGCAGTATGACAGATTATTATTATGAAGCTTCTTTTTTTTTGCTACATGGGCTAGCAATTATGCTTTATTATGTTTTGTTTTTCTTTTGGTCTGTTTTGTTTTATGGTTTAAAAGATGCTGTTAAAATGTTTGTATTAATTCTGATTACACATGTCAGTCCCTATTAAAGTTTAGAATTAACAAAATCTGTTGTAAAAACTGATATAAAAGTTGTCTTTGATCAATGCATGCCGTTTAGCTTACTGCAATTGTTTAAGATGCAATTTGGACTGCATTTGAGTAAAATACCTCTCAAAGATGAGGTACAAGCAAGTGTAATATATTGCTCAGAACTTGCTTTTAAGAGGAAGCTTGATGGCCTCATACACTTTGTCCAGACCAAAGAATGCTATTGTTCAGACATAAGAGAGGTTGTGAGTCATGTGTAAGCATTGCATGGGCTATGCAAACTTGAGTCATCGTACAGTATGTCAAACATGTGGCAGAGAGTCTAGTGTTATTAAAGTGCTGATGAGGATCCACTGTGTATGTCATATTGCTCTTCTTTTATTGAACTCCCCCCCCCCCTTCCCCCTCAGAATTCCTTGTAAAAATGGTACCTATAGAACCAATTGTGAGCATGGGTTCAGGCACCCAAGTGAAAACTTCAAAATGTCTGCCATTTTTGCATTTGAGTCAAGCATTACCAGTTCAAAAAAAATATATATTTCATATATTATCCAATTGGGTTTTTTTTTTTCAGTTGTCATTTTGGGAACTGCCTCTCATTTTTAATCATCAGGTAGTATAGCTTCGCATCTTAGGATCTTGAATTGCAAATTTGACTCAGTCTTTATAGCCATATATTCATCCAAAATTATGACAGGTGGACTTAATTGGTAAATATTGTCATTCTCAAGGGAATTATGAGTGTACAGTGCTTCTTGTTGTGTGAAAGTTTTATTTGCACCTGCTGTCGACACGGCCCCTTAGAAATAGAGTGTAGAGTAGATACACTTTTGCAGGTTCCCTACTGTAGTACCTTTTAGGGGTAACACTATCAGCCGTGCATATACCCTGTGTAGTCACTACACTACCTGTGCAGCAAGCTTAGAGGCTTGTGTACATACAGCAGGGAAGACTGAGATTGCGTAGACCCTGAGAATCTTCAAGATGAGTAATCAACCACAAAAGAGCAAGAGACATAACAGCGAGAGTGACATGAAATCCCGTAACAAAGGGAAGCTTTTCAGTATAGGGACTTGCGTTCAGTCAGGTGGATATCTTGTGTGTTCAAAGTATGTACTCTGGTTGCATGGTGCCATATTGGTCCTTGTCGTTTAAAGGGGAATATCAGGCTGTGGAATCCTTTTTGTGTTTTTACTTCAAAAACACATGCTAATGAAATGTTTGGAGCATGGCTATGATTTCCTTGCACGACTTTCCTCTGTTTGTGCATTTTAATGATACGTGTAATGCTTGCATTTAAGCTTATACAGTAGCTTCTGTCCATTATGTCCCGAGTGTCGATACTACTTTTACATGCTGTACATGTTTGTATAGGCCAACTATATTATCATGCAGCCATCGGCACCCACCCATGTTTGTTGCAACTTGGTGCTTGCCAGAGTTGGCAAAATATCACTCTACGTTCATGGATTACATTGAGTTCTGTATCGTCACGGGGCATTATTCCAGCAAAAATTACATAAATTTTGCCCCTTGCACTGATCTGTAGCAGGTTGTAATTCTTTACAGGAAAAAAGTTGTTATTTACTGTAAAAGTGGATATTTTCGCTAGACTAATTTTTCACGCTTGGCCGGGTAAAAAGAGTTTCGGCTGTTTTTGATTCCGCGGAATCAAGACATCACGCACAGGAACATATGGCAAGCAAAAATATTCGCGTGCTTTTATTTTCCGGCTAGTTTCTGGTTGCGCGAAATGCGCGAAAATTTCAACACCGCGAAAATTTCCACTTTTACAGTATCTTTTTTGAGTGATGTATCTGTCATACAATGTATATCAAAAACAAAGTCCTTGCCTGGCTGTACCTTTATAGTTTATCAGTACCATACCAGTCGGAACTTGTCTGTGTGTAACTGACTATGTCAGTGCGATTTTTAGAGGATGGATATCAGAGGATTCGTTTTCGAAGAGTCCAAAGAACGTCTTCCTTCCAGAGCCAACTAACACTTAACTTTTATGAGTAATGTTCAGCTGAGGTCTGTGATAGTGATTGGTGTCTTCTGAAGATGTACAATGTATAAAACAAATCGGGACTCTAATGCCTCTTAAGGAAGTTGCCAAAGGTGATATGTTTTTCAGATTGTCTATCAGTCTCGGCAAAGACTTTGTTATCCTGATTTGAAAAAAAAAAAGAAGAGAAGAAGAAATAAAATAACAAATCATCGTCATCTAGTGGATTTCATTGGTACCTACATGTAGCGTAGGTACGAAAATTGGCAAATTGGATGGAAAGATGAGAGTGTAGGCACAAATTCCTAAAGTTTGAAGGTCAAATTTTTTTTTTTTGGGAATAGCATTTGATCAGCTCTAACTTTATAAAAAAAATGTCCAATGGAATTATGATTTCAAAGGATGGGTTAAAATGAATGCATGATAATTTGATATTGATGAAAGGTCAGGGATGAAGGTCAAAGGTCACTTTTCTCCTGTACTCCCCCCCCCCCCTTCCCCCCAAAAAGAGTGATTTCCAGTCGTAACGTCAGGGAGGAGTGTCGAGTGGTGATATACATTTGTAAAGTGTAAGTTAGTGGACGGAGTAGCAATAGATTTTACAATTTGTCATGAACGTGGTAGTTATAGAAACTTACAGTACAGGACCATATCAGTGGTCACCATGCTTTTTTTTTTTTTCATTATTTTCGTTGGCAATGTTTGTAAGAGTTCCAAATCTCATTCATTGTTCTTTTCCTTTTCCGAACTAGCTGCTGGACTGTATCACCATTCCCGTGGTCATTCTACTCTCGTTCTTCATCCTGAGAGTCCGATACCGCATCATTCACATCATTGGAGTGGTCATCTGCATGGCCGGGCTAGGAGCATTGATTGGCGCGGACGCCCTAACTGGGAGATCAACCAGTGGTATGAAAAAAATGAAAACAAATGTTTTCCATAAGAAATGGCTTAAATGAGAGGTACAGTTTATACAATGTACCTTTTTTTTTTTTGATGGGGACCAATGCTGATTAACCCATTGAAGACGAGTCCCGAGAATACTCAGGCAGATGTCTATGGGAAATGAGTGTTGTAGCACAATCAGTCCATCCTCAGCCGGTTAAGATTGTGATTCTGTATAGCACATGCGTACATTTAGTATCGGCATATGTCCTGTATTGATAGTACATGAGTAGTGAGAAGAATCAAAATAAGCATTTAACTATGAATCTAGTTTTCTACATTTTGCTCATTCCGTTAGGTGTAATTAGAAGTCCTGTAAGGCTTCATGGTGAACAACATATAACAAAGCAAAAAAAAAAAAAAAAAAATTCAAATAGAAGCTATAGGGGGCAAAATTATTGAAATTGCTATATATTTTCCATATATGCTTATTGAAAAAAAAAAAAAAAATCTGCCTTGTATGATTGCCTACACTGTATGGGGTCGGCCAATGTTTTTTTCCAAAAAAAAAAATCCAAGGTTGCAAACTGTTTTTTCCAAAGTCATTAACCTCAGTGCTCCTTAACATACCAAACTTACAGTGCAGTATTTCCTTTATTGGTGCCAGGGTTAGGCACACAGATGGAAACAGATGTTCCATAACTCTTTAAAGTTTTGGTGATGTCATTTACAATGTACCTTGTTTGAATCATTCCCCTCAGATGCAATGTGCTGGATACAGCTTGTACGTTTGAAGTGCAGGTTAATGGTACGGTTTACCATTGGGAGCAGTGATTTAAAAAATGTTCGAGATATTACGTTTGTTGCATACATGTATGTGTAGGTCAGTTGTATCACAAAAATCCTACCATATAAACATTTCCCAACAAAGCATTAAATATATGGAGATATCACGCTTTTTCTCAATAAACCATAACTGTAGACGGTTTAGTCTAGAAACATTTTTATTATAACTGTTGTTCACATTTTGTATATTTCACAATATCAATATTGATTATAATACTGATTCAAATTTTTACATTTAGTTGTTTCTATCCTTAACCCACATTGTAGAACTATTTTGAAGCACTAAAGCTGGGTTTTTGTTTCATCTGCAAATGGTAAATGATGCCTTTAATTAATTGAGACTGTAGCCAAGAGTGGGTAAATAAGTGTTGTATGGGAAATGAAGGATGCTGGCTGTGTAATAGATCAGACATTCTTGATGCCATATTGGACTTTTTTTTTTTAGCCAGGAGTCACATGCAATGTTGTGCAGCGAGTTACATACATGTGTGTGATGGTATTACACTTAACCTTCCTCACCACACACCATGATCATCTATTCCAACCCCTCCCCCACCACCATAATACCTATAGAAGCTACAAATTGCATAGTATCCTACCTAGGTGTGGCATGAATTTTTACAACTTTATTGTATAAAATCCCCCTTTCCCCACTGTTAATCATTAAACCTTCAAAAGCTAGACACGATTATGAATCATTACAATATCGCTGTTTTGTTTATACACATGATGTACCTCTCCACCCCTCGTTATATCTATTGAAGCTGCATTACTATAGTGATGTGATGTAATGGATTTCAACAACCTGCTAAAGATAACACTATGATTATGAATTTCATTGTTCATCAACACAATTATGAATTGTTACTACTTCATTGTTTTGTTTTCACCCCTTTTCTCCACTTCCATTCCCCCAGAGAATGCCCCGCCCAACAAAGTTCTGGGAGATATATTCTGCATCCTCGGGGCGAGCCTCTATGGCGTCTCAAACGTGGCGCAGGAGTACATCGTGAGGCACTACACCCGTACGGAATTCCTGGGGATGGTCGGACTGTTCGGGACATTTATCTCTGGCATACAGCTGTAAGTATGGCTTCCTGTTTTGTTTTGTTGGCATATCTTAAAGTGTTTCTTGGGTCCCACATGAAAGAGCTCACATTCTATGGATTTCCTGACCACTGCCATTTGTTTTTCTTCTACATGCTTTAAAGGAGCATTATCAATGCTTTCTTATTTGAATTTGAAAGTGAAAAGAAGATGTATATAATTTCCATTAGAAATATTTCCTAATTATATAATGATTCTAACAGGTATTCTTTATAGTTATTTTGCAATTTCTGATCCAACACTAGTCTGCTTGATATTTACCAACATTACACTTTTATGGGAGAATTTACAGTGTGCTTCTAATCTAATCTAATCTAAGCACTTCGGTGCCTGCTGACTTGTGTATTAACTTGAGATATCGTCATGATAATTTTGATCCTAGTGCTTTTTTAATTCCAGCCGATTTGTCTTGGAGAAAATATGGATATTTCAAGCTCTGTCAGGAAGTTGAAGTTGACTTTCGCATGACTTTGACTTAATTGACTGTAATTTTAAGTTAGTAAGACTATTTTAAGTGTTTGATATACAGGGGCCAAAGAGCAGAGTGGTACGTCGTTAGAAGGTAGAGATCTGCACACTCTAAAAAAGTTTTTTTTTTCTTTTAAAAAAGAACAAAAAAGAAAAAGAACAAATACCACAATTGTCTGCATGACACTGTACTCATTTTTTTTTCTCTCTGTAAGTTCACTCCATGTCAGGAACTTTTCTCTCGTTGGCGACATCCCCTCTTGTTTGTACGGCAAACAGTGAGGCATCAAGCATGACATAAACCTTAGGATGTCGGCATCCAATTTAGATTGCATATCTCCTTTATGGTATCCTTCAAAGGGGTGCGCAAATCCCTGCTCCCATAAAAATGGCAAGAATACTAAAAAGTTTGAAAAAGTTCAGACATCATTTTCCAATTCATTTGATGAATATTGGCCTTTTTGCGTTTTAAAAAGAGCTAAAACTAGAACTGCGATCTTCAGTCAGAGTGTGAATGGACAGAAAAATTGTTTTATGTGAGATTTCTCTGTGAATTCAGTTGTAAACGTCATCAAAAAGAGTAACGTATTTATGACTTTTTTAATACTTTTAACGTTACTTAGTGCATCAGCAACACATCTATCACAACTGGCTAATCACATGCAGTTTAAATAATGTGTCTATTGATACTCTAGGCACACACACTCTTGAATACATGGGTTGCATTAAACATCGCACACTGAGACACTGTATACAATGTAGATTGGAATTTGATGTGAAATGCAAGTGATGCCAATAGTTTAAATTAGATTCGAGAGATTGCTTAAAACCAGCGATATGAGGACTCCTCAGTATGACATCACATCGACGTGAAGATTCACACCTATTTTTATAATGATTTCAATATCCTAATGTTCATTTTGTGATATAAGCATTAAAGCCTTCTGCCTGTTTTGATTTCACTCAGATCCGATACTTGTACTCTACCACCAATGACATCATGTCACTGTCTTTGATTCTTGAAGACAGTGCTCTTTGCTTGGGTACACCCTACTTGAAATAAAGCATGCATCCACTATCGTGTGGGAAATGCAATGAGCTTATTTAACCAAAGCTGTGCACCATACTATAACCATGTGTCATTTGGTCGGTGTTCCGGAACACCAGGGCACTGCTATTGTTCTGAGCAAAGGTCAGTGGGTTTGAGGCATGCAGGTAATTTCTACTTTCAGGCACAAGGAGGAAATAACCTTGCCTTGAGATGGTGACTGGCCCTAGTCTCAAATTTCAGCCTCATCGAAGAAAGGAACATTTTCACCTGTCATTATACATTAACTACATAGTGAAGGCAATGCTGCACACTGTCACTGGTCCGAAGGTCCAGGACCAGTGAAAATCACTGTCGGTCCAGTAACTTTTTCAGGAATGGACCAGTAAAACATGAAAAAACTGGGTACCTACTGGTCCGACAGACAGGTCAGACCAGTAGAAAAAATGGGCTCGTGTGCAGCACTTGTGAAGGAAAGCTTATGCAACTAGAAGAATCAAGTTTTGCCTGATACTGTCAGCCTGATCATCAGGGTTTGATTTGGGTTATACATTTACATATGCAAATGTAGTTATACCCCCGCCACACATAGTGTGAAGGGGGTATATAGGAATCACCGTAATGTTGGTCGGGCGGGCGGGCCTTTGGGCGGTCGGTCGGTCTGTTGCAAAATCTTGCGTCGCGAACTCCTCCTACAGTTTTGAAGCAATTTAAATGAAACTTAGGGTAAATGATGATATTGAGGTATAGATGTGCAAGACATGTTTTTTGTGTTTGTCGGACAATGCGTTGCCATGGTAACCATAATTTTACCCAAACCTTGTGGATTGAATAACTTCCATGGTATTTAAGCAATCAATTTCAAAATTGGTATCTATGATGATCTATAGGTGTAGTTATGCAAGACACTCTTTGTGTTAGTACTTGACAGAGCGTTGCCATGGTAACCGCATGTTTTCTTTGAAATCTTGTGGAGTGAACAATTTTCCACAGTTTTGAAGCGATTGAAATCAAATTTGGTAGGCATTATGGCCTTGAGGCATAGATGTGGAACACATAATTTTTGTGTTTGTCGGACAAAGCGTTGCCATGGTAACCATAATTTTACCAAAACCTTGTGGATTGAATAACTTCCACATCATTCAAGCAATTAAGGTCAAATTTAGTATGTATGATGATTGGGAGGTGTAGTTATGCAAGACACCAATGTGTTGATATAAGAAAAATGTGTTGCCATGGTAACCACTCATTTTTGTATCAAATTGAACCATTTGATCTGTGAAGATGAAATTTGGTGTGTATGATGCTCTTTAACCCTAAAAAGACTGGGGGGGCCTAAAAGGCCCCCCCCCTCGACATTTCGTGCGATTACTCAGCAACACGCAATGCTCTCGCCACGATGCTCTATGACTTTTTTCTTTCGAGTTTCCCGCACATTTTGACACCAAATTTGTGACGCCCGGGGGTACGGTTCTGAAGTTACATAACTTTTTGTACATGCACGTGAGACCGAAAATGGCTCAAAAATGTGATTTTGTGTACAAAGTCAATACAAATTGAGTTTTATCACATGGTTCATATAAATATGCGTATTTTTACTCTCAATGGCTAAAATCAATTTGTTTTAGTAGTATTATGCTTCAAAAAGGGTCTGCCACAAATTTTGCTGAAAAAAACAACAGAAACAAAAGGTCGAAAAAACAAAGAAATACATAAGAAATTCATAAAACAATAAAATAGATAAGAAATTAATTTTGATACCGATTTTTTTTTCAAGTACATTTGCTAAGAATGCTACAAAGAATATCTAGACCAAAAATGAGCACTTTTGGAGCTTTATTTACTGATTTAGATAAAAAAGTCTGGTTTCTCGCATAAATTAGCATGATTAATCAAAATAAGATAAAAGAAGACTATTTTGGAAAATTTAAATATACGATCTTGTAGATTACATCGCACACTACCATTGTGCAAATTTCCGCGGCGATCGCGCGATCCACGGCCGAGATCTTAAGGGGGGGCCCTTTAGGCCCCCCCCCCCCCCCCAGTCTTTCGAGCTACCGAAATAGCCCAGTCTTTTTAGGGATAAGTGTAGTTTTGCAAAATGTCCTTTGTATTTGTATCGAACAATGCGTTGCCATGGTAACCGCATGTTTTTTTTTAAATCCTGTGGAGTGAACTTCTTCCACAGTTTTCAAGCAATTGAAACCAAATTTGGTAGGCATTATGGCCCTGAGGTATAGATGTGGAACACATAATTTTTGTGTTTGTCACACAAACCGTTGCCATGGTAACCACAATTTTACCAAAACCTTGCAGATCGAATAACTTTTAAAGTCAAATTTAGTATGTATCATGAGCTAGAAGTGTAGTTTTGCAAGACACCAATGTGTTAGTTTAAGGAAAATGTGTTGCCATGGTAACCACTCATTTTTGTATCAAAATAAACCATTCAAGCTATGAAGGTCAAATTTGGTGTGTATGATGGTCTTTAAATGTAGTGATGCTGGGGGAAAGCATGTTTCCATTTGCTGTACAAATTTTATACTCAGTGTCAACTCTGTAATTGTACAGTAAACTAGAATTATTCTGTTTCCAATTCGACAAATGCACAAACTTGGTATTAACGTCATTGCCCTCATCACACACTATAAAGCAACACTAGGGGCGGGGGTATTAATTGCCTTCAGTGATAATTCTAGTTAGGCTGGCTGTTAGTTGGTTCCTCACGTTGTTGGTTCAGTACCTCAGGTTGTTTAGATTGATTAGGTAGTTCATTTTCCTGCACTGGGAGATGAGAAGTGGAGAGAGAAATCTATGTATTTTTCCATTTGGTTATTTAATTACTAATTTCATTCCAGTCACTGATTATACAATTTCTAATTTGTCTGTTTATCCACTTTGGTGGTTTTTTTTCAGTTGTATCAAATTATTGTATACTGTAATTATGCAACGCTGCACACTGGCGCTAGTCCGACAGTCCCTGATCAGTAGAAGTCACTGTCGGACCAGTTACTTTTTCAGAAATAAAGTAGTAAAAGATGGACAAAATTGGGTACCAGCTGGTCTGACAGGCAGGTTGGACCAGTAGAAAAAATGGGTTAGTGTGCAGCCCTTGTGAACGGAAGCTTATGAAACTAGAAGAATCAAGTTTTGCCTGATACTGTCAGCCTGATCATCAGTGTTTGATGTGGTTTATACAAATACAATGTAGTTAGGCTGTTTATAGTAGGATCCTCATGTTGTTGGTTGAGTACTTCACGTTGTTGGATTGATTAGGTAGTTAATTTTCCTGCATTCGGGGATGAAAAAATATGGAGAGAAATCTATGTATTTTTCCATTTGGATATTTGATTACTGATCATACCAGTCATTGATTACACAATTTCTTATTATACCCCTGCCAAACGAAGTTTGAAGGGGGTATATAGGAATCAGCGGACGGTCGGGCGGTCGGTCAGGCGGTCGGTCGGGCGGGCGGTCGGTCGGTCGGGCGGTCGGGCGGTCGGGCGGTCGGTCCGTTGCAAATCTTGCGTCGCGAACTACTTCCTCAGTTTTCAACCGATTCCCATAAAACTTGGCACAGATGTGTACCTTGGGTTGTAGATGTGCAAGACGTATTTTTTGACAGTACCCAAAAGTACGTTGCCATGGTAACGGCATATTATGGGCAAAAATGGGTACAAATCTTGCGTCGCGAACTCCTCCCACAGTTTTTGATCAATTTTTATGAAAGTAGGTACAGATGTTCGTCTGAATATGTTAATGTGCAAGACACATATTTCCGCAGTGGCAAAAAGTGCGTTGCCATGGTAACGGCATGTTATTGGTAAAATATAGGGCAAAATGCTTCATGGCAAAACTGCTTCATCAGTGTTCTTCCAATTCTCATGGAATTCATATTGAATGTTTGTCTTAGGATATAGGTCAGCATGACACATTTCTTGACAGTGACAAAAAGTATGTTGCCATGGTAACAGCTCACATATTATGAGCCAAAATGATGGAAAATTTCGTGTTGCAAACTACTTCCTCAGTTTTTGCCCAATTTCCATGAAACTTGGTACAGATGTGTGCCTTTGGTTGTAGATGTGCAAGACGCATTTTTTGACAGTACCCGAAAGTACGTTGCCATGGTAACGGCATATTAATGGCAGAAGATCAAGGAAAGATCTTGCGGATTTAACTACTTCCTCAGTTTTTTGACCAAAGCTTATGAAATGTGGCACACACCTTGATCTTGGTGGGAAGATGTGGAAGACATATTTTTCAGACGTGTCGGAAGCTGCGTTGCCATGGTAACGGCATATAAATGGCAGAAGATCAAGGAAAGATCTTGCGGATGGAACTACTTCCTCTGTATTCGACTGAAGCTCATGAAATGTGGCACACACATTGGTCTTGGTGGGAAGATGTGCGAGACATATTTTTGGGATGTGTCGGAAGCTGCGTTGCCATGGTAACGGCATATTAATGGTGGAAGATCAAGGAAAGATCTTGTGGATTGAACTACTTCCTCAGTTTTTGACAAAAGCTTATGAAATGTGGCACACACAATAGTCTTGGTGGGTAGATGTGCAAGACATATTTTTCGGACGTGTTGGAAGCTGCGTTGCCATGGTCACGGCATTTAAATGGCAGAAGATCAAGGAAAGATCATTCCTTGGGTAAGACTGTCGTCACGGGGCGGGGGTACAAATGTATTAATCACCTTGAGTGATATTTCTAGTTTATCTCTGTATCCACTTTTTTTGTTTCAGTTTTATCTAAATCATTAATTGTATAAACTAGAAAAGCACTCTTAGAGCGCAGACCTCCGCCAAGAAGCTACTTTCCACCGATGATTTTGCTCTTCCATAGAGATCAGTGATTTCCGTGCTGACAAAATCGCCCAGGTGGTTCCCAATATAGAAGCCTTTGTTATGTCATAAATCCTCAGCTGCGCGGCACACCTCGCCCCAGCAGAAACTAGAGCACGCACTTTAGTGCGCATATAAAACCTTAAAAATGCGCAACTTGAACTCCCAAGTTCATTGACCCTACCTACCAAAATATGGAAAATCCTTCATAAAATCCATAAAAATTTCCGGATCACTACCAACATTTAATCATCTGTTCCTTGTGTCATTTTCAACCTTTCCTGCAAGTTTCATCAAAATCCGTGAGCAACTTTTTGAGTTATTTTGCACACAGACAAACAAACCAACGGTAACAACAACATAACCTCCTCCCTTGGCGGGGATATATATATATATATATATATATATATATATATATATATATATATATATATATATATATTCAAATACCCTGTTATTTATTTAGTCTCAATCACCCTTTTTGTCTTCCCCAGGGTTGTCCTGGAGAGGCAGGAGCTATCCACTTTCTCATGGCACATTGAGGCCATTCTCCTCCTTCTGGCCTTCGCTGCCTGCATGTTCCTCCTCTACTCCCTCTTCCCCGTCGTCATCGAGTGGAGCAGCGCCACCGTGGTCAACCTCTCCATCCTCACGGCCGACATGTACACCCTCTTCATTGGCCTCTTCGTCTTCCACTTTGCTGTACGTTCGTCTCGTCAAAATCTTCTACAATCCGTAACAACTTTTGCCTAAATCGTACATGCTTGAATTCTCAAAGTTGAACTCTTTATGTGCCACGATGTAAATCCCCTGTGTGCCACATTATTCAGAGATAGCAACGCAAGTCATGCCTTGGGAAAACGTTCTGATTTTCAAATCCATGTGGAAATATGTAGAAAAAGGGCCAAGTATTGTTTTGATGTAAATTCTTTTGACAAATCTGTGATTGCTTTTCTTTCAAATGACCAGTAGTAATGACCATCATTGTAAAGGCATGACTTTTGCACTCAAAACAGTGACAGAAACTTAGAATTTACTTGCAAATCCAGTAGGACACTGCTTGATAGTCATTCACCACGTAAAATGCAAGCTTCATGCCACAGGAATGGAATCGTAAGAAACACTTTTATTTTACTATGTTATTTGGCGATTTATCGATCGGTTTGGGCAGGTTTGTGCGTTTGAGCAGAATATGCGAAGTTGGCACGCCATCGACTGAGTCGGACTTGTGAACGTGGCACATAAAGAGTTAAATTACATCTTTGGTTCAAATTTAGCAAATAAAAACAAAGAAAAGCAAGAACAAAAAATGGACATACCTTTCACATGTACATGTGACTGCTTTCATTATGATCTGTGTTACGTTCATTTACCTAGAAAAGTACCAAAGTGTGAGGTCACAGCCATTTATCGCCATGGAAACGGGTTCTAGACAACCTCACCTGGCCTAAATATCTTTGAACACTATAATTACCAGATAATGATTCAGTTTTGCACCAACTATGCTTGAAGATATTTCTCGACCATCATGCTGGCATACTGTAAAACCAGAAATTTTGGTGTGTGAAATTTTCATGAATTTTATGAGGAGCCAAGATTTGCAGAAAGTAAAAGGCACATGAAAGCCTTTGCCAACACCAATGCATTGAATGCCAGTGGCAATTCACAGAAGTTTTATGCCGGAGAAAAGACGGTCGGCTCCAATATGCAATAGTTTCATGCCGCGAATGTTTCTGGTTGTACAATACTTATGTACAGTTTTAGTCGTAGCAGCATTGTTGCCAATTTGAGACACCTGTCGATGCATACATGCCAATCTTTTTTTTTTTTTCTTTTTCCAGTTCTCAGGCCTGTACCTCTTTGGCTTTGGCGTGATTATGGTTGGTGTCCTGGTGTACTCGCTGAAGCCCACCAAGCAGGGCGCCTCTTCAGCGGGAGCCTACAGCCTTTTCCAGAACGAGCAGGCAGCATCCGGCGGCCAGCACGCACCCGAGGAAGACGGAGACGACAGCAGGATTCAGTGCATCTCCACGACGACGGACATCGAGGACGGCACCACCGAGCCGTCTGCAACAGAGGAACTGCACAAGGAGTTCAACAGAAGCTTGAATGGGAATTCGAACTGAAGGAGTAGCTCTCTTACTCCCCATGGAGAGCGTGAGGGATAAGAGAGAGAACCATTTTATGCTTTTGTGTCTTTTTCTCGAGGAGCGTCCTCTGTCTTGTCGTCAAGGAAACGGATCGATCTTATTCGGTATCTGCAGGAGACCGATAGCTGACTCTCACTCACCATCGCGTCTGACATTGTGAACATTTTCCTGTGCACAGTCATGCCTTGTGGCATTTAATACGCTTGCCGCTCTCCTTACGTGCTTGATTCGTGCTGCCCAGTATCTTGTGGGCAGATTCGGTTAAGCAATTGCATGGTGTGCATGTCCACTATCGACAAGCGTGCCGTAGGAGTGTCACTACGGACCCAACTTTGGAGGCAAGCTCCGAGCGACTGCATTGTTGTGTGCACACTAGTCCCATGCATCTTCTTTGGTCTACACCCAGTGGTTCAATCCCTGTGGTTCAACTTACAGGGGCCCAGCAAAGGGTGTAGCTCTGCAGAAGGAAGTAGAAGCGCACAAAATCTTAGATTCATCACCCACATCATTGAATTTCAGATGTAACATTAGAGCTGGTCCATCATTAGACAATTTCAATATCATTATAAAATGGCACTTGTTCCTTTCTGTTGGTTTTTATTTTCAATATTCTTTAAAATAACAAATAAAGAAAAAAAAAAACAAGTAATGCATGAAATTGGCCAGATACAGCAAAGTAAAAATTGTATTACCAGTATGTGTAGCGACTGCTTGTCCCGATAGGAAAGTGCATTTTTTTTTTTCAAGTTCGTTTTGTTTTTCTTGTCTCATTTTCAGATTATCAAAGATATAATGACATTCATCATTGTTCTCTTTGGCTTTGATTTATAATTGTGTTGTTGTTGTTGTTTTTTTTTTCATCTCATGTTTTATAGCTCACATTTCTAGATAAAAACCATAAAAGTTTTCATATGTTGACTTGGGAAGGACAATAAGTGGCGGCATTTTGGATATTTGTATTTTTAATAGTTGGGGCTGTTGAACAGTCTGAAGAATTCAAAAATAACGAAGCATTATGTTGTCTTCTCATGCATCAGTCTGAAGTGTGTATAAGATAAAGTTTTATTATCATAGAATTTAACTACATGTAATTTCCTGGTCAGTGTGGAACAGTAGTGTACAAGCGCTGCATTTCATCTTGAATCTATCGAGCAGTTAATTTTATATCTGTAGTATCTTTGAGTTAACATGCATAATATCGTAAGTCAAAGCATTTTAAACCTCAATACTTGTCTTGATATTTCAAAATCTTTCACTCCTCAGTAAGTTTTCTTTTCAATTTTCCAATGTTTTGTTTCCATCTGTTTCAATTTCCATTGATGCACACGCTGCCGTACAAGAGTGTGAAAGCTTTGGTTTGTTTGTGAGTCATTTTGTGTCACGTTAATATTCCTGTCCAAACACCCTGAGCCTTTAATGTGATGATTTGTATTTTTACAGAAAAATGAAATATTGATATGCTTTCCTCTGCAGTGGAAGGAGGCCAGAAGGAATATATTCTATCTGCAGAAATCCATAACATGTTTATCTCTTTTGGTGTGGAGCCTTCAACTCCCGGAATGATCACAGTAACACTTTATAGTTCCACGTTCGGGTGTATTATGTGCTGGTGTTGGTGTTTTTTGCAAAACAGCTACCTGTATGTGAAATCGAGCTGCAACACTGACTTACCGTTGGATTAGCACAAGTAAAAGCAGTCATAGCTGTCCATCCTCCAGCTAGTGTTACCTCCACACATTGAACCACGAGAATCGGCGAGATCTTGCTAGAAATCCACAAAGAAAGGGTAATTGAATTTGGTTCAAGTCAAATATGACAAAGTAAAACCATGACTGTTCAATATTTGACACATGATGGAAAAGTCAGACTAGCAGTAGCACCAGACTTGAAATCACTCACTGTGTAACTGCTGTACATCCTCTCTTCTCAAAGAGCGCCATCTTGTGGCGTGTTTGAGATCATCATATTCCTGCATCAATGTACTGTATTTTGCACAAGCTGCATGGTAATACGGAAGTGAGATTGCATTCAGAGAGCTCAGCCATCATTTTGTATTTTTGTGTGCTTGGTATACTATTTGCAAGCAGTGAAGTATTACATGTAATTTATACTTATACTACCCGTGGTACCTACCTACTACATGTACCTACCTTTTTCTGTCAAAGTATAACCAGTACATGTAGGTTTACTCTATCTGTTCTCATCAAAGGATTACTGTATACACCATAATGTAGTTGAGTTCAATATTTTGCGAAATGCGACTTCCCTACAGTTCGTGAGGGGTTAAATTTGTGATTGAAGAGTGACAGCAATGGACAGAAATCAGTATTATTCACCTATTTTCAAGATGAAATGTGCAAATCCGTTCACACCGTAGTAGGTGCGCCAAGACGTAAACCTGCAATATACTAAACTGTAGTTTACAGGCACCTTGTTGATGTACTGTGTATTGCGTACCAGTGTACATATGCATGCACATTGCATTCGTGTGGGGAATAGAGGTACGGGTAATATTTTCATGTGTCATTAAATTTGCAAATATCGCCCAACTTGCGAAAAAAAACCTGCAAAATATATGGTGTATACATTAGTGTATCTGTAATACCTTCATTAGTACATTCTTGCCTGTTATCCTGTAGAAATGGAATATGAGGCTTAGAAAGTTTTTGAGGCTTGGTCGCAGCTCATCATTCTTCATTGTGATGTTTGCTATACTTGCAAACAAAAGTGCCCATATCTAAAAGGGCCCTCATGCTGGTAAAAAGAATCTGTTTTAGCATTTATTCCAGCAGGAGAGTTACTTTAATGTTTTGAAGTGCCTGCAAGTATTTGTTTGCTTAAAAGGGAAGTGAAGAACTTAGTATACAATTTGCTTCATTATGTCCACTGAAGTCAGCAGATCATTTCAGCTTCGGTTCACAATTTTCACCACACTTGAGTTATAGACTTGATTTGTATGAACTTGTTACCATTTGAGATGAATCTTCTTCACTATTAAGTAGCCATGAAATGCGTTATCCCATGAATGTGCCTGTGATTCCTCTAGTTTCCCTATCTAATACATCTGACTTGTAAGCTTTTATCGCAAGTCAAATTATGCAGATTGACTGGGGATTATGCGAACCTTTTCCAGATTGAGTCAGTTGGCAATTTGGACTGCAACCTCCAATGCCTTGAACGAAGACTAACCATGGAGGTGTTATCTATACACCAGTGACATATTCAGAGTCCTTCAGATTGGACAAAAGGAAACTCACAAATGTGTCATGGACCTTTCCATCATTATATGAAAGTAGAGGATCTAACCCTTTATGTATTTATAATACAACTTGAACTGTGCTCCAGAGCAGTGTACTCTCAGATTTACAGTCATACTACTTAACGGTACTTTATTAGGCCAGTGTACACTTATGAATGTGTATAATACTTGTACTGTAGTATGAATGTTGTATATTGTACACTGCATGTAAGCCTTCAATACACTGAATGTGGTATATGTATACACAAGTGTGTACATTGATTCATGCAAAGAGAAAGAACAGCTTTCAGTTCACAAAAGTGCTGTTACATGAAAATGATCTGAGTGGAATTGACCAAGGAAGAATAGGTATATTTCTTTTCCCCATACAATTTCCTCTATTATGTGTTAAGTGTTGTTGTTGTTGTTTTATGTCCAGTTAAAGTCTTATGTTGTAGGGGTTTTATTACTGTCTCAGACGTTTGTGGGGTTTTTTTTTTGTTTTTTTTTGTTTTTTTTTGTTTTTTTTTGTTTTTTTTTTTTGGGGGGGGGGGGGGTTGTGGGATGGGCTGTCTTCTTCACACATGCAATATGGAGTTAAAGGGATGGTGTAGTTTTGGTTGGGGTGGGTCTTCAGGTTTCCAACATTTGTGTGTGTGATGATGAGAAACCTCTTATGAAATATGAAAGAGCATGGTATTCTAAGAGGGATTCAAAGTTTATTTGATGAAAATGGGATTGAAACGGCTGAGCTATCCAAAACAACGGGATCCCAATAAAAGGTGGGACTCACCTTTTATTAGGATCTCTTTGTTTTACTCTGTTTTTTTCATCTCAGCCATTTCAAAACCAATTTTCTTAAAATAATCTTTGAATTCCTCATAGAATTGTATGCTTTGTAACATTTCACACATGGTTTCTTTTAGTACATGTATCTCACAAAATGTTGAAAGCTCAATCCTCAACTCAACCAATGCTATACCATCCCTTTAATCTTTGTTTTGAGGGAGATGGAAGCCATGATGGTCTACTGAATAATAATGAAAAGACATTTCTTTTGTGGTGTTACAGTCTAAACTGCTGGCACCCAAACTGGATGTTTATTTATGCCTTGACCTCCCTCAGTGGACAGACTTTACCTGTATAGCCTGGATAAACTGTCATTTGTACTCTTCTCTGTTTGTTCTTTATTTTCTTTGGTGTTTTAGTTTTCTTTCTTTTTTCATGATAAGCGTAGCCAGCCTTTACCAGCTTTGTCGTTATTTATATCATAGTCCCTGCTATTTTGTTTGTTTCGGGTTGGGTTTTTTTTTTTTTTTTTTGTCAGATTTCTCATAAATTTTAACCGAGTTTTGCCTCCATCATGCCACTGCTGTCATACGTTGTATAAAACCTTTTATGGCGGAGTGGCTGTTGAGTGGAAATCATGATCTAAAGTCAGTATATTTTGGTGTTTTAATGCCCCCGCCATGAAGTGTCGCCAAAAGCATTGTTGTTTTTTGTTGTTTTTTTTTTTCTAGGCTCTGAAATGTATGTGGTGCGGAAGACACAAGTATCTGAGAGTTGAATACATGTGTGAAGGAACTGGAGAGAAATTGTGAAAAACCTGTGTATTCACTGTTTAAAGGGGATGGCTAGTAACTGATCAGTGGGAATCAGTGGGAATGCTGAGGGTTGAGTGTTCCAATCCTTGTGGGATTCATTTAAGAGTACATTATATATCTATTGTTGTGTGAAAATTATTTGCTTCAGAATGGTCTCATATTCAAGTAATGTGCAGTTTAATGCTTCCAGGTTATCGTGCCTGGTCAGTGACGGGGCATTAATCTGCACATTACTTGAATATGAGACCGTTCTGAAGCAAATAATTTTCACACAACAGTAGATATATAATGTACTCTTAAATGAATCCCACAAGGATTGGAACAATCATCCCTCAGCATTCCCACTGATTCCCACTGATCGGTTACTAGCCATCCCCTTTAAGTATGTATGTGCATCATTCTATAATTGTATTAATTTTGTACGATGATGATCTGTGTAACTTATCCTTGAGACAAAGTGTGCCAGTGTGGGAAGTCATCCCTGTAAGTGAATAATACAACTTGCGATATTTACGCCTGTCTCGACGAAGTTTGTCTGTTACGTGTTTCATCTATGCCATGTCCATGTTAATGGCGGGAGAAGTCTGAGCAAGGATGAAAATGTATGTTTGTTTGTGTGCAGGTATGTGCGTGCGCGCATGTGCGTCTGCATGTGTGTTTGGTATGATATGGATTTTAGTTTGGAGAGGACATAGCGCGCACAAAATAAAGGGAGGTTGTAAAGAGATGAAAGCCCTCTGTTTTTATGCCTCTGCCACGAAGTGGTGCCGGAGGCATTATGTTTTCGGGTTGTCCGTCCGTCCCATCCGTCCTTCCGTCCGTCCCATCCGTCCTTCCGTCCGTCCGTCCGTAATGAATATTGTGGACAAGGTTACTATCAAAACCTGTTGAGGTATCCTAATGAAACTTGGCATGTATGTGTATTAGGGGGTGAAGTTGTGCCTATCAATTTTTGGATGCACATGCTCAAGGTCAAAGGTCAAAAGGTCAAGGTCAAATACATAACATTTCACTATTTCCACCATATCGATGCAATGCCAGAAGATATTTTCCTGAAACTTAGTGTATACGTGTATTACCCAATTAAGATTATCTGGTGAAAGTTTGGGTCATGAGGTCAAAGGTCAAAGGGTCAAGTAAAAATATTAAAACTTCATTTTTTTCCTCCGTACCCTGGAAATTGTTCAAGGTATCTTCATGGAACATAGTATATACATGTACTGACTGGGAGTGATTATCTAGAGAATGTAGGGTTCATGGGGTCAAAGGTCAGGGGTCAAAGGTCAAGTGCAACACTTCAAAATTTTACTATTTCCCTCATGTTTATGCAATGCCAGCAGGATTATATTTCTTTTTACACTTGGTGTACGCATACAGTGTAACGTAATAGAAATTCTCTGGAAGGTTTTTTTTTTTCTTTTTTTTTTGTCTCAAAGGTCAAAAGGTCAAGGATCAAGTGAAAGTGCTGAGTTAACTTTTGCCTCCATATCTCGGAAGTGGCTCAAGTTATCTTGAAACTTAATTCATATTTATACATGTTCTGCCTGACAGTGATTATCTAATGAATTTTAGGGTCAAAGGCCAGATGAAAATGGTAACAATTTACTATTCAATACAGAAATTGCACTTTTTCTCCATACCTTGAAAATTACTCAATGCGTAAATGTATGAATGGGTCAAAGTCCTTAATTCCCCAAATACATGCTCTCCTATGCATTCAATTAAACCTAGGTCAAGGAAGGTGAACGTTCAACACATTTGTGACAAACTTGTCATTTTACTATTTTGCCAATTTTGTGAAAATGTAATCACACATTGTCCATATGTGATATCTAGACCTACTAGGAGAATCATGCATTATGGCGGAGGCATACCTGTCGCCATAGCGACATTTCTAGTTTTTTTTTTCTGTTTTTTTTTTTTTTTTTTTTGGGGGGGAGGGGTTTGTCTCACTCGTGAAAACTGATAATGATTGCATAAATGATATCACCTCATCAATGAGAGCCAATTTTTATGGTCAATTCTTGAAATGACTACTCACTTTACCTTTCTTTTCAGCAATTTTCTTTTCAATACAAAGTGTATTTTGTTTCATATTATTAATATTTACTTTTTTTTAATGCCTGAGAACTTGGCTGACGATTCTGAAATTTTCACGTATAAACGAAATATTTTAAACGCAACAATAAGAAATCGAGGTAAGTTTTGTGTTCCATTTCTTCATTGACAGCAAACATAATGTATTATACATTGAATCGAACGTTCATTTTCTCAAAACAACGCATGGTGCCGTGGCATAAAGAATTCAACGACGAAGACAAGTCTTCAGCCATTCAGGGCTAGATTCTGGTTAGGTTATACATTATTGGAGTCCTGTTTCATATTTTAGCAAGATGTAAACATGTCTCAGATGGCAGCGCTGAGCTAAAGTCGGTCCATGGTCGATATACATTTAGGGCCTAGCATACGAACCTTTTATGCGCAGAGTGAAAAATGAAATGGAAACTCGAGTATGTACTGTCTGGGACAACCATGAGGCGATGATTTGTATTCTTAAATGTTAACAATGTCACATAACCGAATCTATCATGTTCAACTTCAGGCATTCTTTTCAGCTTGAAGGGGTTTTCGACCAAATCCATCCACACTAACCCCCCGTCCGTCGCATTGTCCTGTATAACCCAATTCAAGAAAGTTTCCGTTGAAGATGCCAACTTTGATGTGATCCTGGAAGTTTAAACATCTGTTTCCTATTCGCATACCGTCGCCTGAAGCATCATGACCGTAAACCTGGGATTGATTCATCGATTGTTCCGTCATTTACTGTCAACGCTGTTTTTTGCTGCTCCCGTTTCACTCTGCAGCTTGACCCTTTGTATCTGTAATACTCTGGAGAGCGCGCTCCAGGGACCAGCGAACCCCTCTCGTGGCTACAGGAATGTTAGGCGATACTATAAACCAAGTTCTCGGTCTGAATTACTGTCGTGGACAAAGGTGTAATGAAAACGATATCGTGTAACTATCACATTATGATGATATTTCTACGTGATACTTCTTCTTTCTGTCTGTCTGTCTGTCTGTCTGTCTCTTTTTTTTTTTTGATCGAGCCGAAAACGATTGACTTATCAAGAAACAAGTAACCAAACCCACGGCTAGAGGTCACGATGATCCCATTGATTTGCTGAAATCATGAGACACACATTTTTCATTAAAAAGAAAGTATGGCAGAGGAAGTTGAAGAACTGGCATGATTAATTCTGATTTCTGTCACTGTCGTCACAACTATCATTGAAATGGAAGTAATCAGTAACCAAACCTACGGTTAGAGGTTACGCAGATTCCATTAATTTGCTGAAACCATATTTTGTTTTTAAAAAGAAAGTATTGCAGAGGAAGTTAAAGGACTAGCTTGATTTCAAATTTTGATTTTTCTCACTTTTGATCCGACTGTAGCATCGAAATAGAAGGTGCTGTCGTATCAATAACTTGAGCCCAGGTAAATTCTAGGGAGACAGAATTTTGTACCGCCGCCAGTTATGATCGATTAGCTCTCTTTATATAGTTCATCATCTGTTATCCATGATCGTGTTAATACTCTCCGGCATGTTAACATTATTATTTTTACACATCAATTCAAACAAACTTTGGTCAATTATTTTTCTCCCCGCCCCTGCCTTCTTAAACAAACAAAACCGAGGAATGTATTTACATGTATTTTTGACTTCCAACTCCACAACCTGATGGCTGAAGGACTAAAGGATAGGCCAGGTCTGTGATATATCTCAGATAATTTGGATTTTTCTGTCACTACTATCGGCAACCTGTAAGTTTAAAAGTGTGTCAATGTGACATCTCGACGAGAGTGGTTCCGAGAGGGTCAGAAGGTCAAGTGTCAGACGGAAGTGGTCCATTCCCGTGAGCTAGGTTCTATTTATAGAACGTAGAACGTAGGTTCTATTTGTTGATATGGTTTTTAAGTGAACCCATTTGGCAACCCATTGCCAAAATCCTTGTTCGCGCGTCAAATAATTTACAATGAGTTATCTTTGTGACCATGCAAGACCTACAGCGATATTAACTGTGTGTGTGTGTGTGTGTGTGTGTGACACAAAAACTGTTTTTTATCAACAGAATTGCTCTCTACACGCGGATTTCATAAACACTATTATATTTCGTCACTGTATGGAAATATATAATGACAAAAAAAAAAAAACAACAACACGCACATTGATTTTGTAATACGTCACATTCACAAGAATAATGCAGTAGCATTAGCCATACAACGAGGCAATGTCATCCTTTCTGTTTGGGTTTTTTGTTTGTTTCTTTTTGTTTGTTTGTTTTGTTTTTTGGCGGTCACCCGTTGTGTTTTCTCTCAATCTGATTGGCCAAATGAATTGATTATCATGCTGACGTCAGCAAACACATTTTGACGTACTCTCATGTATGCACAATGTTTAATTTCGTGACTAAGTAATGCAATGTCCTATTCAGGTACTAGTATTTACTTTCGAAAATCCCCCGTTTTCAAACTGAGTGTGCGTCACAGACTGAACTACTATGTACTCATGGCTCCTTCTTTGAGGTGTTCTGAACAAGGAGCTTCGAAGCTCCTTGGTTCTGAGTGAGTGAGTGAGCAGATATTATGGGTTGAATGACTTCCGTGGTAGTATTTTGACGCTTTAACCCATATTGATTCAGCGCTGACGTCACTCTCTGGTACATAGTACATCGTGAATCCTTACATATACCTGCGACCCTGCATGTGTATTTAAGCGACTGTGCGTGTGTGCGTACCTGTGTGGGGGTTTTGTGTGTATGTGTGTAAAAGTTATAAATTGTATGAAAGACATTGGTAGGATTTGTTATTTAGGATAGATGTAGATTTGTTTTGGTTGGGAGGGGAAAGGTAGCATGGTTGAGTTTTTTTTTTTTTTTTTTTGAATGATTTCATTCTAGATTAGTATAATGTATTTGGTTGTTTGTTTTGGTTTTTTTTATGTATATGCCCTCGTAAGTGAGAATGAGTTATATAATTCAATATATTCAAGGGATATAGGTTTAGTACATGTTAATACTTTCTCGTGAAGAAATTGTCAGTATAGGGTTGATTTATAATCGAGTTATCTAAGTTGAAGAGAGATTATTTGCAGTATAAATTGACAAATGGATTTGTTTGTGTTTTGAATTGCATTTGTACCGTTTCTGTTCATGTTACACTCAGAATGGGTTGATTTATGAATGATTTGAATGAAATCAATGAATATCAAGGGGAAAAAAGGAGTTTGATTAGGCCTGCACCTGCCTCAATTAAATAGATGGAAGTTAATGTGGACGAGGGTCTAGAAACAATGATGGAATTAACCGAAAAGAGAAGCAGAAGTATGACAGTCTAATAATATATTCTTATTTTACCATGGCTAACATCAGTCTCAAGTACGGTGTATATATAAGTAATATATAGACACGCTATGAATAATAAAAATATGCAGATATAGAGATATACGTATATAGGCCTACACATCTGCAGCTGTTCGCATGAATATTGTTTTGTCTTGGCGTTCTTCACATCATAACTCTTCCTTGTCAATGTTTTTTTTTCCATGTTTAGTTTTTCATGATTCCTTGAGTAAACTATATCGAAGTATAAACATAAACATATACATGTAAACGTATGTCATATATATTATGTTTATGTGTATGTGTGCGTATATGTGTATATTAGGTTGATCAATTCATTTGTCTATTCATCTTTTTATTTATCTACTTATAATGACACTATGATATGAATGGCGCTGTTTTTAAATGAAATAGGATATATGATTCCGAGTTACTTCTGTCATTCGTTACTGGGAAAAAAAGGATTGGAATCGGCGAACGACAGCATGAGAAAAGTTTGAGGTCGGCGGTTTTACACACTGATACACATCATTGGTTGACCTCGTACGGCACCGTACTAGTATGAGTTGTAATGCCTGGAAGATATACGTATTTCCTTTCGCTCATTGAAAACGCTCCCGCACCGAACACAAACGGGACACAGGGTACACTCTCATTGCGCAGTGCCTGGACCAACAGATTTATACCTAGGCCTACCCCAGAAAGTGAAGTGAAGTCATAACTTACCTACTCTATCCGCGAGCCGCGGCGGCGTCTGGTATAAAAGATGGAGATTGGATGCCGGGTAGATTCTTGCCTTTTGTACTTGCTTCTGTTTTGGTGTTGACGTCATCATTCGTGTTTATTTCGGAAGATTAGTCGTGAAGACTCGATTCTATGGGTGAGTACTTGACGCTTTTTGCAGATCTCGATCCTACAAAAATGTCCTGTTAGGAATTTCATGAAAGTGTTTCCAGCATTGTTAATCAAGACAAGAATATTACACACCCAGGATGTAATATAGTCTAAGAGGCTATCTCTCCCGGATTTTTGCAGTTTTGTGTGTGCAGATTTGTTCATACTTTTCATTTCGTCATCACAGGATCCGATTATCGCAGTCTCTGCATGTCCACTGATCCCAGTCGTTTATTTTCTTTCGATAATGATGGTGCGACGAAAACGTTCGATTGGAAATAAACTAAACATGTTTGCTGTATGTTTGGAATCTCTTTAACCAACTCATTTTACAATTAATGGATTTGTTAAAGTATACTCCTCAATGAAAAGCTTTCGTAAATTTTGGACCAGAACAACACATGCCCTAAACTTAAAGAGCAATTTGTCACGTGAACTTCATCTTGCATATGAAACAAACAGACATATATAAGAGACTTTGAATTATTCCCCATTTTATATGCATTTTCATGATTAATAACCACAGAATCATATCAATCCCATGTGGCTTTATACACACCTAACTGCGTTTCTCACATTTGATAACATAATTATTATGCAGTCCGACGCTCATTGCACATATATGGAATGAAAGCAAACAGCAGAAGAACATACCACACACTTTTTGATCTCCTCCCTCTATTCCAGCAGACAGCAGGAGTGACAGTTCTGAGTCGTGACCTCCCGTTACTTTCTCTAAATCTGTTCCCTCCCCCTCCCCCTCTCTCCATCTCTCTCCCTCTCTCCATTTATCCATTTATCTCTCTTGTCTGACCAAACAGGCTCCACGACATTTGCTTCTGCGACAATATTGTTCCCATGAAATATCTGCACTTTACGCCAAACACAAAGTCTACCCAC
Source organism: Diadema antillarum (assembly GCF_040938485.1). Classification (NCBI taxonomy): domain Eukaryota; kingdom Metazoa; phylum Echinodermata; class Echinoidea; order Diadematoida; family Diadematidae; genus Diadema; species Diadema antillarum. The sequence continues at coordinate 106,433 of NW_027271720.1, forward strand.
AAACATAACCCTAACCCTAATCCTAATCCTCACATCAAACTAAACCTAAAGCCCTATGTCACAACCGTAACCCATACCCTAAGTTTATAACTATATAAAGACCGGTGCAATTGTCGCAGGAGCAAGTGTTGTGTCACCAAACGACAATGAACAAGGAAACCTGAGCTGAATTGCAGCTCGTTGTCTGCTGTGTCCGCGAAAATGTAACTGTTATGCACACACTGATCGTCTGCGTTTGAGGCTTATAAGCACACAAACGGCATGGAAGAATAGTTACTGTCAAAGAAAAGCTAATGGGCCATAGAAATCAGTCGGCTGCCCATTGGGACAAATCATCCCTGAGGACAGTTTACAAATGTGTATGAATGCAATAGGTTCTCCAGTAGAGAAATTATTCGAAATTGAATGTATGCCACAGCAAACATTATTTTGTGGCTTATCCTATCGAGGTCCCACCATTATTATGTCGATCAAAACAGTTTGTGACCCTTTAAACAGGCCTTACAATTTGCATACAAAGTGAGTGGCTTCAGAAGGCTTTATTGGAAATCATGAAACCCACTTTGACAAAGGGCAGTTTAATCATCCATCATGTTTACGGTATGTCAGGATTCGGTTTCATTACAGCTGTTTCCGGTAAGTAAATGCTGTTAGGTTCCTTGCGCATTGATATTCTAATTCATAAATAATTGTTTTAAGTTGGTATAGATCAGATTCCAACACTTCAGTTCACTTGGTTTCCACGTGTACTGTTGTCACACGAGATGAAATATACAGCGTCAATCGTCCATTACATCAGCAGTTGGTGTTGTATATAGAAGGAATGCAGCATATTTTACACTCTTACGGTTGATCCTTCACCTTTTACCCTATGAATCAATGTTTTTGGAATACACCATGCACCCTCTTTTCACCCTCCACTTTACACGGCACCTTTTACCCACCTGAATCTTTGTTTTAAGAATATAACACACCTCTGTATACTCTTACCCTCTGTATACTTTAGGATTCACGCCTTTTATTATACCTCTTATACTCTAGGTTACCATTTCCCTTTTACCCTCCTGGATCAAAGTTACCAGAATATTCGTTTATTTGCTTGTTGATTTATTTTCTTCAACATGATTTCATACATGAATCAGAATTCCCTTCATTCATACCTTAGAAAACATCAATATAATTATGTATCACAATACAACACACCACATGGGCCGAGATGGGTACATGGAATATCAATAAGGTTTTATGTCACCTCATCTGCTGTCGCTTTGAACTATCGATGTTCTTTAATATGCTTCATTTGTCTTTTTATCCTTTTCGTGGCGGTGGCAACTTGTCTACTCGCAATATCTGGGATTCTAGTCAGAGCAGACACTTATCACTCAAAGGGAATAATCTTTGTTTCATGGTTCACAAATCATTGACCTGTTGCATGACATAAAACAGAGGAAAATGGTGACATTGTATTCAATTGTAGCTTATATACGACGATAGCAAATACTTTTAAAGTAGCCAATGCCCTTTCACTGCTTTTGCTTCTAACCAAGTTAGTTGCAGTCAAAATACATTTAAAGTTCGGTTTTTTTTTTTGACGAAATAAATAAGATCAGTGAGGGCATGTCATTCGCTATATTAGGATCTAATCGCAGTTTCAAGCAGAATAATGTGTGCTCCGCATTCTCTATTATGCCACATTACTATCAAAGCTGTATTTACTGCTAGTCTATAGCAATGTGTATTTTGTCCACGCACATTTCTATACGTTGCTCAGGAAAGAGTTAATGTGAGTCCGTGGCCTGGCTTGATAGAAATTTTTCCCACACTTTTTTTACGTTTTGTAAATCCTGCGTACAGTAAAACCAAAAGACGCAGAGGCATGATGCTTGTCCTAATGTTGAAAAAAAGACAATCAACCAGAACAATCAAACAAAAAGCAAACGATATCTACAAAATCTGTGCCACAGGGGAGAATGTGTTATATCTCCTTCGCTTCACAGTAATGTGCAATCAAAAATGACTTGTTTCACATGATGTAGTGATTGTGGTGATTGTGGTTATTTATTGGAGGGCGATGCCCAGCACCTAATTGCCGCTTTCGTCTTTGGTTTCGATAGCTCTTTACTTACACGGCAGCATCCGATATTGCGTAATAATGTGCACGCATCCTTTTTCCAATCACAGCGATTAGAATGGCGTGAGATTGATAACGCATTGATAGACCATTCGATCCGTGGTGTCCGATTACGGTGGAATAACCCATGTTATGAGTCGTTAATCGTAAGGTAAGGTCATCCAGAATCACAGCTATCATTAGTATCAATGTGTTTCGGTCACACTATACGCTATTTCTGTCGAGGGGGAGGCGAGGGAGGCTCCACCCTCGGATTCAGACTGATCTTGATCTTGAGCAGACCAAGGAACAGGCCATGATGTCAGAGTAGCCAAATGTACCATCTTTGTACAAGTCAGTCTACGATGCTAACCATCTTTCCAAAGAATACAAGTGTTATTCTTGACATGATCAAAAAACAACAACAACAACAAACAACAACAACAACAACAACACGAATAATACTTGCTATCGTTGCAAATCGTCAACAAGGGTTTCGAGCAGAATGAGATCATTGATGCTTTGATTCATGGGCCTACTTTGTAAGTCGTAGAATGACTAGTCCCAAGATATTGATATGGATATTGACACTGACACTGATAGTAATATTGCCAAAGAAATTGCCCCCCTGCTTCCATGTTGTATACAAGCATGTAGCCATCGTCAATGAAGAAGTTAAAGGACAAGTTCACCTTCATAAACATAAGGATTATGAAAATGCAACAATATTAGTAGAACACATCAGTGAAAGTTTGAGGAAAATTGGACAATCGATGCAGAAGTTATGAATTTTTTAAATTTTTGTGTTGGAACCGCTGGATGAGGAGACTACTACAGCTTGTGAGTCATATGCGTACAACAGTATAAAGAAAATGTAAAAGAAAATTCAACATATTTTCACTTTTTTCGCATAATAAAAGAGCACTTGACTTGCCTCTTTCTAAAGGCAGAGGGAATAATATTACCCATAACATTTGTCGGTAACGAGTCAGGGGAATGTGTACTTTTTTCAAAAGATGGAATTTTGTGAAATTCTCTTTATATTTTCCTTATATTGTTGTACGCATGTGACATCTAAGTTATTCATACACTGCAGTAGTCTTCTCATCCAGCGGGTACTGCACAAAAACTTCAAAAATTCATAACTTTTGAACGGATTGTCTGATTTTCCTCAAACTTTCAATGATGTGTTCTACTAATATTGCTACATTCTCTCAATCCTTATGTTTATGAAGGTGAACTTGTCCTTTAAGCAATAATATAATTATGCGCCCAACAATACGATTATGAAAGTCAGGTACTTAATAAACCAGGGAGCTTGAAAGAGACCTCCCCGACATAAACCATTCCCTGTTTAAAAATGTTCTCTAGATTTCGGTGTAATTAGAACATCATCATTCCCTTGTATCCAGGGGGTGTTCCATAAAGCTGTTCGTAAAGTTACGAACGACTTACGAGCGACTGGTGATCAGTTCTTGTGCTGCATTATGGAAATTCTGATAAGTATAGCACATCAGAACTGATCACCAGTCGCTCGTAAGTTGTTCGTAACTTTACGAACAGCTTTATGAAACACCCCCTAGATCTGATTAAGCGTATAATTCTTTTATGTTCAGCTCAGTTTGACCATTATAATATTAGGAATGTTTATTCTATGAATTCCATCGATAATTTGTAACATGACCGGTCTGATGTATAATTTCCACTACATTATGTGCAATTGATTCATTTCGTAACTATGGTGAGGAGGGACAGGTGAATCAAATCGAAAATGGCATAAAAATCGATCGCTTAAAAATGAAGCATATAACCGACTATTACTATAGAAGACTTTAAACCGACTATAGGGGGAGTCGAAAGCGTCACCGGGATAAGCACCGGCGACCTTACCCCTCCCAACGATCCATAGGGGATGGATGTAAGCTATGAGGATCACAAACATTCGTGAATTTACGATCGATGGTCTTATTGATTCGCATCGCGGGGGTCTCGAAGAAAAACAGGTTTATGATCTTTTTTTTTCCAGTGATATTTAAGCGATAATGTAAACAGGATGAATCCTCGGCAGAATTCATTATCGCTCCTAAAATTATGTCATGTTACTAGATCGAGTAACAGGCATATATAGGCCGACATACATACTTACGTACTACATACATACATTTCATATACGCACATTACAAAATATAGATAGATTACAAAAAATCATTACATATATACACATAATTATGATATATATGAATATGATATATGAATATATAATGTAATAGAGAGATAGGCAGATGGACATACAAAGGTGATCTTCATTATTCCTATGCTTCGTTACTCCGAAACACAAAAACTCTTTATGCCAGATGTTTGTTAATCTGAAAATGAAAATAGATGCCTTCTGAGGAACCTTCGCAAATTTGAACCTTATTTCTTTTTCAGAAAGAAATAAACCATAGATATAATGATATATAATATATCATAAATTATACATCTGACATAATATGACATAACATTGATTATGTAATTACAATCATATTGGCATGACTGTCAATAAAGTAAACAGTAAAAACCAAGATATAATTGGAAGTAGAAATAGCAAAACGATCGCTGAACTGAAGTATATCGGAGATCATTCGTATCCTTCAAATCTATCAAAACAAAGACAACACGTATAGCATCAATGTCATATGCCTTGCAATCATCAGTCCCGTAGTATAAGCCCCAATTTACTACACTCGGCAGAACATGATTCAAAGCACGCTGGTTTTTGTGTGTGTGAACTCTTTGTTGCATCATTTTAAATCAACCCATGAAACTCAAGAAAAACTGGAGGGAAATCGCCATATCCATCATCATGGTATGCCATGGTATCTGGTGATTTCATTCGTGCTTTCCCAAGTTCTGTTTTCCTCCATTTTCGGGAAATAATTTCGCTGATCTCTTCAAACATTGCGCCGTCTGCTCACATTTCCCAGTCTCCGACATGTCACAGATATGCGAATCCATCCATCTGATGTATACGGTTTCGCGCCAAGCTGTTTGAAAGTTTTGAAAAGATTTTCGGCTTGAAAGGATTATACGTATCTTTGGCAAAGTCAATAAAATGTGACACGTAAGATTTTAGTTGCCAGCAATGTGCAGTAAGTTTATGTGCATCTTATGTGCACTACCTGTCACTAACAAGTGCGCTGAATGCACACATACACACACACTTTATATTTTCTTTATTCAGATTTTGTTCAATGATATAAACACCGTATATTCCCACAAAATTGTTTTGCTTTGTTTTATTTTGTTTTGTTTTGTTCTGTTCTGTTCTGTTCTGTTACACACACAAAGAGGATAGCAGCTCACATTCCTCTCACTAATTTGCGACTTGGCAGATTATGTCATGAATGTTTACCTGCAAAAAAAGAAAAAAAAACCCGCATTATTGGCCAGAATTCAAGAAGGTATAGTTTAAACCTGACAAAACTTAGACCATGGTACAAATTTAGACCATGGTCTTAAATAAGCGTGAAATAGGCGGACCTTTGACAAGACGTTTGTTGGCGTCACAATCTGTCAATCGTATTTACGCAGAAGAAATTTGCATGAACCATGGTTTACATATTCCTCCAAAGCATGAACATAAGCGAGAAGACGAGATAATAAGATGGCATTTTCAAATGATCGAACTTTAATTGCCGTGACGTCACGTCTGCTATAATTATGACTACCACAATTAACTGGGGATTTAATGATCTTCATGGATAATGCTGCTGATTATGAAAGTAATTTAGCGTGTTTAAAACAGTACTTATATTAGGGATGAATGGTTCAACTGACAGGCTTACATTTCAACATTATTTAGAAAATATCATGCATCTATAGCCCTCTCAATTTATTGTGTTTACATTATATTTTGATGTATGTAGAATATTCATACATATTTTTCATGCTGTTTTGTGTACTGATACTCTGTTGAAAATGAAAGTAAAGTAAATGAAATAAATTGGAAATTATACATTCATTTATTTATTTTTTTGTTTAACAGAAGTAATATACTGGTGATTACAGAAAACAGTAACAGTAATGACAGTAATGCTTGTTGCTTTCATTGTGAGTGTGAAACTTCTGATACTTTTTCTTTTATATATATATATATATATATATATATATATATATATATATATATATATACATTTCATCGAAATTGAAGCATCGAATACAATTATTGTCAGTATCAATGATTGACTATCACCACTGACTATATACAACTTCATAATCTGATAACCGAGAATTCTCAAGAAAGCAATAACTGTCACTGTTTATCGCTTTCCAAGTGAACTATTTGTCATCCTCCTCTTTAACTTTTATTGGGTTTGTTAAGGGGGAAAGTGCTTACTATAGTATCCGCTTTATTCTGGAGATACTCATACCTGTCTGTATGTCGCGCATGTCACAATCAGATCGCGTAACAATGACTCGACTTTCATCTCATAAAAAGGAATTTCGTTCTGGGTTTAAAAAGAAACAAATGACAATACATCAAACATATACCGCAATGTGATCTTCTGTAACAGGTTAAACACATAACATGGGGGGGGGGGGAGGAGGAGGTGTGTATGTGTATATAGTATTCGACTTTCCGTCCTCAGCCAGTGCGTTATGTTGCGGAAGGTAACCCAGGAAAGTGCAAGTATGGTGGCGGTAAGTAAGATGAGCTGACACAAATCCGGGGGTCACTGCACGGCACTTTCATTCTCCATTTAACGTTATCGTCATATCCCCTGAGTCCCGGATTTTTGTCATTTAGACATTAGTTGTTGAATTACTGCCATGTAAACGACTGATATTGACCCGTTATTGTGAAGGTCATTTAATCTTTCGAGCGTTATCATTGTTAGAAAAAAAACAGAAAAAGAAAAAAATATGTATTAAACTATTTGACACAACACACACACAAACACTCATCAGGATCCATCCAGCAGTTGAAAGGGTATTATTGTCTCACTTTGAAGGTGTAGGGTTCATCCTGTCAAAATGCAAGATTTGCAACCTTAATGTTCTCTCCTTAAACGAGCGATTTGAAGATTATCTTGCGGGTGCTTGGAGCAAAAAAAAATACATAAATAAATAAAAAGACATTACCCTTTACAAAGTAAAGAAGAAGAAGATAGGATCCGTATCCAAACACTTTTTCGCTTAAGCAGCATGTCAGTAACCATGGCAACGACAAACAGTGCGTTCCTCTGTCATTCGTTTTTCCCATTTTCTTGCCAACCAGTCTTCATCCTTCAACAAAACGACTCAAGACTATATGTTTTCATCTTTATTCATATCTATTTTGAATGCAATGATATATAACTGTACTTTCTATGAATTCTTGCCGACGAATGGTAATGACGCAATCCATCAGTAAAGCTCAGAGTAACAGAGAACATCATACCAAAGGGGTCCATGGATGTTCAAGTCAATTGATGAATCGTCTTCAGTGACTTATGTTTGAAGACTTGAGCAAAAATAGACCAGTAACTATACCAATGTTTATAAGACATGATCATAAGAATATTGTGTGTTTTGTACCCCATAGTTATAATGAAATAAATGTCAATACAAAACGACAAATACGGTAAGGAGGCAAAGAGGTCGGTGGATTTTCCAGATCGTTTTAATCAGTCAATCTGTTTCAGACGTCGAGTCCCTCTGCAAAAATACCAATAATGAAACCTCAAATTCAGATATTCTTAAATACTGTTGATATTTAAGCTATTTTTGCTGAGATGGGGAATGCAGATTTTAACTTTTTATCAGATATAGAAACCACTTCTGAAATGTCAAAGAGCATACAATTCTGAGAGGAAGTCAAACACGTTTAAGTTTACTTGATGAAAAACGGTTTTGAAATGGCTGAGATATCCAAAAAAAAAACAAAAAAAAAAACAAGACAAAACAATCCTTATAAAAGATGGGTCCCACCTTTTACTAGGATTGCTTTGTTTTGGATATCTCAGCCATGCATTTCAAAACAAATTTTCATCAAATAAACTTTGAATTCCTCTTGGAATTATATGCTCTTTCATATTTCATAAGAGATTTCTCATTACCTAAAAAAAAAGAAATCATCATCAAAAAAACTCAATCTCAACCGAAACTGTTCCATCCCTTCAAGTACAACTGTCAGAGCGTCCTGGGTCCTGTTGCATGAAAGTAATGATCAGACACATTCAAGTCAGAAAATCAAATATAAGTCTCGAAATACTCAATTCGAGTTGACTGATGCCTGACTTATGTTTGATTTTATGACTTCAGTTCGATTGCAACAGGACCAGAACATTCTATACCATTTGCTCACTGGTGGCTTATCAATTGATCTTCAAAAAAACAATCAACGACAGGCAAGCCATTGTTTCATTGTGTAATCGGGGAGATGGAGCTTCCACCTCCCTGGTATAATCATTGTTGTCATGGATTAAGGTCCTTGTTTGTCATTCACAGACATTAGACAGGGTGTCACTCACATTATCATTTTGTATTATACTTTGTATTATAATGGTAACATTGCTCCTATATTCTGAATAATTCCTTACGTCCTTTCTGCTATACATTTTTGGAATAGCTTGGTGTAAAGAAAGTTTCTTCTGTTAGAACACGCGCGCGCACACACACACACACCATATATATATTATATATATATATATATATATATATATATATATATATATATATATATATATATATATATGTCGCACATGTATTATGGGCAAAAAAGAGAAAATGTATTTTGTTACAACTTTTTTGTTGTTGGAAACAAAAATTGAATTGAATTGAACTGAACTAAACAGGAAGAGAGGGGGATTTGTGCTATAGGTAATGACTGACGTGTATATCACTGGGGTCATGATATCATTGTAAGTATAATAATTCCAAGATTGTCTTGCCTCGTGTCAGATTCTCATGGAACTTTCTCTGTTCTATTGTCTGCGCTTATCCAACCTGAACGTGGGAGTAGATGATATCTTTGACCTGGGAGTTTAAGGACCAGTTAATATCATTAACTAGCCCTTAAACTCCTGGGACGTCATGTATGTCTGTCACTTACAGCATCTAATGAGAGCCGAAACTCATCAAATGAACCGTGAAAGAAAATAGATAGAGGGAGAGTGAGACGGACCAACACCATGTCATTTTAAAGGGTGGGTTGACAAGTAGCGTTAAATGTCTTGGAAGCCAAGTCTGATAGACATAAATCAAGTTATACAAGTCATGTTCTTGAGAGAGGAGAGGTGCATGATGAATACATCATTAATTCAGCCATATTTGTTGCAATGTTCAAGAGACAGTTTCGACAGCTTGTCAGTTTTATTTTGTTTCAGAATTCGTTTCCCTGTACATAGACAAGACCTCCCCTTCCACCCTCTTCCTCCCTCCCGATAATGTATCATGAACCACACCCTTGCCCGAACCACCATGTAAACCAGTTCTATTTTATACCCCAATAAATGTGATCGATTGATCCGAGTGGTATGGATGGTCGCCGGGTTTCGGGAATATCGTCAACCTCACTTTCTTGGCTATACTGTGCCATACATATCGGTTTTTATGGTGATTATTTGGTTGTGATAAACCTCGTGGCATGTAAGTCATCTGTTGTCCTCCATCTTCAAAGGAAATCACAACACCAATCTATTTTCCTCACCAGTTCATGGTAACAATAATCGAGTCTTTTCCAACGAATTGTTTTCGATGTCACGTCCCATGTACAGGAAATTGATGCACCCGCAGCAATTTGTTAATCACCGTTTATCTTTCGCACATTCTAATTCATATTTGCTTATGATGTAATTCCTTATTTATTCTGTGTTATGTTTTGTTGGAAAAAAAATGAGAATGAAAAATGAATCATTTGAATTGAATTGAATCAATGCTATCAAGGAGCTGTCATCCGTTACAAAATCAAATTTAATCATTTTAATGAAATTTAATTTCATTTTTTGCAACTGTAAAACCTTGTCTTTCATAGTAAAATGATGACGAAAATCACAGTGACAATGTCATGACGAAAGTCATGAAGATAAATAATAGTTATATGTAATCACGATAATTTAAAAAACATCGATGAAATAGTGAAATGAAAATTATGTTGATACTATTAAGGGTTATCATGATATATATCAATGGTCATATCAATACTGTCTTCTCATCCTGAACGGTGCCGTTTCAGTGTCAGCACACCATTCTTGAAGAGGACCCTACCATTGATATTATCACAGAATTACCTTTCGTACTATACAGTATTATGAGTGAGCAAGAGGGCATTAGACAAGATAGATAAACATACTGTCCAGGGATGTACAAGGAATCCACTTGTTGAGTCAAGAGGTCGGTCTGATAAATTTGACTTTACTCTCCGTTTAACGACTTTGCCCGTATCCTCTTGCGTCGCTATAATGACATAATATTTCATTTGGTGGCGCTTAGTTTTGACGAGCATGGCAGTAGTAGGCATACTTACGTTGATTTACCAAAGGAAAACATAACAGAAATAATCGCCTTTCCGTTCAAGGGCATTGCTTAAATGCAGTATAGCCTGCAAAATTTTATGAGATGAGGTCTCAGAAACCGCTTCAATTTGTGTTGTAGTCATAAACGAATTAATAAACAAAGACGCACATTTAGTGACTGTTTGTCAAGATGTGTTTGCAGTTTTTCACATCATTGACTCCGTGAACACACTGCCCTGAATCCTGGACCCTACTCTCTAAAAAAAATCGAGTGAAAATTTTCACTCTAAAAAGAGTGAATACAAAAAAGAGTGAATTTCGAGTGAAATCGGAGTGAATTTTGAGTGAAAATGCTCATTTTCACTCATATTGGAGTGACGTCAGGGATCACTCGAAGATTTTGGAGTGATCCCTGACGTCACTCCAAAATGAGTGAAAATGAGCATTTTCACTCAAAATTCACTCCAATTTCACTCGAAATTCACTCTTTTTGTATTCACTCTTTTTAGAGTGAAAATTTTCACTCGATTTTTTTTTAGAGAGTACTGGTTGCGGTGCGTTCAAAGAGTCGACCATGATGGGAACACACCGTGTTCACACTGTTAAGACGTTCAAATTTAACTCTCCATGTTTCACACTGGGTTTTTTTTTAAATTTCCATTTGCAGAGGTACAAACATTCAAAATAATTACTTGTTTCAGATTTTCGTGACGTACTCAACCCTTGAGCCTCGATATTTTGCTAGAGACGCGACTAAGCTATTCGAGGTCACCTCTATTTTCACAAATGCAAAGGGAAGAAACTGGGGGAAGCAATCTTTGTCATTTTGTTCTCATAATATTAGAGGATAAGAATATTAGCCATACATGCCAGTCTGACAGTTTGACAAAAATCAAAAGAAAATAATCACAAATATTCTCACCGTATTTTCCTGATCATCCTAGTCCTATAGTTATGTTGACAATCATCCCCCAGTGGATACCTTCCACTGTCTAGTGAGTAATGGAGTTTTAAAAAAGATATAGAACATTACTGATGCCCATTAATGTGGGTGACACATGTGCCCTACAACCCTCATAAAAAAGATAGAAATTTCCGAAGAATCAGAAAGAAATCCAAGTTGAACATAACAAAAACAATCAGATGCTAGCAAAGTGAGTGTTGAAAAAAAATCAGACAAACTAACAAGCAAACACAGCACTTGTGACGTCCCTATTTATGACGGTCATTATATCATTGATAATGACGTCTCATTTTTTATTCGTCACGTGAGTTATCTTTGACGAGTCCCAGGGGAAAGTTTTGTGTGTTTGTTTGTTGCATGCTGCTGCTAGTTGATACCTACAATTATAATTACGTTCCAGGATGCTGGTATAGTATGGCACGTGCATGTTAATAAACATACTTGATGTGTTTCGGTAGTTGCTGGTCAATTAATTTGACCTGTTTGATTTACCAACAATAAGTGGATTGTTGCTTATGATCATTTTGAAAACAGTATCGTAAGTCACAATGCTGGAGCCATGATGTTACCAACCAGGGGCCCTCATATCGATTTACCCACACTGCCCGCGACATGATACTAACGATATCGTGTCTCGAAATCGTGATCGATCGATCGCTGCTGTCATATCGTGTCGTCTGGTGTGTGCGCTGTATGGACCACAGAGTGTTCATCAACGCCTGACAAGCTAAAATCTATCATGAATATTCGCCAGGGCGCAATTTACCCTGTCTAACTCTCGACTCGGCATAATAAACAACGCGAGAAGTCCACGAGTGCCTGCCAATGACAAATATCCACAAACGAGATGACTTCAATTTTCCAAATTTGGATATAAGGCATTCCTGCCGAGATTTAGCGGAGAGTGAGAGAGATCTGTGTGGTTACAATCAGAGCTGTGGTTGCGTCTTCATCCTGTTTCTATAACCATTTGTTGCTCTGTAATGGATGAAGAAATTCGTATCCTTCGCGAATGCTTTAGATGGGTTTGCTGATAAATTACTGCAAATTCAATATCTGCCATATACATCACACTGCAGCCAAAATTTCAAAACAAAGATAACAGTCTATACCAGAATAGTCAACTCGCACTGCTCTATTCAGTATTGATTTTTCTTTGATTTATACTAGTACATCGCTTTATAATCGCTATGTATTTAAACTTCCCAACGTCAGGAGTGAGCTTACATAGAGTTCAACATGTACTAACTTGAAAAGTAGAATCTTTCAAGCAAGAAACAAATACATGTCTTAAAAAAGAAAAAAAGAAGAAATATGTTTTTGTTACTGGCAGAGGTTTATTGTACTATAAACCACAGTGTTGGCCAGACTAGAGCAGCTCAAGCGGTGTGTGAAATGGCACAAAAGTGTGCACCATTGTATTCGGCGACCTCTTTAGAAGTCTGTCAAATGAGTCGACTTTCCAAAATATGTATGTCGACAAGTCGACTTGCCAAAATAATTTATGTCGCAATGTCGACATGCACATTTTGCGAAGTCGACTTGGCAAAATAATGTATATCGTCATGTCGACATACTTTTGGGGAACTCGACTTGACGATATACTGTGTGTGGCCATGGCATGTTAACTTACACTCTTTGAGAAGTCGACTTTGCGTGATAATCTATGTCACCATGCCGACTTTTTTAAGTTGTTAAGTCGATATGGTAAGTTACATAATCATTTTGACATGTCGACATGATTATGAATATTGAGTCGACTTGATAAGATGAATTTAAGTATCTCGCCATGTCGCAAAGTAAAATGGCACTTGAAAGCTTCTAGCAAGAAGGAACCTCTTGGAACGGTTTCGTTTCCCTCGATTTCTTATATAGGTGCACAGTAAATCTCTGACTGTCAGTTGACTGTGCGGGGAGTCCAGTACCTATGTCGTTGGCCAAGTCGTCGCGATCGGAGTCTTTTCATTTCTTATTTCTCTGCGGATGCCGAATTCACAGTCGTCTGGCCTGCAAGCACGCGCTTCCAAGGGATCAAAATAAACAGCCAATTCTACGATCACATTATTCCGCCCACTTACCCATAAACAAAGGCAGTGATTAATAATTGACATGTACCGGCGTTGCCTTTGACTTTCTTCCGACTTTCTCCCCGGACACGACCCCGTGCGAAGCCACTTGTCAAGTTTTAACTACCAGAATATGTTGCACATACGAATCGGGGCGACACTAATACCTCAACATTGTATGACATCGTTAAAGTAAAGCCGGGAAGTAAAGCCGTTGAGTCAAACATTGTAAAAATCAATAACGCCAATGCGATGCAGAAATATGCTCTGAGCGTAACATATTTTGTTGATGAAAATGAATTAGTTGTAAGTTAAGATTTCTACACGATGATGTTTAAACTTATCAACAAACAGCTACAGTGGTTTATAGGCACCATTAAAAAAATACACTTTTCCCTAAATTTCATTCGAATTTCTTCAAAATGATTGAGAAATCACATTCCTAATGAAATAATTACACCAATGATAAATGAACTCTGCTTGATCTATATGCAAGTATGTAAAGAAAGAATCGACGACTTGGAACAGTACCAAATGTATTGTATGTGTATGTATACGCATATGAATATGTGTATGTGTATGCGTATGTATATGTACTATGTATAAGTATATATTTATATGTGTACATGTTTAGGAGATATGTATAATTTATACATGTATTATATATGATTAAATGTAATGCATAATCTCATATATACTTCACGCGAAGTTTATGTTTGTTTGTATATTTTTAACACATCAACAAACTATATATTAGGATGTAATATTTGTTACGTACCTCCCATTGCCAACAATGAAAAAAAAAAGGTTCCAAATTACGAATTCGTTCGTCATTTTCATTTCTTCCCTTTTTGTAAACTTGTTATTCCTGTGAAACTCACGCACACACACAAATTACAGCACGAAACAGAGGGTGGCCATTAATTCGATAACATGCTTTACCCCTAGGTTGTCTACTGCAAGATCATGAAAAAGAACATTGGAAATCATCTGTTCATATCTGATGTTTGTCATTCATCGCAACCCTACACCTTCTGAATCAGACGTTTTCTAACAACCATCTATTACGTGATTAGTGACAATCAGCGGGTGATCATCTTTTATCACCATGGCAATTACACATCATTCCAGGACGTAGGTGTATATGTCATTACACATTAATATGAGAGGGAGAGCAAGAGAGAAAAGTAAGGGGAGTAGATGAGTTTCTACAACAACTACAATAATTAACTTAGTCAATTAGACTGCGTCATATAACAACGATTGGAATTATGCTTCAACTTGATAGTTGTAAAAGTATCTATGCACTTACTACACACTGCGTCGAACGGGCGACGGATATCCGTTACAGTGGTAGAACATTTCGACTAGACCGTGTGAACGGAGAAGGACCTCATATGTCACGTGATCACTCTTTGGAGACTTTCACGTCACCTTCCATTGTGACGTTACTCGGTCTTTCCTGTTGTTTCGCGGTTCGCTGGTGGGAAGCCGAAAACCGATCCGCCTCCTAGGTAATCTTGAATATGATATCCGATAAAAAATTACAGATGACTGATGCTCTGATTACATTTATTAGACGCACGATTTAGACAATCGTATAAGACGGCAGATGGGCTAGTCTCCGGGGAGCAGAGAGGCGGTAATGGTATAATGTTGCACTCGCATCGCTATGTTCAAATTGGCGCCAAACATTTATATGACAACGTCATTAAGTGAATCCAGTAAGAGACACTTCGGATTGTGGCAATAAGGTGAAACTCGTATGCCATGATTAAAAAAAAAAGTCTTTCAATATTCACATAAATCAATCAAGTGAATGCGTTAATGATATAGGGCCTGCTTCGTTTTTCATTAACACCAGCAACTTCAAAACTTCTAATCGGATAGTCTGATTTTCCTCAAACGTTCACTGATGTGTTCTACTAATATTGCTGCATTCATTCAATCCGCATGTATATAAAAGATGAACTTGTCCTTTGAGTGCGCATACCTGCTAAAGCTCGTTAATCAGAAGATTTTTATTTTGGATGGAAGTTGTTATTCGGACGGCTCGCTTTTCTTGAGTTTGATGATGAAAAGCACTCTATAATCCGAAAATGAGAAGAAAGGGTTCTCGAATCCAAAACTGATAAATGGGGGGGGGGGGGGGGAGGTAGGCTGCTGGCTTCATCATCATCAATAAGGTGTGAAGCCTTATAAGGAATGGTATAGTTTGGGCTGAGATGGGGATTCAGATTTTAACTTATTGCGAGATAATTAGAAACAACTAACGAAAAATTAAAGATCATACAATTCTCAGAGAAATTTAAAGTGTTTTTGATGAAAATCGGTTTTAAAATGGCTGAGATATCCAAAAACAAAGTAAAACAAAATGGTCCTAATAAAAGGTGGCTCCCACCTTTTATTTATTATTTTTGGATATCTCAGCCTTTTTAAAAACCAATCTTCATCAAATGAGCTTTGAATCTATCATAGAATGGTATTCTCTTTTATATTTCATCACAGGGTTTTGTTTTTCATTACATAACAAAAAGTCCCATCTCACCAAAACTATGCCATCCCTTTAGAATTCTCCAGCTTTCTTAGTTTTACATCTTTATGCAGATTCTACCTTTCTGTTTGTCAGATTTGACTCTCTTTCTGAAGGCCAACTTGAACACTGTCTGCAATTGATTCTTGACACTTTCGTAGATTTTCTTTTAAAATTTATTTATTCATTCTCCACTCATGGGAAAGATTTCCCTTTCAGCCATAGTTGGTGCTGATTTTCAAAGGATCAAAGTGCAACAAGATTTAAACCCCTGTGTATCGTCGGCGTTGCTGTGAGTTCACAACGGTATAAATGCTCGTGAGTAATACTAATTAAACTCGTGTACAGCATCGGATGCTTCCAATCTGAAGTGATACTGGATACACAAAAGAAAAAAGACAAAGAACAAACTAATTTCGAGTCAACCAATTCAAAGGAGTTTGGCTATTGGATGAGTTTATGAGGGCAAGCACGTGGTGAAACATTGTACCGTATAGAGATAGTTGGTCAGAGTGGCGTATCGATAGAAAGTGCGTGTTTTAAGAATGTGCTGCGTGCGTGAGTGCGTGCAAATTTGCAAAATCACTTTCCGTGTGCGGGTGGATTCTCCTTTCGTGCATTGTCTTTCTGTAAATTAATGTGATATTGAATCGAACCCCAAGCATTGTTGAACTGACACGCATGATAGGATTAACATTTCTCAAAGACAATGAGTCTGTATTGACTGGGTGCAATGTCCCCCTTGAATATCATTCGTCTCTTGTCTTGGTTTGGTTTTAGTTTCAAAAGACCATTATTCTTTCAGTTGCTCGACATTTATAACCTTCTCGTATCATTGCTCGATGTCTGTCTGGCTTTATTTCTGTACGTTTACTTTGATGTAGTTATGTCAACTAGTTCATAGCATTCGCTTCACAAAGCAAGCTTTAAAACACACTCTGTGTTAGAACATAATTAGGCCGTCATAATATTCCAGAATCAGCCCATACCGGTGGTATTGGGTAAATGTTTCACATGTGATTTTGTTTTTCTTTCTCAACATACGTCGCTGCAATGAAGTACAAGTTTAACATTTGATTAAGGAGTTGAATTAAATGAGTTTGGTATACAGGCGTCGAAGTAGGCCCTATGATTCCACTCGGCGCTTTTCTGCCGTTATGACATCCTCGTTGGATTTAATGTAAAAGGTCCCATACATGCATGAACTCGAGCAAGAGGAAGCGCCTATCAATGTATTCCAAAGAGAGCTGCCAAACTTACTTTTACTTTAGGAAATACCTCCTTGCACCGAATAGAGGAAAAGTGTTTTTTGAACTAAAATAGGCCGCTTTAGAGCATTTCATGAGTGCAACAAGTCATCTAGCGAACATGAAAACGACGGAACTGATAGAACTTAAATTTACAATTATACGAGCAGGTAAGCCTTTAGATGAGACTTGAACGTTAATGAAATGGAGAATCATTTGATCTAACTATCAGGGAATTGATTCCAGAGATCCGGGGTTGCCTATAAACCACACTGAATAAGGTTATATATATATATATATATATATATATATATATATATATATATATATAATAATTATTATTATTATTATTATTATCATCATTATTATCATTATTATTATCATCATTATTATTATCATTATTATTATTATCATTATTATTATTATTATTATTATTATTATTATTATTATTATTATTATTAATATCAACTCTATAAAGAGTCATCTTAGCCAAATCACTATACAGGTGCAAAATACTCCAAGCCAATCATGCCAATGACTCTTTTCATCAAAAGAAAAATAAATAAAGACGTTGGAGATAGCGTAATGTCAAGCAGTGGGAGACTTGCATGCATGCACGGTGTGAATGACATCATCACCTCAAGGGATTGATTTAATTTAAATCCCATTCTATTCTTTGCAGTCAGTTTAAAAACACAGTTAAGTTGTTCTTATGAACGATGATATTTTTGTTCTCCCCTTGTGACTCAGTTATATATCCTCATGATTAGGCAAATTTGCACTTACAAAATTCCCCCAACAATGTCCAAGTGCATTTATACCTTTATCAAAGATGCATAAACTGAAGCTTTACTTTCAAAGACCATACCAAGTAACGGCGGGAAGTCTTGTAATGATGGGGCAACCTTTCACCCAATTGCATTTGAGACATCTCTGTATGAGGCAATCATTTCCTGATGAGGATTTCCTTTGTTTTGGCAAGACTTTTTGAAGAAACATCTTAAGTCGATTGGGAAATTCTATACTCTCAAGCAGCGGAGGAACCGGCGGCATCAAAACGTATTCGAAAGATAACAACTTGTCAATCAAAGTTATATCCTTGAGTAATCAAGTGTGGATCTTGACAACCGACATACCTTTCCTATAAATATATGCTATTGTTGCAACACAACTGAGTCCCATTTTATTAAAAAAAAACGTATGCTATGATAGCAACTCCTGCTGGAATAGCAATTGTCATAGTATAACGACAAGAAGCAATCTCCCTTATTGGCTGTTGCTACGAAAAGTTGTTATTTTAGCAAAAGTTGCTATTCTATCATCTTTCATAAAATGGGACCCGGGGTGTTTCATAAAGCTGTTCGTTAAGTTACGAACGACTTACGAACGATTATTGATCAGTTCTTGTGCTGAATTATTGAAATTCTGATAAGTATAGCACATCACAACTGATAACCAGTTGCTCGTTAGTTGTTCGTAACTTGAAGAACAGCTTCATGAAACACCCTCAGGATGTTTAACGGAAGAAGGAAACATGTCATGTTTTTGCAGAACAGGAAATTTGATGAAGACTTTTGAGGTCACTCTCCATCTTGCTTTTATGGTTGCTACTATCTCTACTTTTGTATTTTATGACAAGGTGTGAAACTTTAAACAATCCTTAACTTTCTTTGTTTTTTTATTTTAGGTTCGAATTTGATGAAACCTCGTTCATTTGGTGATGTTTGATATTGCTATGATCTAAATACAACAAGGTGGAACACGGACTAAAATTACATTAAAATAATGATTATAAAACCAATAATCTGTAAATGTAATGACTAAGGTATGATTGAGTCATAATATCAATGAGGCAATTTTCTCTTTCAGGCCACACATACACAGCGAGTATCGTAATATTGTGGTATCAACAGTAACCTTGTTATTGCAACCACGATGTTTTATCACTTCCGTGTTTGGGGAGTTTTTATAGAGATGAATCGGAGTTTCTCTACGAAATTTGATTAATAATAGCCGCAGAATGAAAATAGCATTGACCCGTGCAAGTTCTGGTTTCCTATCAAAGTGGAAGTGAATGGATCATAGTACTATAATGTTATCAATCACTGGAAGTGATAAGTTCATCAAAAGCCATTTAATATATCTTCCTCGGTTACATGAACGGTTTCGTGCTTGGTCAGCGCCATGCACGCGTGCATAAGGAGAATTCCACCTCATATCCAAGTTGACCAAAAAAGAGAGAAAAAAACGAGTATAAAGACACAAGGATAACATAGAAAGAGTTTCCTGAATTGAAATAAATATAGAAGGCGGTGAAATCATAAACAGTCATATTGTTTGGGTTTTTTGCTTTTTTTATGAAGCAAGGATCTTGGTTGAAATGTCTTATACAGTGCACAGATGGGGTGATAAGATAATTGTCTATCTGCACCTATTTATTTGCTTTGCACTTAACTCTGTTGAAAGGCATTATAGATGTATGCTTATCTATTTCCAAAACTGCTGATCACTAGATAATATGCATTTTTTATCATATTGTTCATAAAAACATAACTTTTGGTATCAAAGCAGTTTTTCTACTTAAGCATTCCTATTTTTGGTTATGAAAAGTGAAAATGGCAGTCAAGGTTATTGCTTTGTCGAATTGTATGCGTTTTTCTAGTTGCCTTGACAACGCTTGAGACAGGAAATAGAAATATACTATACAAAGTATTATGTGGCGGTTGATTAACATCGGATGTAAGTCGGATGTAAGATCACGTTCATCATCAATAATTCTGTTTTCATGTATACTAGTTTCGGAACTGTTGGACTTGCCCCGTGACAACCAATGTTTCGTTTTTCATTTGAATATCTATTTATAGATACACATAGAAGAGACATGCGAAGAAGTGTTTAAAAGGCACCGAAGGTCCGGATGGAAAAAACACTGACTACATTTCTGCAACCTGCGACGATTTCATGCTTGCCTGCGACTGAGCCAGGAATACAAACTACAATGCATAACCATTCCTCCCAGTGAAATACAGACGATGAATCCGCGCGACGTATTGGTCTGCTGAAAATGACGTCACAATCGCTTTGGTTTCTCTCTTACTCCCTCTGTACGTCTTGAATCTCAAAAAATCGAGCGGGGTTGGAAAGTCGAGAGCAGCTCTTCAGTGATAGTTCATGGCTCATCAGTGACAGGAGTATTTCTGGCGGAACCACGTGCAAAAGGATGCACACATGCCTGGATGTTTAGCTGCGCATGACTTGTTGGCTACTTGAAGTTTTGGACGTTGAATCGAGTATTACGCCACCAGTATGTGGAGTCAGTATTTTCTCGGACTTGCGACTGCGACAATATAACCAAAGAATTTGACACTTTGCTTTCACTGGACGCCATAAAGGGAGGATGTCCTTTCGGGGGAAACTCAATGGTTGGATCAGGAGAAATGCATATTTGCATAGCCTTCCATTTCCAGTGGACGCTGGTGCAGCTGCGTTTTCTTACGTAAATGGAGTATAGATCCTTGATGTCTTTTGGAGCAAATTGGTGAAACAGGATTGTGTTCCGCACTGATGTATTAGTGTTCGGATTGCTCTAAACCGAAACATTCTCTTGGTATTCCCATTGATTGCAATGTACCACTGGCAAGCCTATCGACCTATCGTAAGGGAAAGCTAGTGTATAAATAGACATTGGAAGTTTTAGGAAGCCCGGACATTTGCAATTACACACAGGACAAAGAGCTGCTATAGTCTATAAGTGGTTAATGAGACTTAACGTGTTTACATTCATGGAATACACATGGAATAACTTTTGGCTGACAATCTGAATCGGAAGAGATACGTTTCCGTACCATAGTATAATTAGAGTACCGATTACATCCGAGCCACCATTCCACTACCCAAGATGTCAGTCTTTGCATCAATTATCTGTCTCTTCACCTTGTGGTTGAGCGGGACCTTCTCGGGAAGCTTCGCCCAGCTACCGGCCTGCACCGTCTCGCCGGATGGAAATGTCACACCAGGGATATGCTCCTGCTTCGCGTCCCAGGACCCTCCCGCTTCGGTTGTGGACTGCAGTAGCCGACAGTTGACCGAAGTTCCACCTGGCTTCCCGGCCAATACAGCTTACCTGTGAGTGCATGATAGAGTCACTAAATTGTCTTTATAAGCTACTTCAAACGAACTCTTGAAATACGCGGTGTATCGATAAAATATTGTGATTAGTTAACTTTCGGGCTATTCACGCTAAGAAAAAGCATTAAAGGTCAAGTCCACCTTCTTATACATGTGGATTGAGTGAATGCAGCATTATTAGTAGAACACATCAGTGAAAGTTTGGGGAAACTCGTACAATCCGTTCAAAAGTTATGAATTTTTAAAGTATCTGCGCAGTCACTGCTGAATGAGAAGACTACATTGTATGATGTCACATGCGTACAACGATAATCATAAGGAAAATAGAATAGAATTCCACAAAATTTTACTTTTTGAATAAAGTGCACATTTCTTCGACTTGTTACTGACGTATTTGAAGGGTAATATTATTTCCCCTGCCTTCTGAAAGAGAGAAGTCAAGTATTCTTTTGTTATGCGAGAAAAGTCAAAGTAGGCCATTGTTGAATTTTCTTTATTCTTTCTTTACATCGTTGTACATATGTGACATCACAAGCTGTAGTAGTCTTCTCATCCAGCCGTGATTGAGCAGAAACTGCAAAATTTTATAACTTTTGAATGGATTGTCCGATTTTCCTCAAACTCTCACTGATGTGTTCTACTAATATTGCTGCATCCACTCAACCAACATGTCTATGTAGGTGTCTATGTAGGTGTCCTTTAAAGAAAACCCAACTGCATCTTCAAGTTGATTGTTAATAAATAAAGTAAAAATCCTGCAAAAATAATAGCAGATGTTTTATGAGAATCGGACAAGGACTATAAAAGTTATGGGATTTGACGATTTCACTATTTTCAATAAAGTTATAAAAGTGTTATTGCTTCACGACTCGCATACAATATGTTTTATCATGTTTTGTTCAAGCTTCTTCTTTGTTCAATTTTTCACTAATAAATCATTATTCGATCCTGATCAGTTTCCCTTTGTTTGCGTTTATTACAATTTCATCTTCATAAATCCAAGTCAGAAGGGAATTTCGATGTAGATTTATACATTCGTTGGCAGGTCGAGAGAGATGTCTGAGAGGATGACATCTCCATCTTAGCTGATATGTGCAAAATGCTTCTTAGAAACATTCTAAACTTTAGAATAATCTCACTTTCTTATTCTGTGTCTGATTTGATGACACTACACCAAAATGTTCTTTCTTTGATTTGACTCTTTTGTTCAAAACTAATTGGAAACAATGAGTGGAGCATCATTTTGATAAACATTTCGTTATACTTGTGACAATAAGTCACTATATTCACAGCCATGATGATGTATGAGGATTTTTTTTTTCAACTGTGTTGCTGCAGATGGATATCGATTTTTTTTAAAATCTAGTTTGCTTTTCCGAAGATTTGTTGTTTCAAATGTTCGTTGATCAAAAAAAAAATTAAATAAGGTTCGTTATTCAGGAGATTCGTTATTCCGAAAATTATTATTCCAAAAGAGAAACGAGGTTCGTTATTGCGAAGGTCCGTTTATCCGAAAACGAAATAAGGTTCGCAATTCTAAAGGGTCATTAGTGTCCCCCTTTTTCACTGTTTTTATATATTTTTGGATTAATGAACCTCCGGAATAACGAACATTATTTCACTTTTCGGATTAACGAACTCTGGGAATAAGAAACATCACCTATTTTATGTTGGAACAAATTGATCATTCATTCATTCATAATGTAGAGTTTTTGTTCTATTCTTTTTTAACTGAGCAAATCTATTTACAAACGACACTCTTAATAGTGATCGAGTTATAGGCCTATCAATCGATGTCACTCACCCTGCAATTTGTAATTGCACTGAAACTTGACTCCATGCATGTCGCGATGCGTGGAGATGGAATATGATATTATAGCAATGACCTGGCTATTCATAGTTTATCCAACCAGAACCTCGACAAACGTGCTCCTAGAAAATCCAAGAACTACACTTGCCAACCAATTCATACATTATGCTGGTCCTGACATCTGGGATTCTCTTTCTCATGAAATGCGACTGTGCCAAACAAAATATACTTTTAGAAGACAAGTAAAGAATACTCTTCTTTGCAAATATATTTTAAGCAATACCAGTTGCATGGTTTTTGCCTGCACCCTTAAGTTCACAGATTAATTTTGTCATGCGTGCATCACGTAGAGGACTGAGTCTTTCCATGTTATCAGAATTATCAATTTTGAATGATGTAGAGTACCCCTCTTCTTATTTTCCTCTTTATCTTTCTTCCTTTCTCTCTCCGCTCATATCCCTATCTATGAATCCATTGAACTGCATAAATATACTTTAAAAAAAAAAGTTTCTGTACATAATTATGTGTAAGTTATCCCTAATACTGGACGTCCCAGTCAAGCTTTATAACTTATGACGATCCACACAAAATGTATAATAACATATTCCACGTACTAATTATGTGCATATTTGTGTATAATGTATATTATGCATTTTATGAATTAATCAAATCAAATCAAATCAATGGCAATTTCGTCAATCTCTTTGTGCAAAAGTAGAATAATCTGTTCTACGTATGTGTAAACGCAAGAAACGCTGTGAAATCAGTTTGCTAAGTAACTACTTGATACACATCTTTTGAAAAGTATTTTCATACTTCATGATTTTTTAGATTTTTTTTAGATTTCTGATCTAAATATTTTCTTTGTTTTCCTTCTTTCTCTATTCTGAACCACACTGCTTCTGTTTTCACTTGGCCGACAGTTCCCTGCAAGGAAATTCGATCACGTCTTTATCGTCTTCTGCTCTTCGGGGCCTGTACCATCTGAAAACACTGTGAGTATATTCTCAAGTCAATGGCATACTGACACAGATATAGATGCATACGTTCAATGATTATCAGCAAAGACAGCAATGCATAAAAACGATATGCATTTAAACAATCTATTTTTTATCTATCTATCTATCTATCAATGTATAGTTTGATTTCAAGAAGACAACTTCTTTTCTTATCTTGCATTAAAGAGTGTAAATTAAGGTAATATCAACTTGTTCGATTAGCGTCGTTTAACCTATACGTTAGAAGAAGGACGATCGAAGAAAGTATTATCTAAAGAGACTTTACTTTACTTTGCTTGGATTATGCTAATGTCATATTGTATGCTTTCGTCGGAAATGAAATAGAATGAAATGAATGAAGAGATTTCGAGCCAAAATGCAACAATGGGTGTGACGTGATTTGACAAGACGTGTTAGTCATTCTCGTCTGGTGATGTTTTCATTTTAGTCAGCTGCAGGACAACGGCTTGCGGACCGACCTGATAGCCGACGGGGCTTTCAGCGGGCTGGAGAACCTGACGTCCCTGTAAGTAAATGTAGCAGACACAGTGATCTGAAGAAATAAATAAAAAGATAAATAAATGTGGAGTTGATTAAAAGAACATAACCGTATTTTATATCCTTTCAAAATGTGAAAAATCTGTTGAGAATGTGGACATTAACTTCCTCCATGCATCCTTAAAGATTTGAAGGCCTACAGTGTATTCCCCTGTTCTCTCTCTCTCTCTCTCTCTCTCTCCATCTTTCTCCCTCAATTTCAAGTACTTTGCAAGTGCAAACTATAAAGGTTTGGTAAGGGGAAACAAGAGTAGTTCAGACATTTCAGGATTTACAATCTTTATTATCAGTTACGCCAATTTTTCTTTCAAAAAACACTTCTCAAAGTAATTATCGACATTTTTATTTTCCTTTCCGATATCGTCGTCTTCTTTGACGAGGTCCAGTTGGTATCAAGATATTACCACCTCCCTTTCCTTAACAAATTCTTCGAAAATCACAATATAATCCCTTTTTGCTGTCATTCGCCTTCCTATCTACCATTTCACCATATACCTGGTGTGAATATCGATTGACAACGGTATGAGGTACATTACAGACCTTTTCACCCTAGTTAGTGTCGCAGGAGTATAGAGTTCCCATCAAGTTTGCGACGTTATCCGCGGGAAACTGTGCTATCTCTGTGACGTCAGGACAATGTCGGCCTGTCATCATCGCTGTAATCTGACGAACATTACTGCGTGACGATCATAAGCAGACAAATAAATCGTAAACCATGAAGAAGTTCTTTCACGTTTTGCGTCGGTTTTGAAGAATCATACTAATAATATGTGTCAAAGTATTTTGACGTACATGTAAATACGTCATGTTTACTAACATGATCATAACATGGTTTGTAATGACCTATATCGAATGCTCAAACGAGATAATGTTAAACCCTCCTCCTCCCCCTGCCCAGGACTCCAGACATGGTGTAAAATACACTTAGCAATTGATATGTCCGTAAATCACATATCAAAATGATAATCGATAAAAGAGAAAAACTTGACCTGTAGAAGGACGTATATGCCCCAGACGAAAATTTGGGTATAATATCGAGAGTTGCACTAAGTGTGGCGGCCGTGGAATCATACACGAAATAATATCACGGATATTAATTTCCCAGTGGAACGTAGTCCTGACCTACTTTCGTTTTCAGATAACTGGTACAGATAGAAAGTAATAGAAAGTCGGGAGAATAAGGGGGGGGGGGGCAGAGCTCGCAATGGAGAAAAATTTTCAGCCATGGAAGTGAAAAGAATTCCTGTATCTGTCATCGGAGAAATCCGCATCAAGATTTCTGTGATCGAGGTCGCGAACCTAACACGTAATGATCCGTTAAACGCGAAACGCTCTTGAACTCAACTCGGTTGTACTGCGTACGGTGCCGGTGAGCCTTGTTCAAGACTGTTGGTATCACACTTTTTAGTAGAAACGATGCAACGAGCCTTACGGTTCCGATGGTTGAAATTACCAATATACATGTTGCTTTCTGCTAGCACTTGTACTCTATGTACACTGCTGTATTATGTACTACTATATATATATATATATATATATATATATATATATATATATATATATATATATATATATATATTATATATGGTCTCCGCCGGGAATCGAAAACGGGTCTTTGGCATGGAACGCCAACGCCTTAACCGCTCGGCCACGGAGACGTCATAGCGGTTCAGGCAGACCCAAGCTCGAATACCCGACGGCCTATATATATATATATATATATATATATAGGCCTAGATAGGCCCCATATACATTGTTTACTTATGTATTTATATGATATATCAATATTCAAACAAAGAGAAAGAAAGAGGAAAGGAGAGAAGGAAGATATGAAATGTGGAAGTCGTATTTTCTGTGTTTTCCTCCAATTTCTTCTTTGTTATGACTTTGACCCCATATTTTCTCTAATCTATTCACCCTAACATCAGGGACTTGTCCGGGAACCGCATCCTACTTTCTGATGTCATGGTCAAAAGCCTTCGACCTCTGACGGGCCTCAAAACACTGTAAGTTGACTCGAAATTGAGGAAACATTTTTGGCTCATCTGAGCCAAAAGCTCTGAAGTTTGTTATTCATTGTCGTCCGCCAGTCGTGTTCGCGCGTCGTGCGTAAACCTTTTACATTTTGATCTTCTTCCTGAATATCGATAGCTGCTTATCGATAATGGTCTCCTCCACCTGTCTACTTCAAAGATATGCCATGAAATATGTTTACGTATTGTTCACATGATCATATGTTTGTAATGATAAGTCTTGTCTATATTTTCATGACTTAGAATCAATTTGCTATTTTTGATTTTGTCGTACTTTTTTTTCTTTACAAGTGAAAACAAAAACTTACTGAAACCGGAAACTCCATGATAGCAATAAGCACAGAATCTGCTGCTGTACAACGACAACTACTACTATGCATTATGTCTGACAGGCAGTTGGTAAAAACGTTTTCACCATACCTCCGGGTCATAATAACTTATGGAATAGCAAGCCCCCAAAAATAAAAAAGAAAAGAAAAGACAGAGAATCACTAGCTAAAGGATAGCCTATAGACAGTTATAATAATATACACAGTGTAACACACACCTGCATGCGAATGAGGAATCAAAGCGAATCAAAATTCCGCTGAAATCCAAACCCAAATGTCATTTCCATCAATTCACTCGTTTTTGGACAGGGGAAGCGCCTCGTATAATATAAGAGAGTTACCCTCGTTGCCTCCAATTTAGAGGGTTCGAGTAGCGATGGACATGATACTCAAATTGGAATGTTGCTCTTGCGAGCACACCTTTATAATTTATCTGCGAGTTTTTACGAGGGGAAGGGAGACTTTTGGATAAATCCACGTTTTATGGGGAGAAGTCAGATGTGGAGCGGTTCAAGTTTATTTCTTCTTTCCGGGTCGTAGCTTGGCTTGTCAAAACATACATTCATCAATGGTTGTCTGCTGCGTTAATTGAAATAAATCTAGCTTAGACAGAAGAAGATGGAAAATGGCACCATGTTGTGCTACATAGTAGGGGATAAAGAGCTCGATGAGCCAATATTCTTTCAATCATTTATGCACGAAAATTTGTAGACTTTACACGAATTCGATATATTGCTTTGTAATTCTATTGGAAATGGCAATAGAAATGACAGTAACGTAAGAGTACATGAATGGATAAATTTCTTGTTATAATGGGAGTACCAGTACATTATGGACAAATATCATAAGCAATGCAACAAGTACATGTACAAAAGAAAAGCTTTGCATTCCCATCATTCCCAAGCAGTACTGCTTGATTACCTGCATGCTATTATATCCAAACGTCCAAATGATTGTATCATGATTTTGTTATCAGTCACTGTTACTATGATGATATCAAATTATTAATAGAGATAAAACTTACAAAAAGTGTATATTTATAATCGTCGTGTTTGTATTAATATTCCTGATACCTTGGCAATAAGAGTTATAAAATGACTATATTGATATTGATAAGCATCATCGTCGTTGCACTATCTCTTATCAGCATGGTATCGTGCAATGGTATGCCACTGAAAGCGAATGTATGTAAATTATGGCTTTTCTTTTGTGATAAATAAATCTCAACCAAAATTATACAATCCTTTTAACATAATCATTTGCCGAAGTCTGATAAGTTAGACGCTCTCTCTCTCTCTCTCTCTCTTATTCTTTCTCTTATTCAATCATTCTATCTTTCTATCTATCTATCTATCTATCTATCTATCTACCTGTGTGTCTATCTATCTATAACCTATCTATCCATCTTACTATCTTCTCGTTTCCCTTTCTCGCTCGTTTGCACTCTTGCTCTCTGCAGGACACTGACCAATAACAATATCCATACAATCCACCCCTCAGCGGTTCGGATACTGGATCGTCTTGAGAAACTGTAAGTCACACGTTGCCCCTTGTTTTGTTTTGCTTGTGACGGCTATGTGTGAGTGTGTTTGTGTGTTTGTCGTGTGTATGCGTGTGTTTGTCGTGTGTGTGTGTGTGTGTGTGTTTGTATTTGTCTGTGTGTGTGATGAGTGTGTTTCTCAAACTCAGCACCTTCAGAGAGTGATTAGAATCGGAAAATGAGTACTGTGTGGGAGTAAAACGATCGGCTCCAACCTCTATTCAGGATCCATAGCAAGACATTGCAAGAGGCAATTAGCTCCTGTCCCGTCGTGTCATATTCGCAGAAGATAATAACAGAGGTAATAAATGTCACATTGTTATCCAATATCAGATGATACCTTACCAAACATTATCGTTTATAGAGAGACAAACCCGCATACCGAAACTGAGGAGAAGTCTCCGTGAATTTCTTCGACTATAAAAGACGTTTTTTTTTTTCACTGTGTGAATGTGTAACGAAATATTTCAAAACCGAAACAACCCAGACAACTCATCCGTTTGTGGCAGGGAAAGGCATTCATTTGAGTGGGAGGTACATATATAATATATATGACGTTTATATCGTACAGCTATCATGATTCTGATACTCTGCTGCGCATTTTACAATAATAGTTATGACATACATGATCTTAACTCAAATAGCATTTTTACGAAGGTGAGTTTATATACAGTATATATATAATATATATATATATATATATATATATATATATATATATATACATATAATATAAACGTGTATATATATATGACACTGTGAGAGAGAGAAAGACAGCTGGAAAGAGGGGGAAAGAGAGAGAGAGAGAGAGAGAGAGAGAGAGAGAGAGAGAGATCAGCAGACGAATTGATATTTGGAATGAAAAAGTATATGCTACCGTGGTAACTTCCTGTACTGGGGCTCTCCGACAGCTCTGGCCTTACAGTTGTATACGCAACCCATCATGTCAGCTTAAATGAAACCCATGAGTATGCACACGATGTGTTTCGTGTTCTTCAAGGCGACACAATCGACAGGGAGATTTTTCAAAGGAGTCGACTGGAAAGTATGCAGTCATCACACATTTTCAGCTCTATACAGAACTTTCTACATAGCGAAATATTGAGGACGTTTTTAACACGAGTCCCAAGCAAACAAACACGTTAAGAATATTTCATGAAACAGGAAAGCACTCATAAATATCACACACACACACACACATACAAGACACTCACGCACACAAGAAAAAATTCCACCTTTCATTTGAACGTTATAATTACAGGAAATGTGTATCATGTCAGTCTTTTATTTTTTTTTTTTTTCGTCTTCTGGATCAGCGACCTCACTGGCAATCAATTGGTGTGCGACTGCGACCTTGCTTGGTTCAGGAACTGGCTCTACAACACGGGCCACCTCGGTCACCGAATCATGGGCGCCACCTGTTCGGCGCCGCAGCAGTTCTTGAGGAGCTCCATTACGGATGCCGGCTTCTGCTCATCCGGTGAGTTGTTGCTCTGATCTATACATAGCTCTTGTTCTTATTCTTGCTCTTGCATTTGCACTAGCTCTTTATAGCTCTTGTGCTTGCTTTTGCTCTTGAACTTACCCTTGGTTTTGTTTTTGTATACCCGTTCTTTATTGCACTTGTTTCTAGCTTTTCCTCTTGCTCTAGTTTTCGGTCTTACTTCTGCTTTTGCAATAAATTATTGTTCTCGCTATTGATCTTGTTTTTGCGCGTGTTCTTTATTGCTCTTGTTCTAGCTTTTCCTTTTGCACTTGTTTTTTTTTTTGCACTCGCTTTTGCACTTGCTCTTGCTCTTGTTCTTGATCTTGTTTTGCTTTCGCTTTTGTTCTTGTTTTTAAACTTGTTTGGTTTTTCCTCTTGCTTTTGTTCTTGCTGTAAAATTGCTCTTCTTGCTTGATGTTATTTCAATTTATAATTCTGTTTTTTTCAAAAAAAAAACAAACAAACATGGAAGCATACATGGTTTGATACATTATACAACGGTATAATATAGAAAGAATACTTCTACCTAATTGTGATAGCATAGATCAATACAAATGTAAAACACACATTATTCCCTTGCTGGAAAAAAAAGTGTGAGGCTTACTGAAAAAATACAGAATGCAGGAATACATCTTAAGACATTTCTTTGTCCTTGCTCTTGCTCTTTGCGTTCTTTTATTTGAGCTTGATTTCATTCTCGTTTGAGGACCCGTTCTTCTCGTTCTTGTTTTTCTGCATTATTCTTGGACTAATTCCTGTTTCGTTCCTGCGCTCAGCAGGTAGATGAGTCACATAGAGGCATGAGGCATAAGCCCCAAAGACAAACCTGGGCCTTGGTTCATAAAGATATTCGTAAAATTACGCATGACTTTACGAATGACTGGAATATGAAGTGCCAATGAGTGTGCCCATTATTTTTCCCCTTACATTTTAACAAAGTACAGCTGTAAGTCAATATTTCATCTACGTTGGGGCAAAAATATACTTTCAACTAAAAACGTGTGTTAAAACGTAAAAATAATCATCATCTGCAAAGTTCAATTGCAGCTATTGAAATTAACAGTGATTAAGAAACCACTTAGCTTGCCATATCTAAGTCGTTCGTAAAGTCGTGCTTAATTTTACGAACAGCTGTGTGAAACAAGTCCCAGCTTGTTTTTGTAGAGAAGTAATAATGAATTTTGCCGATTTTCCCTTTTCCAGGCCTGTAAACATGGTAAAATTTGAAACAAATGAGATGGAAAATGTAAAGTTCGTCGTCGACTTGTCACTCATGTATTTGCTGTCAAACTTTGGCTGCTGTGAGTATTGGTAATCGAGTGGACTTATTTTATAATGACTGACTTATTTCGTATTTCGAGAGCTCTGTACAGATGCCCGATCCGAAAAGAGGAGGAAATTTCTTAGGTTACAGCTTTTAATGAACTAATGAAGAATGAGTGTACTAGCAAACAACATGTCTGCATCATCTAACACCTCAAGATGATTCTAACTTAATATCCCTCCAGGTCGGTGCTACTCCTGTGTAGGGGATAGCGATGAGGATTGTAACAATAAGCCGGCGTCAGAGCAAGAATGTAGCACGAATGAGGTAAGTCTTCAACTCCATGACAACTGGCATTTATCCGAACCATTTTGAGTCTTTACCACCGTCGTTTGGCCTGTCCTTGAAAGATCACACTATCTATTATAGTCATGAGATCTCAACTTGTTCAAGTTGGATGCAGAGCCAACGAGGGCCCAAGGTGGCAGTTACAAATGTTAAAATTTAAAAAAAGAGGTAATTGTCAATTTTTTCCTACCACTATGATATAAAGTCAGGACTGGTTTGTTTATATAGTCTCCAAGTATACGTAGATGGATGAAAAAAATAGTGATACACTGCTTTGCTTTGTCGGTTGGTTGCTTTTGGTAAACAAGGATGGGAGGTCTGGGGTGGGGAGTCAGGGCCAAAGGCTTGTGTTGTGGGCAACAATGAGAAAAAGTTCATTGTGATAAAGGATGCCCCCCCCCCTTCCTCCTTCCTGTTGAGATGAGCTTGTTGAAATTCCCTGTTAAAGACACAAATTACGGCCAATCCTATTTGGATGATAGCATGCGCATCGCCATTCCTGTTGTAAGTAGTTCCGAGCCGATGCCGAGTAACTATAATCACATATTATCATTGTTAAAGCGCTAATATAGGGCCTATGCCGAAGGTCTGAACACTCTATGAAAACTTACCAAATAAACAAACGTGCTATCAGCAGTTGATCATGGGAGAATATTGACAGCCTAAGAGAATAAGAGCGACATGATTTAGGCAGTTTGAACTGTTATACTGACATCTTTCGGTTCTGATTGTGCTACTGCGAGTAATGTATGAATAATTACCCAATGTTTTGATAATATCTCCTTGTTCGAACAGTTCTTTGCTCTGAACAAATTGATTCTGTTGAAATTCCACCAAATTCTGACGTTATTACCTCATGATATGCCCCAAGAATATTTCAAAGTAATGATTCAGGAGTAACGTCAAAGAAACCAATGCACCTCTATGGAGGAAATGTATAATTAGAGATATTTGATAAATGCGACAAAATGAAGAATACGAACAATAACTGTCCGAACATGAAGCCATGTCTATCCACCTGATTGCACTGAACTGGTCATAACTTTTCTGACAAAAAACACCTGCTAATGCTAAAAATGTCACTGAATTCTGCAGTTTAATTGACCTCTTTCTTCCGATATAACAGACCCACTTCATAGTTGGACCTAACCTCTCCTTCTAGGCCTAAGAAGATAAACGCCCTAAAGTCTAGAACTCTTGATAAGTTGTATTGGCGCTTTACTTATCTGCGTTGTTTAGTTTTTATTGTATCATCTATCCCACTGCTCCATTCAGGATGCGTGTCAGAACGAAATACGGGTGTCCAACGGCGTTTATAGCATCGAGAAGACTTGCAAGCAACTCCAGGCCTGTCGCAACAATGTTGCCAACAATGTCAACGACTGCAACAATGGAAGCGTCAACTCTGTGTGCCGCACGTGTTGCCAAGGTAACCTGTGCAATGGGCCCGCTTCAGGGGTTGTCGGTAAGTTCTGGCGGGAACGTGTATACCCACACTTTCTCACACATTCGTACAGAGTAAGACTTTTTAAAAATTATTATCATTAGTAGTAGTCAGGGGATTAGACCAGGCGGTCAGTCTCGATAAGTGGGATCTCGCTTGAATCCCTAAGCAGCAGAGGTAGTGCTAGTCTTGGAAATGGGTAGGGCCTGCTCACTCACTGAATAGTCCACCGGAATGTAGTTTCAGCCGTCTGCTCCGCAACCTTTTTTTTTTTTTTTTTTTTTTTAGCATCCTCATTGTTATTTCAAATGAATTTAAACTCGTGCGTGCGGGCATGTTATATGATTGGGTGGATTGCTATAGAAAGTACGTGCCTCTGCTAATGATTCTATCATTTATTATGGTCTGGATGTGTTGATTCTGTTTACAATCATGTACTCTGTGGTTTCATTTCTTTTATGATAAACGAGGCAATCAATATACACAACGAACTTTGGTTTGTCGTCCCCATGACTGCTTATTCAGTAAATTAGATCAACACCAACAAGGAAGTGGGAGTACTCAAATCAGTTAGGCCCCTATTTGGAGTGCTATCTTTAAGAAAATCCTGGTATACTCTGGTCCAAACAACTCGTATCTATTGAAAAATTATACACTTGCCAGGTTGCTCGTCTTGAATTTGTCATCATTATGTGTAAAAACACTATCACACTCAAGCAACCAAGTAGGATGTTTATAAGAATTGCACATATGACTCTCAATACCTAATATCATGTCAGACCACTGGATGTATACCCTGCTAGAAATAACACAGTGTCCCACAATGTGTTTACAGTGTGTTCACATCGCTCAATTTGTGAAAACGCTCGAATTTAACAGTGTGAAGATGATTTCACACTGCGGCGTGGTTTTCATAGAGTGTTCACATAGTAATGCTTTGTTTCACACTGTGAATTGATGACTCACGTTGTGTTCACACTGTTAAACGCTCGAATTTAACAGTGTGAAGAGATTTCACACTGTGTTCACACTGTGTTTTTTCACACTGTGTTTCTCAATATTGTGGGACACTGAGTTCTTTCCAGCTGGGTAGGAGTAGTGATGTTGAAGCATGACATAGATAGATGTATATATATACATATATTGTGTGGATTAATTGCTGCGAAGAGTTGTTCTATATGCAAAAGCTCGTGCGTGCACGCACTTTGTGGCTGATCGAACCCCCAATTTCCTTTGCTAATGAGATGACCAGCGCCTTATTTAGCCTGACCTATAAATATCACAGAGTTCATGTGTGTGTGTGTGTGTGTGTGTGTGTGTGTGTGATATTTTCATTTTTTCCTCTCCTTTCTATTTCTCTCCATCTTATTTAACTCTACAGACAACTATGTGCTACCCGGGTTTCCCGCCGACCCCAATTTCTCAGAGCAGACAACAACCGCTCCATCGGGAAGAAGTTCAACAATGCAACCATCACGTACGTGTTTCCTTACAGTAATCAATCTTTCTTTCATCTTAAATCTGTTACCCTATCCCTTCTCTTCAACGAGTTCCTCCCTCATCCCAGTTTTGTAGTAGTTGCGGGTGTTTTTTACCAAAGTATCATGATGTTTTTATTGAGTTTAATCATAGCCAATCGATAAATATTAGAATAATGATACTAATCCGGCAGCCAAACCCGGATTTGGGGGCTAAGGTTGCATTGGAATGTTATAGTTTTTTTAAGTGATATTGAATGTTTAGACCTTATATTTTATCAATTCACATGCTGGAGCGCTGTCAGCATTGAGCAATTTGAGATATACGCGGAAATCCAAGATGGCCGCCGGCAGCCATCTTGAAAATGCTATTTACTTTTTTTAACCACCCTAGCGCATAAAAAATGGGCATTGAAGGTTTTTAGGGATGTAGAATTAAAATCTGAGGTTAGATTCAGGATATTACTATGCTTTGATGTCTTAGAATAAACTGGCGGCCATTTTTCAAGATGGCCGCCATATAAACATGCTGTAGTGTAGACTATGTAGAATCGCGCAAAGACCTGACTTATCATTTAAGTTTTCCCCCTTTTTTGGACAAGGGAGGTGCATAATGTAAAAAAAAAAAATATGAAGATTAAGGCCTAAAGCTTAGATTCATTGATAAAAATAATGCAGGTTAATCCTGTTATAACAAAGTCGCTTATAACGAATGACTGCTTACAACGAAGCAATGCTAGCTGAAGTCCCGATTCTCTGTAAATACAAACCTGTAGCACAACGAAACTCGCTTATAACGAAGTGTTTTATGTGATCCCAAGCATTTCGTTATAACAGGATTCGACTGTAGTATTATCAGAAGTAATTCAAAATAGTCATGTTGCTTTTCTGTATACATTATTAGTATACACATTCAAGGTATCTCTTTGATATGATTTTTTAAATACTTCTTGATAGTTTTGAAATTGATCTCTTTTGGGTTCAGATGTATGGATCATGACTATTGTTCCTGAATATCAGTCTTTTTCCTGAAGATACTTACTGTTTATGCATCTATTTCATCTTCTTCTTCTGGATGGCTGGTTATATCTCTCGCCTCTCTCGTTTGGTCATTGTGACAAGTTGATGAGCCGTTACACGTAAAATATTTTTTTTATTTTAAGACATCAAAACATAGTAATATCCTGAAACTAAGCTCAGATTTGAATTCTTCATCCCTAAAAACCTTCAATGCCCATTTTTTGATGCGCTAGGGGGGGTTAAAAAAAAGTAAATAGCATTTTCAAATGGCCGCCGGCGGCCATCTTGGATTTCCGCGTATATCTCAAATTGCTCAATGCTGACAGAGCTCCGGCATGTGAATTGTTAAAATAGAAGGTCTTAACAGTCAATATCAATTTAAAAAAAACTATAAAATTCCAATGCAATCTTACCCCCTATGGCTGCCGGACTATACTAATGATTGAGAATGATAGTGCCAGTCAATGATTATAATGATCATGATAATCATACTTTTCTCTAAATGCTAAATGTATCAAGTAACTGGTTACAACAGGAAAGTGGAAGAGTATAATATCTTCCTACCTCCGAATTGACAAAGTTGTAATATGCCCCGCCCACCCACCAACCCCCCCCCCCCCCCCAACCCATCCCCACATCCCTACCCCGGTTGTCATTAAAATATCTCAGCTCAAACATTGCTTCATATTTTCATATTTCCCCGAACCCTTCACTCTCTCCATCCCCTCAGCCCCCTCCCCCTCCCCATCACCACCACTTCCACCTAAAATAGTCCACCCTGATCGATTCCCCGAATAATCTTTATTTTCTTGATTCTGAGCACCAGTCTCACCATGGAGCCGAAATCTTCTATCCTGTCCGTATAATGATTCAGTGTGGTCCCGCTCACATTCTCATTAGATTTCATACGACGACGCCAGGCCAAAAATGACGGCGGATTAGACAACAATTTGGAAAGACCAGCACCGAGTATTTATACCACGTCCTTAAAACCTTTGCACGGAACAGCCTCAGAAGCTTTCATAAATGTCTGGATAATTTTGCAGCATGAATTATCGTTTTTGCTCTGTTGAACACAGCAAAAGAAAAAGAAAAAAACACAGCACAATCATAAAATAAGTTTATCATGCTACGCCTTGTTCGCCTATTATTGAGGGATCAAAGTAAACTTTGAAAAACTGAAATCTTTCGCGTAGACATTAAAAACTTCGGCACTGCTGAAAAGTAGAAGGTCGCTGCAGGCTGAATTATTATGTTGTCATTTCATTCAAATGATTAATAATAGATGTGGCTCTTTACAAAAATAACTGGCAATAACGCAATGGTCTCAACTATTATTAGGCCTAGTTTATAGACACTAC
Organism: Diadema antillarum; assembly: GCF_040938485.1. NCBI lineage: Eukaryota > Metazoa > Echinodermata > Echinoidea > Diadematoida > Diadematidae > Diadema > Diadema antillarum. The sequence continues at coordinate 143,627 of NW_027271720.1, forward strand.
TAATACGAGGGGTAACTTCACGCTCTGTAGTTCCAGTTTCAGGTTGGTTTATTTCTCCACTTGTACAAAACAAATTATCATGACATAACAATAAACGCTCACATGAAAATATGGATAAGAGGACTTAAAGAGTAAGTACTTAAAAGAAATATAGATATAATTGTCTGTGTGCACGAACATGCATGTTAGATTGGATCGTGAGGTATAGTTAGAGGACATTGTCATCAATAAGGAGTTTGCTTGACTGGGATAACAGCCCGTGGGCGATACTTGATTACACAGTCACATACTATAAAATGGGCTTTAGAATCTCTGCAATCTGATTGGTCAATTGTCATGCATTGATTTTTATTGATCCACACTGAGCCATGCGTCCGGTAAAATCCGAACTTATGGCTCAAGTCTTGTACAGTGTAGTAGGTTTACCGGACGCATGAAAGGGGAAATGGTTGTACATGTATTTCATGAATTTACGGGCCCATTTTATAACACAAAATGATGCACAGGCCTATTTCGTGGATCATAGCAGTGATAATTGGATGCTCTCGTTTAATTTTGGAACGGTCTAAAACCCACTTTACCCCCGCCTCCCTACCACCACTTGTGTGTGTGTGTGTGTGTGTTTGTGAGTTTGTTTGTGAGTTTGTTTGTGTTTGTGTCAGTGAAACCTACTTAATAGAAAGACCAGCAAAAACAGAAAAGGCAGTCCTTGAAAACAGGTTCATCAACATGTAAAATGGTTTGAAGAGAAACAAAATGTATGGGAATATCAACTTTAGCAATGGACAGCTCTAGATAAGCTAGACGGTGAAATATCACACCAATTTTTTTTCCAACATATTCATCTTCTAGGTAGGTACTATGAATTGGCTGTGGCCCAGAGAAGCATTTCTGACACAACAGAACACAACAAAACGCACCAGCAAATACACTAATTTATTCTGACTATAGCGAGTGAATCAATTCCTGTACATGGGCATCACCCATTACCCCCCTTTTCTTTTCTTTTCTTTCGTATTTCATGTAGACATATAGTTGTTATATCAACAGCAACTTCGACACACTTCGCACAAGAGTTTACCACATGCTGCAAACATTACTTATTCTGTACTTCAGGCGTGCACGTCCAAATCCATGCACTATAATCCATAGCACGCGCCAACTTACCGTCCAAAGATGTTATAATACTATAAAACGAATATAAGGTGGACTGCGTCACGTGCGTTGTGCGCCGACATAGGTTTCATCCGCCATTTTGGAAAGGGGCATCGTTATCTCAGGGTGCTTTTCAGGCACGGTACACCTGGATTAGACGGGGAACACACTTAAAATGCCCTATAAGACGTGTCTGATTTGATTATTTTAGAAGTATGCAAAAAGTAAATTCATGGAAATTGTAGGAATCTAATTTCAAATGCATTGTGTTCAAGAATTTGGCACTTCATTATGATTACGAGTTTCCTCCGAGATCACTTTTCCCTTTACAAACTTTTAGCTGATTTACCCTCAGAGTGCCAGATTAATTTCTTGTCCATAGGCTGAAGTGTGTAAAATTCTTGACATTTGACCCCCTGGCACAGAAAGGATAAAAAAACAACAACAATAATAATGCGCTGCACATGAATTATATTATTATGTGCAGAAAAGTAACGCAAGGCCTGTGTTAAAATAATGATCGTTTGTAAACGATTAATAACTACACTCCCTTCACATTCACATATTAAATACTTCAGGTAAGCAGCATGAATTTTATTCTCAGCTCTTCAGTAAGTCTATGTCTTTATAGGAACCAGGTGGAAAAATAGCGTGGTGTTCTCCATCAGCAGTGAAATTAATTTTTTAGGAATGCATCGTGCAGCAAAGTGACCTCTAGAAATGTAAGACTTTCTTTGATAATTCAATGTATCACACTTCAGTCTGTGATCGTTGATTTATTTTTTGCTTTTCTAATGTGTTAGGTTCTCTATGAGTAAATTATTGTTCATATTGTATTTTGATTTCTATAACCCCAAATTGGTATATTTACAATGAGAAAAGTCAACATGAAGTGTCCTTTGATTTATTTGTACCCGTTCGATGCGTCCTCTTCTTTCTATTATGACCAAAATGAAGAAAAAAAAATAAGCAATGCACACTTTTCACAATAAAATTTCAATAATATAGCCTTGATTTTCTCATCTTTTTACATATGCAAATGTTTGATTCACGTACTCTTACTCAAACCTTATCCGTCCTTCTATTCATCTTTTAATTTAACCCGTTTAACCCGCCAGCACTCTATCGTCTTTGGTCCTTACCATTTGAAAAGTACATACAGGAGAAGCACAGTGCAGAAGCATAAGTGTATAACCACTTTTTGATTGCGTTACTTTTTATGTAAGCCTACATCATCAAAATCTTAGAGTTGCTAAATGCTAATGCATTATGGAAAAACATACTGAAAACGTCTTTTGTTACTCGATATTGTCTAGAAAATGTTATACACTGATATGATTATTATGTCACTCTGCATAAAATCACGCACAGTCGAATAGGGTATCCAAGCTCTTCTTGCAGCTCATCCCATTTTAATTATGGCAGACCGCAATCCCACAGCTCTGTTTGTTTGTTTTTGTAGTTCCGTATTCCACATTCAACAAAATAAATCACAAGCAAAACAAGAAATTGAAGTAGTGAATTGTAGAATACAGCAAACAAAATAGTTAGGCATGTGAAATATGAGGAAGTTACATAAATGTTCTGTTTGTACTTGTTGTAAGGCGTAGATTCCCAGATGCTGACGTGAGATGAATTTTTACGAGAAATTTACAATTGAAAGAAATGACAAATTATGAAGTAGGGAATTATAGACCTCGGAGAATACAAGAAAAAAAAAAGCAGAAAGAAAACTAGAAATGTCGCTATGGTGACTGATGCCTTCGCCATAATGCATGATTCTCCCAATAGGTGTACAGTACAATGTCTTCACAATGTGTGATGACAGTTTCACATAACTGGCAAAATATTGATATGACAGGTTTGTCAGAAATGTCTTGAATGTTCACTTTTCTCAAACTGGGTTTGCTATAATTGTCTAAGAGTGCAGGTACATATATTTGGGGAATTGAGGATTTTAACTTGACTTCTGACCGACCTTGTTATAAGTTTATGCATTGAGTAATTTTTAAGGTATGAAGATTAAGAGTGTAATTACAGTACAAAACATTTGTACTGTAAAGAGTGTAATTACAGTAAAAAAGAGTGTAATCACAGTACATCTAAACCTGACCTTTGATCTTTGACCTTCTGGCTGAAAATTTCCCAGAGAATCTCCAATAGGTAATACATGTATATATTAAATTTTAAAACTAATAATGCAAGCATTGCATATACTAGTATATGAGGGAAACAGTACAATTTTGAGGAGTTGACCTTGACCTTTGACCCCTGACTATTGACCCATGACCCCTAAATTCCCTAAAATAATCCCTGCCAGTCAGTACATGCATATGTACCAAGTTCCATGAAGATATATTGAACCATTTGAGAGAAAAGTGAAATTGCAACATTTTCACCTAATCTTTGACCTTTTGACCTTTGACCTTATGACATGAAACTCTCTCTGGAGAATCTGTACACAGTAGTACATGTCTACACTAAGTTTCAATAAAATACCTTCTGGCATTGCATAGATATGGGGGAAAAACATTTTTAGCATTTGAACTTGACCTTTTGACCTTTGACCTCTGCCTGATTTCACTAAAAAACCCTCAACTATTTGCCCCATCATACATCATCCTTGGACCAAGTTTGGTGAAAGCTGCTTCACCCAGTTTTGAGTTATCACGTAAACAGATAAATTTTAGGATTTGACCTTGATCTTTGACCTTTGACCTCTGTCCGATTTCACTAAAAAACTAATCATGTAATTGTCCTATCATACATCATCCTCAGACAAAGTTTGGTGAAATTTGCTCTACCCAGTCTTGAGTTATCGCGTAAACGGATACAATTTCATGATTCGACCTTGACCTTGACCCTTGCCGATTTCACCCAAAATCTAATCAAGCAATTGCCCCATCATACTTTATACTTTGACCAAGATTGGTAAAATTCCAGTCAATATTTCTCAAGTTATCGCGTAAACGAATGCGGACGGACGTACGTACGGACGTACGGACAACCCGAAAACATAATGCCTCTGGCACCACTTCGTGGCGGAGGCATAAAAAAATAATGTCCGCCACACCAGACTGCTAGAGAGTGGCGTGATCAAGTGTGGTGAGTTGTGCACTCTTAAAAAAAAAATGATTTGGTGAATCAATACTTTAAATGTTGGCACTCCTTCAACTTTTCTGTAAATGTTACATTTCATACCACTGATGATGGCTTTATAACAATGTACACAGTATACTTACATGAGTTGTCTGCTGTAGACCCTATGTGCTCAGGCAAATTAATACAGATACGTCCATATTGTTTTCCCAGTTGCCAGCACTGTGCCCACCTTTACGCCGTGGCAGTCTGCAGCCGCCACATCGCGTCCAACCACGAGCTCGATGACGACGAACCAGTCCGAGTATTCGACCACCTGTCCCGAAGAGACCCTATCGGACGAGCACGGTCAAATCACATGGGCAGAGACAGCTCCGCGTAAGATAGCCGATGCAGCTTGTCCTTACGGCTATGTCAGTTCACCGTCAACGCTAGCTTCTAGGCAGTGGTGAGCAGTATAAAATATGCGCGTCGAGACAACGCCGCCAACAGTCAGTCGCCAGTCTGCTGTATCTTCGGGGGGGGGGGGGGGGGGGGGGGGCGGGGAGGTAGAATTTATCCTGAAAATATGTGTAAGCGAGACAGACTAATTATCCGACACCTCTTCATTTTTTTAAAATGACATATTTCACGTTCTCGTTTTCTGTTTCTGAGATGTATCTTCTGAAGTAGTGCTGGTCCGTTGTCCTAGAAAAAAAATTCTTTATGTTGAATTGTATAATTATTAAATTCCTTTTACACCATGAAACCACACACGGTATAGTGGTAGAGGTCCCGTCCAGAGAGGGAGTTTCGTTACACTTGATCTTATCGTAGGATTTGCTTCGTATTGAAGTGATCTGTGATACTATTTTGCGACGACTGCACCTTATGCTACGATGGATAGCATGTGTTCTAGTTGTGTTTTGATGCTTTTCTTTTGTTGTTGTATCAAACCCAGCTGCATATTTTTTCCAGAGTCATCCGTCACACATGGTGACGTAAAGTGAGTCCAGACACGCCTAGAAACCCTTCTGATTGATTTTCATATAATATACAATATCTTCGGATGTATCCATTTCTCAGCACCCTAGTCTCTGACAAAGCCGTTTGGAACGATCCCGATTTAGACGGCTGTCTCAATGCAACTACTGCACTGCTGATGCTGGCCAACACTACTGTAACACCTGGTAAGATGACGAAACAACTAACCTTTATCTTAAGACTTAAAATTGGCTTTACAATCACACCGTAGCTACGCAGTGCATTTTTTGAATTCCTTTTTGTTGCCGCTTTTTCTTAATATTATTCTCTGATTGGTTTGTCAGATTGTATTTGTAATCTAAGATGCCTATTTAAAGGCTGGACTGGTTGAAGACCCCTTGATCTGTCACATGACAGGGGAAAGCCCGCCTTATCCATCATGAAAACAAGAACAAACTGAACTGCGTCTCAATATGATATAATGATAATAATCCTAATTGAGCACGTAGCACTGCTTTAGAGTATGTATAGTTTGCAGGCACAAACCTTTGTTGGTCGTAAAGGAATCTGTGCCAAGACTGCTACATGCGCCACAGGCACTGTCCCATAGGCCCTGTACTGTACCCTCGTTGAGAGCAGCTGTACAGCAGAGGGAATATGAAAGAGATGCTTTGGCACGGACTCCTGTATGACCAACAAGGGTTTGTGCTTGCAAACTAGAGTATGCGTGCGGCGCCAGTAGTGCTACACTTAGCGATGTTTCTGACGTCATGGTGTTTTTTCTCCGAAAATGCAGAAAATGCGGGGAATATCTCTTCCGAACTGCTGACCTTGACGAGATTGCCGGGAACTTTGACAGAAGACGACATTACCCTCGCCGTCGACACGATGGAAAATATCATCGAGGTCGCCGGCGACTTCGGGAACAACAGCGAAGCCGTGGTGGAAAACGTGATCGAGACGGTGGCCAACCTCACCGGAGCCAAGATGGAGATCCTGCTCGCCAGTCAACAGAGAGATGAGAGTGCAGCTAGGTGAGTGGTGATGGTACAAAAGGAGGGTAGAAAAAAAAAGTCATTTAAATTTGAACACAAAGTAAGAAAGTTTTGAGCGTTATTTCATTAAAACCCAAGTGATATCAGGCGCAGTCATAATAGACACGTGAGATGAGGCGGTGATTATCATCACCTCAAAACATCAAACTTTATGAATATATAAATAAATAAATAAATAAATATATATATATATATATATATATATGAGTGTGTGTGTTTATATACATATTATCTGTGCAATATAATATATACATTTTGTACAATGCGCAGAGAGTCGTGGAGCGAGTCATGTAATGTTTTGGTCGACAATTCAGGAACTGCAAACCCTTGTAACTAAAAATGATTACCGGTACTCAATTATATAGTCTTCCAAGCCTATAATGTCATGTTTTGATGTGAAAGAAACACCTGATTCTTAGAAAAGAAGAAGATAACTTAAGTTAGTGAAGACTTGCAAGAAGGTGCAAAGCGAGATGAGGGGATGAAACCATTCTACATTCTTTAACCCTTTCTATGCCAGTGAGTCAACTGTGCACAAAATGTCACACACAAACCTATGGACAGGTAACAAATGTGGCACGTAGCGAGTTAAATAACATGACGATGCTCAATGCTACACGTGAATCATAAGATATCACATCTCCCTTCATTTCATATCCGATATTAATGAAATTTAGCTACCACCATGTTTTGCCGGTTTTACCACTGTTAATGAATGCCATCTAAAATAAAACATGGAATGTATCACACAACCATGGCGGATTCATAGAGGAATGAATTCTAGCCACTTTTCCCAATTCATACGACAGAATTCTCCACCTGGTCGATGATTTAGCCCTCAACGTTCATTTCGAGAACACCGTCTTAGAAGCGACCACCGACCGCGTCGACCTCGTCGTTGTCCATATCGAAGGAGACGTTAAGGGCGTGACGCTGAGGAGCGTTCTCGAAGACGACGGTCGTGCAGTGGTGAGTTACGCCCTCTCCGCTATCTCTGTCTCTATGTGTTTGTGTGTGAGCGTGTGTGTATGTGTGTGTGTGTGTGTCATTTAAGTTGGTAACAATGGGGAGATATAATATAAAATTTCATAGTGTGTCTTTTAGCAGATTTCTCCACAAATTGCCGAGACAATTTTATGGATCCTCTGTCTTCTCTATTGATTGTTATCTCGACTCATTATGATTCTATATCGTATTTACGTACGTTTACTCCCCTGTGTAAAGGTCGTTATCTTAGTTAATAACCTGAACTTTTTCAGTACTTGTCCATGCACCATGACTTCTGTGTTTGGAGTTCAGCCGATAACAAAAAAAAAGGAAAAAGAAGAAGCAAAATGCATCTGACATAACCCCTCATTCACTTTTCAAAAATCTGAAACACAATGATGGCAAAGCTTTTAGTGACATCCCTTCATATATCTTGAAGCGCTATACATTGAAACTTTAATTTCTCTTTCCTCACACGATCTTATGCTGTTTTACGTAATCGTTTTTACCCCATAAAGCCCGTGCTCACTCTGAACGGAACGGACCCAGAACCCAACCCCGCGGCTCAGGCGTCGGTTGAGCTCCCAGCTACGCTGTTCGCAGTTTACAAGGGCATGTTCGACAGGCTGCAGTTCGTGATATACAAGGACGTCACCTATTTTGAGGTAAACGCTTTGATCTCCAATATCAGAAGTGTGCCTTCAGGATTTTATGCAAATTCAGTCAGAGAGAGAGAGAGAGAGGAGGGGGGGAGGGGGGAGTGGGGTGGAGGAATTGCCCTCATGCCAGACGCCGAATAAGAGGCAAGGTGTTTTTACAGACAAGCACTCACAAATTAACTGCTGTGGTTTAGTGAATGTTTCTGAGAGTAAACGTGATCATAACATATTCTTTATTCTTTTATTTCTACTATTCCTCCTCTCCGGCTTTGCCAATTTGTCTGTAGGGCCTATTTGCAATCAGCTTAATGATTAACCGAATACTCGTAGATGATTAAGTTGATATTGCTGGATGAATGAATGAATGAATGAATGAATGAATGAATGAATGAATGAATAAATGAATGAATACATTGATTGATACATAAATGTATAGGTAAGTACATCAATTGATGCATAGATACATGAGCATCATCTTAGGTAGCCTACTAGTACCACATGCAAATGGATGCATAGGAAAGTAAATGACAATGGTCTGGAAAAGATCATAGCGGTGGCTTGGTGAAGGAAACATCACGAATCTCCTTAATCTATGGCATCGATGCTGTTCGATTCGCACTGCAGAGAATGCTTTGTTTCCCTAGAGACTTTTTCATCATAAATGGTCTTAACCTATACCAGTGCATACATTGGGGTTGATTCTACGAATCGTCCTATTACGTCTTGTCGAATGCGATCCCAAGCAGCCATCTACATCCAGGCACTGTATCTCCAGAAGACGCAGTAACGGTGCACTCTCCAAGTATCTCGGTCGCCGAAGGAGAACATCTCCTGAGGAAAGCGCATGCGCGCACGACGAAACTTAAAGTGATGCTACCGAGAATAATTTTGATCGCGTCTCGAAAGGAAATGTCAATACTAAGCTCAATATCGTGAAAACTTGTCTCGATTTGTCTTATTTTGAACAATTTCATAACTTTCACATTATTCTGAGCTCGACCTTGGACAAAATTTCTAACATATTGCTCTGTTACGTGCTTTGCAGGTCATCCGCGCAGCCGGTGAGACGCGCTACAGTGATGAAAGGACGAGCACGCCTGCCGTGGTTAACACGTCCGCCGGTGACGTGGAAAGGGATGCCCTCAACAGTGTCGTCATCTCGGCCACTGTAGGGGATCTCGCTATAACGGGGCTGAATGATGGTGTGAAGACGTCATTCATCCACCAGAGCCCAATGGTGAGATCAAAATAAAAATAGGAAGTGATATATAGGCCCTAGTTATTCCGAACATGAAATAGACCTCGTTAATCCAAACATATTGTAGCGCTATTCAAAAGCTTAGTTATTCTAGAAGTTCTGTAATCCGAAAATGAAATAGGACTCGTTAATCCAAACATTTAAATGACGCTTTTCCAAAAGTTCGTTATTCCGAAAGTTTGTTCATGCGAAAATGAAATAGGGCTTGTTAATCCGAATATGGAATTTGTAAACTCTGAGAAACTGCGTTACCATACTCCTTCAAACGTCTGATAAGCAAATATTTCACAATCACCAAACCTTTCTGTGTGTGTTTGTTTGTTTGTTTTAACTCAAAATGACTGATTTTGTCTGGCAGTTTTGTATGTCATATGTTTACAGATAGCACGCTGCTTATCTAGTCTGAAGCAGTTTTGATTTGATACATGAAATAAAATGTCTGACTGGTTCTTCTTTCAGAGAGCGGAAAATCCCACTTGTGTATTCTGGAACTCCAGTGGATCAGGTTAGTATACACAGCTACGGTAGCAATATTTCATAACCTATGGGAAGAAAATTTATGCATAATTTAATGTTGCACGTAGTGCTGAGCAACTCTGATGTGTTCATGAGTGATTGTAAACAAACACACAAAACAAACAAACAAACAAACCAAACTAAACCAAACCAAACCAAAGGAAAAAAATCATAATGTACAAAAGTCAATTATTAGAAAACAGAATGCCTAGTTAGGTATCCGTGTGTCCTGCTAGAAATATTTCGTATTTATTATTTTTTTTCCTCTTTTTAATTTGTTGGTTAGCGGGCTACCAGGACTACGCGACGTCCTGCCTCTTAAAGATCTGGCAGTGTCTTCGAAATAACAACAAAAACCTCATAATTCATCATACCTTATTATAACATCAAATTTGGACTCCAAAGTTTCACATGTATGTGTCGAGTGAATACTATTTAGCTTTTAGAGCATTTATTTTGTAAATCTTTGTCGTCTATAATTTCTGCATTCCAATGGGATTCACTTACCGGGTCAAGGGTCATGGTCGTCGGAAGGTTGCAGCGTTTTGTCAAGTGAGGATAACAGGACGGAGTGTGAATGCGACCACCTCACCAACTTTGCGCTTCTCATGGTTAGTATACATGCATCATCAGGCTGCTCGTAATTTGATCGCACTGAACATGAATCCGATCTTGAAATTCTGTTACTTTACCTTTCGTAGTTGCTTCGTATCAAAACTAATTACTTGCGGGACTCTGACTTCAAGTGTTACTTTTTCGAATAGTTGTGATCAATTAGTTTCTATGGTGCATACTTCCCGCCGGGCATGTCATATTCTCTGCAAACTGTATAGTCTATTATGTTGTCAATCAAATATTGTGAACATACCGGTGTCTCACACCTTGTTTAAGTTGGGACAGCGTATATAAACTTAAACGGGAAAATTGAACTTTTTTTTCATGAGACAATGTTTTGATAAAAGCCTATCCCTCCAAATTCATGAAATTCTTCCGTCAAGATGTTTTCATTGCAACTGATTGACAAATTGCCCTACATCGACGTAAATAAGTACTGAATTGATCAGTGTTTTAGTAGCAGCCACGATAAGAATCACGGGCGTACATACTCGAGCAGGATTCGAACCTATGACCTCCTGATCTCCAAACAGGCGTCATCTCCACTAGACCACTAGATCAGCTTCCGCCCGAGGGGAAAAAAACAACAACATACACACTGATCAATTCAGTGCTTATTTACGTCGATGTAGGGTAATTTGTCAATCAGTTGCAATAATAAAGTCTATCCCCTGGTTTGATTTGTATGTGTTAGTGTTATCTAGCATTTTTTACTTCAAGGATGAAAATGGCTATGGTTGCACGTTATTAATAAAAACTTAATGATTTGTCGGATTATCTCAGTCCAAAGACCAATATTGGAGAGATCCACTCGAAGAGCTTTGGAGGTGATGACATCTGCACCTCAGATGACCTTTTTATGGATAGTTGCGCCATTATCAATATTCGGTGTAAACACACAAAAAGTTCTTTAACTTCCTTGTTATGTTCAAGTTTTAAGAAACTAATTTTACTTTATAGATTATAGTAAATAAGATCGTATGCTCGATCTGTATTGTTATAAACACCGTAGTGAAAAAGAAGGAACCAGCGTGAGTTTCGAATCTGCTTCACATACCGCTTACCGGGCAGCGACACAACCACTGAGCTGAAGCCACTCTATGGCAGTGACACCACCATGATGTTAGAACAAAATAGCCAAAGCCTCACCTTTCTTTCATTTACTCGTTGTCTTATTCATATCCCAGGCCAGGGCCCCGTTTTTTTATAAAACTTGTCATCAGTGACAAGTTGTCATAGTTGTTATAAGCTACTAAAATCCTCGCATCTGATTGGCTAAGAGCAAATTTGTCACAGAAATGTGGCAGTTGTCACTGATAACAAGTTTTATGAAACGGGACCATGTTGATTCTTTTTTTTTTTCACTTGGTGTTCATGATGACAGATCGAGCATACGATCTTATTTAAAGCAATTGTAACAAGACAACTATTAGTAACTGCATAATATGTAAGTCAGAACACCCCTTTAGCGTATTAAAGGTCACTTTCTTCAAGTCATTTTCGTCTAAACAATTGAATTTTGCTTTTCTTTCCTCGCGTAATCAGGATCTTTACGGCGTCACCTCGTCGTACGATGACGGGCATCAGAGGGCACTCTCCATCATTAGCTACGTCGGCTGCGGCCTGTCCATCATTGGACTTACCTTGACTTTTATATCTTACATGATGATCAGGTGAGATCCTTTGGACGGTCTTGGCTCTTTGCTATTCTATTTGAGCAAGCATTTTCAAATCATCCAGTGTGACACATGAGGAAACAGTGTGTAATGATTTCGGGTGTAGATAATGAAAACATAGTAGATGAGGATGTTAACGCAAGTTTTTTTCTTTATTACCAATTAGAAATTTATTCTTGGGTCTTTTCTGTTTTTAGGGTTTCATCTAAAGGGTTTCATTATTTTATTTTCAAGAAGTAGTGATATCAAAGCCCCACAAGTCTACATCGACCTAGGACTACTCGCAAGTTTTCACTTATATTGCCTTTTGAGAAGTGAAAGACGCAAAAAATGGGAGAATTCGAAACATCGTAACACAAGTTGTGTAATTGATCTTAAATTGCGTGATTAACAACTTCTTTCATGAAACCTCCCTGTTCTGTTCACCTAAATTTCCTCTCTTTAGTAAAACCAACGTAAACATGGTGTTAAATTATTGCTTTTTCTCAAAATTAAAGATTCAGTGAAGTATAGTTATGACGCTATTCACGCGTACATTTTCATTGAATGTAGGCCTACATCAAGACGAATGTTCCTCAGTGTTGCTTTTTTATACTAGATTCGATCCTATTTCCCGGCGATTAAAGCAATCAGATATCCGTGTTTTGATTTCTCAGGACCGTAAAGATGGCCACCAACAAGAAGAGGTAACAGAGTGACCCCTCCTCCTCCCCCTCTCATTACCCCTATTTTCCATTGCATGAATCCTGCACACTGTTTAACACGTATTAAACGTATCACCTGTTTCTCGTTTTCTTCAATTGGTGTACAGGGATTCATTTCCATTTCTCTTCGTAGCTTTTCACTCTCTAATCCGACGATCCTGAATGAAGTTGCTGACATCTGTAGGAAAAAAAAAAACCTTTCCCGCTACAATCATTTTCTTTCAAGCTGTAGATAATGTTCGTTGAGTGCATGCGTTGTGGAATTACTCAAGTATTTCATTATTGATTTGCCTTATTGTTTTGACGAAGAAAGAGAACATATTATGAAGAGCTTTAACGCAAAATGAGCTAAATCCACTTCTGTTAAATTGAGATATTTGTGATTAAAGCTGCTAAAACAAAGAAAATAATAAACTGATAATAAAATACAGGCTATTTTTAATCATAACTTTTAGAATATTCCTTGTTATGTTTAAAAACAAGTGAGGGATTGCTGGAAAGGCTTAATTTTGCTCTATCTAATAATGGACTTACTTTGAAATGTTTAAAAAATGGCGCTTAGCTCATTTTGCAATACAACTCTTCATATTTTCTTTAAATCTTGGTTAAAAAGCAGACATCACGCGGATAGGAGCTGTGTATGTATAAGTGGTTGTGAGGATTTTGTATGTTAATGTTACTTTGATCATTTGTCCTTTTCTTAAAGCAGAAATTTATAGAGAATCTAGAAATATGACAAGTTTGATATCTACGGAAAGCCAAGAAGCTAGTTAACAAAACTGGATATCTTTTAGACGATGTAACGTTACCCCAAACTGTTTTTGAGATTGAAAAAACACCCAATTTCTATGACCACGTAGCTCCGTTCGCTACAAGAAACTTCGGATTTGAGCGACGTCATCAAATGTGTATGAGCTGATTTGCCGTACGGCTATATGAGACCCGCTCTGGCAAAACCCGAAACTTCTCGGCAAATGTGATTTCGCGCTACAGCCCGAAAAAGGTAAAAAAAAAAGAAATGACCTCAGGGACCAAATTGACATTTTGGTATCACGTTGTAGGGGAAATTTTCTAGTTTCTGATTGATATCAACAATATTTCGAAATATAACCTACAAAATGTGGAATTTTGAAGAGAAAAGTGGGATGTCAATCTCAAAAGTTGGCCAAAATCTTACGTCTAAAGACCAAATCGCCTTCGCTTACGGCGATAATAACTGTTCTTTTGGCGATCGTGTCCTAGATATTCTGCTTTGAACCCTGACATGTTTGGTACCTACAGAAAGCTCTACCTCTGCTTATTCCAAATATGGTCATGGCATAATGTCATGCTACTCACTTTCATTCATAAATTCGTCTGAAGCATGCGTAAGTTTATGAAAATCGTCTCCCAGACGCGTAAACAGCCTGTTACCAAGACACTAATCTTGATCGAAATACGTGCAACCTACGTGTTATACTATGGGGATCGCTGCAGCAGCGGTGCATGCTTGCGTGCAACACGATTGCTGCTCAGCACGGAAATGTTGCAGGTTTTGTGCTTTTCAAACGTCGTATTTCCGTAAATTTATGGGTGTAAAAATGATTTCCAATCAATTACAGCTCTTTGACTTAGTTATCATCCTTCATGAGTATGTAAGATTACCTCAGCTATACGCAATTCCCCAACAATGATCGATTTGTTGTGTCAATATTGAATAATAACAGCAAATTGTGGCTGTACGAAGGAACAGCTGATCACGGCGATCGTGAATCTTGAGCTGACGATAGGTTTTGTGCTTTTAAAACTTTGTTTTTCCGTAAATTTATGGGTGTAAAAAATGATTCCAATGAACACAAACAAACAATTTCACGACGTGAATATATAGTTTTGGCGGACGATTTATTCTAGATTGACAACAAATTACACACAAATTCCCTGAAAAGTGCACACAGTTTGCCTATAGATACGTAAATCCCACTGGGTTGCATACACATTTGGTGACGTCGCAGATTTGGCACTTTTCGTAGCCGTATCGAACTTTTTCCAGTGCTCAAATTTTGTAAAAATAAAGATTCTTATATTCAAAGCAGAGACAACTGTATTGCATGATTTATGTCAGAAATTAACCAAAATAACATTAAATGATGGAAAACAGTCAATTTATATGATATTATTTCCTATAAATTTCTTCTTTAAATCTATTACAATTGTATTTGGTACTTGATACCACCATAAGTGATTCCTGTGCACCGTAGTCTTTTGTCAAGATATTATGATACGATGGTAAGTTGTGAATAATATTGACCACTCTGTGTATTTCACCCATCGCTGCTCAATTCTGCATCAAATTGTGATAAAAGATATCTATTTCTGTGCCACACTTCTCCTTGATTTTCATTGTGAAATTTGCTTACTTCTGTCAGATTTTGAAAAGTCTTCACTACTCTCCACAAGGTGACTTAATACCACTCTTCTGTGTCACCAACAGCTAACAATGTTTGAAGAGTTTGGTCGCAAAACGAGTTAGGATATTTGTGATTAAAGCTGCTAGCCCCCCCCCCCCCCCCCACTAACAAAGAAAACGATAATAAAATATGATTTTTGTTTAGATTATAACTTCACAAATATTCCTTGTAATATAACAAGTGAGGTATCACTGAAAATGTTTAATTTTTCTCTATCTGATGACGTAGTTAGTTTTAAATATTTGAAAATAGCGCTTAATCCATTTTGCGACCAAACACTTCAACTATTTGCACTTTGTTTCACGGGCGAGACTCGACAAATCACAAATCACCGCAAAGAAATGATGTATCTCATCGGTACTTTATCCTTATCTGAACTGTCCACGATTGCAGTAATAAAAGTCTCAAAGTTCAACATCTGAAATCATTCCTTTCTCTGCTTTGCCACTCGACTTTTTGAATGTACGCCATCTGGAGGAATCTATTGTGTATTGGATATCTTGGTTTCGAATCCTGCCTAGCTTAGGATCGAAGATTACTTCACACTATAAAGTTCGGTGTATAGTGCACAGCAGTGGTGCGGTAATTCATGGCCGGGCTACTCTCGGAGAACTGTGTATGCACTATAGCGGGACAACCTGGGTAGATGGCATAGTCCATCTTTTCTTTTTCATTTATCATCAATGACTTCTAATATGTACAGTATGAAAGGGATTCGTATGCTTAGGACAGAACTTGTATGACATACTTAGCTTACCTTCTAGCTATACGCACTGTTATTCCAATCGTGTTACTTTGTTCCCTCTGCGTCACTGTCTGTAGCATCGTCTGCATGCCTGTGTTTGTGTGTTCAGTAACGCGTAGAGTAGGAAATATCTTACCTTAATTCTTTTAAGTTTCAGCGTACTCATTCTTCTTGACTGCTAATTCCTGCACCATTTTATTTCAAGCATCATCTTCCCCCCCCCCCAAACACCAACATTGATCATTACTGATTTGAAAAATTTTCTGACCAAACCAAATATCAGTTTTACTCGTTTCTCCCTGCGAGAGTAAATTATATGAATTATAAAGGTGCAAGCATGGAAAAGAATAGACAAAATTTGTCTCATTGTTGACTCGTAAACTGCAACAAGCTGGAAATCATTGCCAAGACCTTGTTAGACCATTTTGAACACATCACATTCAATTCTAAAAAAAAAAATATTCGTACGTCTTTCTCACTAGCAGAGATTATTTCATATGAATATGCTGATAAATACAGTGTTTGTTTGTTTGTTTGTTCTAGTAGGCCTAATTATATACATTAAATTCATTAAATACTTTGGTGGGAATTTTCCTTATTTCCTCTCTTAGACAACTCCGTAGTGATCGTCGCACTCGCGTCCTGCTCAATCTCCTCGTCGCCCTCCTTCTCATGAACGTCTTCTTCATCGTCGATGCCGCCGTCAGCGAGTCTGGTTACCCGGGCAAAGTGTCCTGTAAACTCCTGGGGGCGCTACTCCACTTTGGGCTCCTGACAGCCGTGGCGTGGATGGGTCTCGAGGCTTGGCACATGTATCTCGCCTTGGTGAAGGTCTTCGATAGCTACAGATCACACCTCATGAAGAAAATGGCTGCCATTGGTTGGGGTGAGTCACCGGTCCGTACAGACCTCACAACTGCAAATAAAATGGACCAGTCCGAAAATATAGTAAAATAAATTGCTAAGATTTTATGAAAAATGAGGCAATCCGGTTGATAAGAACTTACTAGCTTTGGAAGAGACAAGCGAATCTCTTAACGAAAATAATGCATCGATCAGTTGGAGACTGGAAGCGTTTTCTTTTCGATTCAGAAGAACTGTGCTTGTTTCGGCTTGTGTCACACACACACAAAAAAAAAAAATTAGTGCCGCCTTCGAGTTGGGGAAATGGTACTTTTGCTACAGGCCTAAATACCTCTGAGCGGAGTTTGAGCAGGAAAAAAAAACAGGTTCGAAAATTGTAGAACTGGAGTGAAACAGATTGGCTTGTTAAAGATGTGAATCACAATTGACATTGAATCTTGTTATATCGTGAGATTCAAAGAGGCGTTATGATATTTCTAATTGTTACAAATAATATGTCTATGGATAATTATTTGTTGGTGTGATATCTAGAGTGATGCCATGGTCTCTAGGCACCCCCCCCCCATATCTAAACTTCGCCCTCTTGGCGGAATAATAACGGCATCATGAGTATAGATAATTATTCATATTCACATTGTGTCATGGTAAAATAAAAAATCAGCATTATTAATAAATTTATTTTATAATGGATTACTTATAATGAATGGTAATGACTTTGTATGGAAAAGGAGAATCGGATGGAACTATAGTTATACGTAAACTGCCATGATGGGTCACATTCTGTCATCTGAGTGTATTCCTGTGGCAATCTGCAATTTTTTTCCATAAAAGTATGGATAAAGTATCAGAAAGTCAGAATATTTTACAATTACCTATTCTAAAGTCAATAATCGTGGACTGGCATGTAAAAAAAGGTGGACTGTTATACGCGCGTTTTTGTCCTAATTATTGCAAGATTTGATTACGCTGTCGATGCCTTGATGTCATACGGCCTGCTGCTTTCTTATATCTAGGTTTGCCGCTCGTCATTGTCGGAGTTACTCTCGGGGTCAACCTGGATCATTACAACTTCAACCAAGACTTGTGAGTTTATATGCGTTTTCTCTTTAAACTCTCAGTGTGTCAGGTCTGGTTTGGCGAGACTTCTGTTTTCTCCGCAAGAAAAAAGTAACGTAACAGAAAGCGTGAACTACAACATTTTGTCTTCACGTTATTGATTCGTCCATCGAGTTGTTTTTCAGCGTAGGAACTGATTGACAAATCGAACTTCATCGATGTAAAGTGCAGTTTGTCAGTTGTAAACTTGTATCATACTTACTCTTAGTTAAACTTCTTGATTTTGCCACGGCTTTCTTTTTCCCACCTATGGACTCTTCTTATACTATTTCTGTCCCTTTAATTTCCCTTCCTTTTTCCTGGATTGAGTGTTAAGGAGGAACCTGCTCAATACTGATCACATAGACATGAACATGAACATGTTGAACATCTCTGGCGGGTTATGTATATTTTCAACGACACGCATGTCAAATTTCACATATTTCTTTGTACATTCTGTTGAAAAAAAATGGAAAATAAAGTTTGAATTATTTGAAAACGTCATTGTAACATCATGTAAAAGCATGTGTATGTGTATGTGTTTTTCTTCCACCAGTTGTTGGTTAGAGGTGGGCAGTGTCGTGTTCTACGTCACCTTCGCGGCTCCAGCCCTCTTCATGCTCCTCTTCAACGGCGTCATCTTCTGCCTGGTCACCAACCAGCTCTGCTCCCTGCGTCGACGCTCGATCTCCTCGTCGGAGAGCTTCGACGGCGCTTCGCAGCTGCGCGCCTCGCTCAGCATCACCGTACTCCTTGGGCTCACGTGGGCGCTGGCGATCTTCATGATAGGGGACGCGGGGTTGGCCTTCAGCTATCTCTTCGCTATCTTCAACTCTTCCCAGGGGCTCTGCATCTTCCTCTTCCACTGCGTCCTGAACGAGGAGGTGCGGCTCGGCTGGAGGACGATCCTGTGTCCGCAGTGCCTCACTCTCGAGGAACTGGCGAAAACCAGTTCGGGTAAGAATAAACCTGTTTGTTTGTTTGTTTGTTTGTTTGTTTGTTTGTTTCTCTCTCAGTATCTCTCTCCCTCCGTCTTTACTTGCTGGCATGTATATAATTATGTAGCTATTGTCTCTCTTACCGGTTGATGCGTACGCATTGTGTCGACGTGTGGCACGCACATTGCACAGGTAAAATCGAACTCGAATGACAAAGTTCAAATGAACAGCTTGTATGCTAGTGAATCATGTCGGAACGAGAATGTTGTATGTACCGTGCGGGCAACCCAGAATCTATTATCCTGCACTGATTTATGATAATAATGTTCTTTTGCACATGAGCATCATATGTTGGTGATAATGGCGTTAATTTATGTGCTCGGGGTTTTCTCGCAGGTCAACAGTTCAGTAACAGCAGCAGACAAGCCCAGCTTCAAAAGCGACTGACCCTTGAGCGGACGGGCGACCCCAACGGCCACCTCAACCACGAACCGATCATCTTCGAAGAAGGTAATTCAATATCTCAGTGATAAAAATGAAAAATTACAATTCCACCACCACCACCACCACCACCACCACCACCGCCCAGCCGAGCACAAATACAATGTATTTAAAATTAAAAGTGTGGCGACAATAATAGGCTATAGTTAAAATGATTTTGTCAGTGACGATGCTTGGGATGATTAATGATGAGATTAAGGAAATAAACATTTTAAAGTCATATGATCGATACGGTAGATTGAAAAAAAAAAGGAAATGCATAGTAGCAATGGTAGGCGTGAGAAGATGAAAGTACCGACATCCTTCTGCTGGTATTGGAGTTTTGGAAGGCTGATGTAATCGACCTGACAAATGGGTATGCTTTTCACTAAGGCTGTTGTTGTTTGATTCTTCTGCCCTAGGAGTGCCGAAATTCAACCCATTTCAAGTCAGGCCCGATTCCTATCCGGATTCAAGAATCTGAGGACGCAAAAATAAAGAGGATTGACAGTGCATGGCATTATCACTTTGCTCCTCAGCGGCAGGTTGCTACATCCATAATGCCATGGGCATGGAGTGGATTTTAACGTTTTGTAACAGTCGGGACACCGGCCTCGACGAATATGATGGTCCAACAATGAAGAACTTGCGCGATATGAAGACGGAACGCACCGACTTTTTTATTGAAGTTCGTGTAGCGACATCAAATGTCGCTCTCTGTTGTCGGATCTGAAAGAGACCTGACGCTCTGACCCGTGAAGGGAGGAGTTTAAATATGAAGGAATGTTTTTGTTTGGCTCTTTAATGTTCCATGACAGCTTCAGCA
Source organism: Diadema antillarum (assembly GCF_040938485.1). Classification (NCBI taxonomy): domain Eukaryota; kingdom Metazoa; phylum Echinodermata; class Echinoidea; order Diadematoida; family Diadematidae; genus Diadema; species Diadema antillarum. The sequence continues at coordinate 163,709 of NW_027271720.1, forward strand.
CAGCAGATGTGGATGGAAGTAGCCAGGGTTGACAACCAGCAAAGATATGGATTTGATTTATTGATTGTCAAATATAGCAATTTGTAGGCATACCATGGATTCTGTTAAAATGAAGAGGCTAAAATTGATGAATCAGCAATGGTGACTAATCGTACATAACGAATGCAAAACTACGGAGGAAAAAAATCGTATTCTCACAATTGAGCAAGACAAAATTTTATGAGGAGTACGGTACATCAGTGTTTTTGTTTGTGTGTAAAAGGGTGAAAATAACCTGTGTATCGAAATCAGCTAGGCACACACGACTGATCATGCTTGCAACGTATTTTATCGGCGATCAAGAGTAATACTAGTACTCGCTTTATTTTCTTGTATAAAAAAGTGATTAAAACCATGTTCGACATGAATGACTGAACTATAAGTGTGTGCACCTTGCTCTGGTGTTTAACCCGCTGCATGTCACATTAATTTGCTGTCTATAGGTATGTGTATGCAATTTGTGCACATTGTGGACTCGATGGTACAGAAAGAGTTAAAGGTGCGCCGACAGTGTGCGACATTTTCCGCCTTGGAGACGCACATGCGTGACTGGCACGGAGCAGCAATCAAAACCGCGTGGCATACATCATGGCATACAAAACTGCGTTTGGCGTTCAACGCCTGCAGGGCCGAGTATGAACACGTGACTTAAATTCGCGTCAGCCATTAGCTACGTTCTTATCATACGTTCTGCGCTCATCGCCGTTTAATCTCGCCACTGTGCAATAGTTACTGAGAGCTAAACGTTTAAAACGTCATTCTCCTAAACGGCGATATTCTTCAAGGCCGTATAAATGTATCTCTTTCCTATTCTTATGTACATATCAGTTACTTAAGAAAATAGTTTGAAGACTGGAATTAAAAATGAAACTGTAATAAAGCTCTTTGGATGCAGACAAAGAAAATGTTGTGTGGTTATCACATGCTGTCCCCAGATAACTATGTTCATTGTGACCTGAAACACAAATAGGAAAGGTGTCTATGTAATCATTGTTTGATGCACACTCTAAGGCTATGTAGTCCCAGGTGGATGGTGCGCATCGCATCCTGGCATTATGATGTGTATATACGTAAAGGTTTTACTATCGAGCAAATTTATGTCCAGACAACTAGTATTTCCTTTTTCCTTTTTCTTTCTTTAGTGAAATTATGAAGTATCCGATAATCGTGATGTCGAAGTCTTCATACTCAAAAACATTCCCGAAGCGTTAATCACAAATGTCTATACACAGCTGAACATTATTCCTGAATCCCATCTAGGGGCTGTGTCTTTTACTTGGCCGGATTCGTTAGTCTCTAATTTGTAGAAAGTTGACGAATTTACAGCTGTACATTCATCATCTCCAGCATCAGAACCTTTCTGAATCGAATCAATATGTAGTTTTTCAAATCCTTCTCAAAACCCTCGTAGCTTTCAAACAATAAGAATCATGCAGACTAATATTGACTAATGATGTATGGTGTCCTATATTATAGATCTAGTATTAAACGATTTCTTTAAATAACATGAACCAGAATTCCTCAACAAGATGGCCACTGAGCATGCTAAGGACATTGATGATGTCTATAACTCAACCGTTACGTGGACATGTGTTTTCATGTCATGGCTTCTTGTTTCATGTGCGTTTAGAGCGTCTTGTTTTCCAAAGTGTGTTTTGTGTTGCGACACGATGCATTAATGTGATATCTTGTGAATTTGGGACTAAGCATCTCGCGTAATAAATTATTTATTAACACTTGCTGACCAGTCTTCTTTTTCTCATTATCCTTACTGTTTCATGTGCAAAAAAAAGAAGACTTTGGTTTACATCTGTATTGTGCTATTGTTGATGTTGGTCAAAAATTAAAAACAAACAAATATGGTTTTCCATAGAAACGTACGTAATCGTGGTGACAGAGCGAGTAGGAAAAACTCCTAAACTTACATGATACGTCAATGTCAAATGAAAATTTAATGCTTATCGAATTCTTTGTATAGCCACAATAAATTGATTTTCCTGGTTGTATATGTTTAGAAGATATATATATATATATATATACACTGTATGTGTGTGTGTGTGTGTGTGTGTGTGTGTGTAAAGACAAAGATTTTATTATACACATTTTCCGGGATTACAATGCTGTACTTTAATCTAAACAAAACAAAGACTTACTGAAAAATGAACACACAGAGAGACAGACCAACACGCACACATACACTCAAAAGCACTTTATCGCTTCTGATACCAGTACAATCTAATTTATTGTGATAAAAACAAACTTCTAAGACGACTATCAGTAGTATTGATACGTAAAGTACATGCATCGTAATGATAAACACTTTGTAATCAAATCAGACTATGCAGATATATACAAATACACATATGGCAAATTCATACAAATCCAAACACAGTTTCTTTTATGTTGATTCAGATCAAACCACAGTTATCAATTTCTATTTCAAGAGAAGAAAAGAAATGTTATTGCGATGAAATTGATGGCGTCTAAATTTTCCGTGGTAAATTTTTAATCTTTACAAAAATTGTATCACATAATTTCACGGATAAACTCAGAAAGTTTTGCATACTTAACTACAAAGTTTAGACTACAAAATATGACAAGAGTGACAATAATCCCCTTCGCTACATTTTTCTTTTTACATATAAAAACAATCAACTGTAGGTATTGTACTTTCATACAACACTGATGAACTAATTTCCCTGGTCAGCTATTAAGTGTCTTCATTTGTATTAAATTTTTCCTTTTATATCATAATGAATCCAATTTCAATTCCCTTGTTTCATGCATAGTGGTATTCCGACTCTCATCATTGCTGTTTTTGTTCTCCGTCTTTCGTCCTCCAAGCTGGAGTTTGCTTGCTTTTGTGGAAGCTCGGCTTTGGTTTCTTTCAGACTATACAAAATTCAACTGTTAACTGGAATCTACTCTCTAAAAAAAGATCGAGTGAAAATATTCACTCTTAAGGGAGTAAATACAAAAAAGAGTGAATTTAGAGTGAAATTGGAGTGAATCTTGAGTGAAAATGTTCATTTTCATTCATTTTGGAGTGACCTCAGGGATCACTCGAAGATTTTGGAGTGATCCCTGAGGTCACTCTAAAGATCAATCTTTAAGAGTGAATATTTTCACTCGATGTTTTTTAGAGAGTAAACGTTAGAGAACATTGGGGGGGGGGAGGCGATGCCTTCGAAGCTTTGCGATAATTTCGCCTTACCATGACATTCTGTGATTATTAAATTCATTGGTCTTCGCTTTGTGTAATTTTAGCATAGTTGATTCGGATTCATACATAGGATTTAGAGTCGGTTGGTGGCTTCTTTTCAGCGCAAAATATAGGCCTATACTTTTCATCTATATGCCCTACATGCTGAAACTTACAATATGCAATTCCATAATATACTACAAAGAAAAAATCTACGCAGTTTGAAATCTATGCAGCAAAAAGAAATATGTTACAAAAATATTTCTCAGTGGAAAAATGAGCAAAGAAAATGGGATTCCATCGGATTTCTCATTACATTTTGGTCTACCAGTACACAGACTTACTATCGCTACATATTTCACCGTGATCCTTTGTGTTTCAAGTGCACTTATGCTTCGGGTTACTTTGAACTGGTCCTGGCGCCCGTTGTTGAATAATAAGGCGTGATACTTGTCTCCCACTGAAATTCCTTGTGGCTTTTTTCTTTCTTTTTTTTTGGGGGGGGGGGGGATGTACTCCTCGGCATTTTATACACAAAGTGTTTATTCGAAATTTGGCCACGCATTCTACTGCATATACACACACACACATGTTTACCACGTCGCACTACGCGTATCTTGTGAGCATCTGAAACAGACACGAGCATATCGTGATCACGAGGACAGTCGTTTCCATGGAAACAGTGGACGCCCCGCCTATATACTCGTAGTGATACTTCTGGAAGCGAGTTCGGGACAGCATCCATTCCCGCGCGCTGGCAGAGAGTGAACCGTCCAGTTTTTCCCGGACTAATTCGTTGTAGGAATTGTACCAGTCAATCTGTAGAAAAAAATGTCAATACATGTACTCCAAATGGTAATATCAGTTCTTCAAAACACATTTAAAATAAGTGAGAAATCACATTATTGAAATCAAATTTGCAAAGATAACACAAGGCAATTAAAAAGATGCAATTAAGTAAACAAACATGTTTAGATCAAGTCTCTGATTTGAACACGAGGTTGATCCGACATGAATGTTTATTATTTTATAATAAACGCACGCTATGTAAAAAGAAGCCTTTGCTTTCTGTTTTTATGTTGTCATAGTTATGGCAAATCATGTAAAAAAAGCATCGTCGCTCGTTTTCGTCTCTATGGAAAACAAGGACAACTCGCCGCCTCGGTCACTATACCGCACGACTGCATTAATTGCAAATGCTGAAATACTCTTTATTTATACTGTTTCCAACATGCTATTTCAGTATTTAATTCATGTCACACGTGTAAGAGAAAGTGACCTGCTGGTCCTAATGAAGATTCTACACATAACACTAGTCATCTCTGCTTGCATATTGAGGTTTTTTCTTGACTATTATACACGCTCGTTCTTGCTGAAGTATAGACCAGCAGAACGCATGTAAAATGTGTTATGAAGTGATTTTATCTTGATGTCTTTCGTACAAAACATAAGAAATTTGGCTGGATAAATAAACCATATGTCTATATGCATCCAACAACTTCAACAAAGAGAAATAGTAGTTATGATTACATGATAGTTAAGGTTAAAAGTATTGTTTACCAATGGGAGCAGTGATTAAAAAATGTTCCATTTATCGCATTATGTGTATGTCAGTTGTATCAGAATAAACATCCTACCATATAAACATTTTGCAATAAAGCCTAAAATATCGCTTAGAATCATGTACCTGTACTGCATTGAATTATCTTTTTTTTATTTCTTTGATGGAAATTAATAAACTATTGAATTGAATTGAAAATATAAGGAGATATCACTATTTCCTCAATAAAATGAAGAAAAAAAACCCTGAGAAGTCAAAAAATAAATACACTTCGTATAAAAATATTTCAACGAAGATTATACGGTTGGAAAAGAGGAAATATTATATGATTCAGTTAGAATAATAAAAACATGATATAAAGAATACATGGAAGATATTGAAGCAGGCTGTGAATATATCAAAATAGGATTCAAATATCACAAAATTAAGACATGATAATAAAATTTTTGAAGATCCCATTGATAAAGTTAATATTTTAACTCTTATTTTTTCAATGATATGGGGAAAATCTGGCAGAAAAAGTACCACAGTCAAAGACGCATTCTTTTTATTCTTAGGTCAATCCACCTCTAGTTCTATTTTTTTTTTCGTTCCAACTACAAAATATGAAATAATAGATATTGTTACTGCAATGAATGATAAGCGAAGTGCTGGTTATGATGATATAAGTGAATTTATTTTAAAAAGAATTATAGACAATTGCTGACCCACTTTCACATATTTTTAATTAATCCATATTAAATGGTGTTTTTCCTGAATTTATGAAAATAGCTAAGGTTTTTCCTTTATCTAAAGAAGGAGATGATTCTGATATAGTTAATAATAGACCCATTTCTTTGCTTTCATCTTTATCTAAAATTTTGGAAAATTGATATTTACAAGATCAATTAATTTTCTTAATTTTCATAATGTTTTTACAAATTCTCAATTTGGGTTTCGTCAGAAACACAGCACCATTCATGCTCTTTTGAAGTTTATTGACCACGCCGCGCATACTATTGATAATCATTCTCATCTTATTGGTATCTTCCTGGACTTCTCCAAGGCCTTCGATACAATAAATCATGAAATTTTACTTTATAAATTGTCTCACTATGGAATACGGAGACGGCCTTGGAGTGGTTGAGGAGTTACCTACAAAATCGAAAACAATACGTATCTCTGAACGAGAACGACTCAAATCTAGAATTCATTAAATGTGGCGTCCCACGGGGTAGCTTATTATGACCTTTACTTTTTATCATCTATATCAATGACTTTTGCAGATCATCTGACATACTCTCATTTATACTTTTTGCTGATGATTCAAATATTTTCTTTTCTCACCAAAATCCAGATACTCTCGTATGCATCGTTAATTTCGAATTGAAAAACGTAACTCAGTGGATAAGAGCTAATAAACTATCACTTAATCTCCAGAAAACTAAGTACATGTATATGCTTTTTAGCAATTCCATAGAAGCTTTACGCAGAAATATCATTTTTGATGACACTGCTAGAACGTGTATCTCATATAAAATTCCTTGGTATCATAGTGGACGATAAACTTTCGTGGAGGCCGCATATCATTAACATTAGTACAATAATTTCACGTAATATTGGTATCATAAATAGGCTCAAGTCTCATATTCCATTGTCCTCTTTGTTGACATTGCATTTTTCTCTAATTTTACCTTATCTTAACTACGGACTCCTAGCATGGGGTAGTGCCCATCAAACTTTACTAGATAAATTACTGTTACTGAAAAAAAAAAACACTTCGTATTATTTGTGGCGTCCCGCCACGTTCCCATTCAGAGCCATTATTTACTAAATATAAGATTTTGAAAATTAAAGATATGTATCTTTTTCAACTTGATCAGTTTATGTTTAATTACAATGCAAATGCACTTCCCTGTATTTTCAATTCAATGTTCCCACGGAACCATTTTTTTTTTTCAAAATGATACCACGAGGCAATCTAAAAAATTTCATGTACCCCTCCTGAGAACTTTATTAGCTCAGAATACATTTATATACACCGGTCCTAGATTTTGGAATGTATTAAGCTGTGAAATAAAAGATTCTCCGTCTTTGCATTCTTTCAAGCGCAAGTTAAAATTCTTTCTGTTAAATCGTCTCTGATATTTTTTCTTTGTTAGTTAGATCTCATCAACCTCAGGGTTCATCATCCATCCACCAATCAATCGATCACTGAATTCATTATTACGTAATGAAGTAGCCATCACAATCTTTGCACAGCTGCGTGCAGTACCAGCTCTCTGAAGCACATCCTAAATCACCCCCTGTTCCATTTCCCTAGTTCAGCTTGTAGGCATTCTCCTTTTTCCCCTTTCTTTCCTTCCATTCTTTCCATCTATTCTGTCAAGTCGTGTCATGTTTTTTGTGTTTCTCCTGTTTTGTTCCGTTCTGTCGTAAATTATATTTGTGATAAGTGTTTGTAAATAAGTAATTCATAAGTTTGTTCCTTTTTTTTCTTTTGAGTGGTTCACAACATACAAGCTTGCTTTTTAGTGGACCTCTCAATTCTTTTTTTTTTTCTCAACTGAAGCATAACTTTGTACTTTTTGTCAGTATGCATTCTTTTGTTCATGTGTATTATTTATCTCTGCAAAGTCGAATGTTTATGTTTATGATGTAATTCCAGATTTATTATGTGTTATGTTTCGTTGGAAAAAGAATGAAAATAAATGAATTGAATTGAATTGAATTGAATTGAAAAATCATAACTGTAGACCGTTTATTATATATATAAAAAATGTTATTAAACTACTGTTCACATTTTGTATATTTTACAATACTTATCATTGATTGTTGATTAACATTTTTGTATTGGTTGTTTCTATCCCTAGCTCACATTTTAGAACCATTTTGAAGCCCTAAAGCTGGGTTTTTGTTTCGTCTGCATATGGTAAATAATGCATTTACTGTTACCTGTTTGGGTGTGAGATATTCAAACTTAATCAGCCTCGGCTCGAAAGGGACGTAAGACATCATCTCAAACTCCAGATACTGGACGCCCTCCTGCGAGAACTATTGGACAAGGACACAAGCAAAGAACATTGGTGAGGAGCAACAAATATAAATATGACAAAGGAGGAGTTGATATCTTCATTAGATAGCAGGGGATAGGAATCGCGCTCTCTAATGTGCAGACTGGCACGGGATGCTCTGACTCGACTTGGGTGTTTCTACTTCAAGTATTATCATAATAGAGAATATTAAAGTACAGCAATTCGTGCCCACATTCCATAGATAGGTCTAAACTACTGTCCGATGCAAATTATGAACAACAATTGCAATGTCTATAGCATTTGCTTGGATTTTGTGTTGGTTCGTTGTTATGTTTTAAACATGTATTTTCCTCAAAATGTAAGGTCTTCAATTTCCACAGATGATCGATTTGCTCTAATTATGAATGCTGTAATTCTCATGAGGACATATGAACATTTGTCGGCGATTAAAAACATGCCTTGCTATTTCAGCAATCGAAATGTTCTCTCAAATTCAAAGACGATCTGTCCTCTGTTTCAAAGAGAAGAAGAATCCAGCAAACTTCTCACAATGTTGAAAAGTCTAAACTTACTTCCTTCTGCGCCTCCACGACTCTCATCACGTTCGTAAGCCTCACACCAAAGTCGTTATCCGAGTTCAGGTCAGGATCCAGGTAGTAATAGCCAGGGCCTAGATATAGAGGAGGACATTTATACGATAAAGAATAAAATCTACTACAACTAATGCCCAACGTTCGAAGTTGCCATGGTTGCTGCAGCTTAACCGTTGACGAAGACAGGGCAGGTCACGAAGACAAGAAGGAATTATGTACAGTCAAGGAGAAATAAGGACGATAACTACACGTATGATCGAAATACGTCAAGGTGTCTATGTTGCGCCGGCACATGCATAATATTTTCGTTGTTTCCATGGAGACATTGTTTCTTTTGTGACGTCAAGTTTTGTCGTCAATATAATCAACTTGTAATCCGTAATGAGAGAAAAAAAAAATACAAAAATCAGCAGCCTGGACGAGATTTCGAATTGCGCCTTTAGCAATCGGATACGAAAAAATACGGGGGTTTTTTTTCAACTTGTATGAGCTCTATTAATCGCTTCTCGAAGGTGGGTAGTTCTTTAGCCTGTTTTGATTCTTTGACAAAAACTGAATGGTTATAAATATTAAAATCCCGGAAAGAGTTTTTTTTTTTTTTTTGGACATGCAAATTTAACAATCCACTGCCGCCATTACCATTATCAGAAAAGGCAATGGATTGAATTCATTTATTTGACAAACCCAGTGGTTTTCTAAATATTTTCATCACAATATCATCCTACCAAGAATTAAGCAGAATCCTTGAATTGATTTCCCTTCCGGCTACAATCGCGAGAAAGAAAAAAAAAACATCGTGAAAGCCAGTAATAATTATTACACAAGATAGAGACGATGCTTTTAAACTTACCGTTGGAAATGATCATGTTGGGGTAAAACACCTCGTCGAGCGTGTAATCACCAATATTTACTGGCGCTGTCAAAACAATAACAGGTATACATAAAGGAACGGTCGATGCAGGAACAGACATCTATACAGTCATAACACTAATTGAATCGAACACGAAAAGATCAACAGTCAAGTTATTTGCACACAGTCTGAACTCTCACGAGACAACCTGGTCCGAAAACTTTCTCCTCTTTTTATTTTCTCCATTTTCTTCACGAGCTATCTCCCTTCTTGTTGGGATATTTGCGATCAAAGCTGCTAAAAACAAGGAAATGATAAATAAGAAAATACGGGATATTTTCTGTAACATAACTGTATATGTTCAAGAATATTCCTTGTTGTGTTACAAGTGAGGTACGATGGAAAGGTTTCATTTTGTTCTATCTGATGATGGACTTACTTTTGTACTCTGACATGTTTAAAAATGGCGCTTAGGCCATTTTGCGATGAAACTCCTCAGTACTATATATGGACTCATTAATCGGAATGGGTTGCTTAAAGAACATGAGAACTGAACCATAACATATCCGGTGAATGAATAACAAACAAACACAATAAAACAACAATAGCAATAAAAACAACAAAAGGAACAAACAAACAAGCAAACAAACGAACGAACAGACCAATACAAAGTGAGATATACCTTCATGGGCCAAGAGGTACTGGCCAACCCCGTAGCCAGTGGAGTGAAAATAGTCCAGCCCGTAGTCCCACAGAGGCTGGCGGGCGAGAGCGTCTAGATCTCGTCCTAAATAGACGCAAAGCAACGTGGATATGCAAAGTTAACGATGTAAAGGTTCATAGAATCTTTTATTCGTTAGTCAATTGCAACTTCCTAAGCTTTGTAAGTGGGGAAATACCCATGGTATTTCAGACTTGTACAAAGGAGGTCCCGGATTCGAATCCAGGGTACCATCATCGTTCGACACGATCTTGTTTTCCACAAAGCGTGTCAATGGACGCCCGACAATTCGGTTTGAGGTTTATGATAACAGCAAGGCCCTGTGAATCGTTGTACGATGACGAGGCGACCTTGGTAAATATAGGACCAGACGGTAAAAAGCGTGTTTGAAATATCAACAACAAACAGATTAGTTGCAACAATTAGTAGATTTCCGTGTGCTGCATCATTTATTCTATGATCACAGAACTCGATGTTCATACTCAATTATGTTGGAAACGCGTTATATACTGATAAGTGAAATTTCATCTGTTAAAAAGTGTGTACAGTTCTGGTCGAGGTGAAGATTTAGCTTTTAACGTTTTGTGAGATATTCAGAAACCACTCTATGAGATGTCAAAGAGCATGCAGTTCTAAGGGGTATCAAAAATTTATTCGATGAAAATCGGTTTTGATATGTCTGAGATATCCAAACACAAGGTGAAACAAAGAGATACTAATAAAGTTGGGGCATGTCGCCTTTTATTCTTTGCACTTTTTGGGATATCTCAGCCATTTGAAAACCAATTTTCACCAAATAAACGTTGAATCCTTCTTAAAATTACATGCTCTTTCATATTTTATAAGAGACTTTTCATTATCTCACTTAGGAATGTTCAAAACATGAATCCCTACCTCAACAAGTACTGTACAGTCCCTTAAGTCAAGTAAAGCTAATCGAATAGTCCATCAATGGCAAAACAGACACTATAAACTATTTTTATGAATTTCTTGGCTCAAAATGCGAGCAGTAAGTTATTCTACAAGGCCAACTAGTAATGCCTTATATAACAACGTTCATGATTACGATCTTATCTTACGGAGCAATCATAATCGCCTGAACAAGTATGTGTCTATATAATCGTTTATGCCTATAAACATCAATACATGAATATCAATATGTATATATGTATTAATACAGTTGTATATGCATCATATCGCGTATATCATGATTATCTCCTCTAAGTATTTGCTGAAATATATGATGGATGTACTATTTTCATAACATCTTCAATACGTCAATGATCAATTCTATAAGCTTACCATAAACATTTGATCGAAAAGACGCCATCGCAAGATCGATATGGCCCATCAGGACACGGGTGTAAATTTCCTTTGAGGAAAGAGACCACGATTTAACACAAATCAAATCATTCTCAAAAGGAAATGTCATTCTGTTACAACGGTTAAATGAACAAAAGTGGACGAATTACAAAAAAAGAAGAAGAAAAAGAAGTTATAATCTAATTATCTTAAGAAAAATGTCTAAAATCTTGAAAGGTTAAGTAATAGTGAGAACAAATAAAAAGCTATTTCTGGTAACCTCACCATTTCGTCATTTCCGTCAAAATAGTCATTTACTTTGCACATCAAAATTGTGTAATCTTTATCAATTTTTTGTCATCTCCCATTTCCGTCAAAATCGTCATTTACTTTGCATATCAAAATTATGTAATCCTTATCATTCTTTTTTTCTTTTGGTCATCACCAACTTCCGTGATTATCAGTAATCATTTCAACTATAGGCTCAAGCGAGGGAACTTTTCTTTTGCCAAAGAGTGAAATAATCACACCGGTGCAAACCAAACCTACAAGTTTAAAGGGAGAGGAGATCACTGAGAGGGCAACAGTTTAGGAAAGCCATATTACAAAGCTTATAATGTAAATGCATTCTCCTTACTCTTTGAAAGTCGCTGGGTTGGACGTGTCTGTAGTTAGTTGGGAGGTCATACTCGAGGTCAAAGAATAACGTCCGGGTCAAAGTGGTTGTTCCTTCCCTGTGAGAAAACATAAGAAAATATACACAAACAAATCTCAACCAGTTGCCTGTTCTGGGAAAGCACATGTAGTAGGCCTACATCTTTTTGATTGTTGAAGGGATGGTGTAGTTTTGGTTGAGATGGGTATACAGATTTTAAGCTTTTGTGAGATAAGTAGAAACCACTCATGAAATGTTAAAGAGCATACAATTCTGAGAGGAATTCAAAGTTTAATTGATGAAAATCGGTTTTGAAATGACTGGGATATCCCCAAAAAGTAAAACAATCACTCCTGATAAAAGATGGGTCCCACCTTTTATTCAGATCGCTTTATTTTGGGTCTCTGGGAAATATTAATCAACGTGTTCCCCTTTCCTCTCAAAATTTCATTGTCACGTAACAGACATCGTTTATCCTTTTTTTATGCCAATGAGTCAATATTGTGCACTAATTCAACACAGACACGCCTATGGACAAGAAGCTATAGTGTGAAGGGAATTAGAGCTGCTATGACTCATCAAGAAGGCCAGCCTTACTTTCCATCAGTTTCATATGTATTCTTAAGCCCGCCCAACACTATACGACTCACGACCTAATGACTGACAGACTTTGGATCTGAAATAAACAAGCGGTGTTTATTCTGAGGATATTGTGATTTATTTTGGATCCAAAGTCTGTCAGTCGTAAGGTCGTGAGTCGTATAGTGTTCGGCGGGCTTTACTTTGACTAAGAACGCATGGCGAGTTGGTAGGCTACGTACAGGTGGTATCATCCCACGAGCTCAGCACCCACGAGTCATACAGCCCACGAGCTTGACACTAGCCAACCAAGGCCCATGAGACTGACACTGCGTCTACGTAGATTAAGTCCCGTGATGTAACATAGGTCTCGTGGGCCTATTTCACTTGATGTCGCGCTCATGGACCTATAGGTTGTTTAGTACTAGTATCAAGCTCGTGGGCTGTATGACTCCTGGGCTGTATAATTCTTGGGCTGTTACATGACTCGTAGGTTGTATGACTTGTGGACTGTATGAGTCGCGGGTGTCGAGCCCGCGACGTGAGCCCGTGACGTGCACCCGTGCATAGATTACGATGGGTGAAACTTACAACAGTGATTAATTTTAAACGCACAAGAGGCAACGAAATCATCCGTAAAGTTATGCCATCTTACCTGTACTGTGCGCCAATGTCATAAAGGAACATCTGCCCTGTTGTGATAGGGATGTCATCCTCCTCCTCGGGACTGTTAAGGATAAAGAAACACATAAGATGTTATTGCACTCAAAGCATTACAGACAAAGAAATCGAGAATTTTCTGTACTTAGGGTAGTAAGGATCCAGCGGATGACAGAATCTTTAGTGGAGATGTGCTTGACTGGGTTAAAAAAGAAGCACGCCCAATGGGAACAACAGGAAGAAAAAATGGGTATCACAATATTGTATATAACAATATTATGTAAAATATTGCGTCTATAGATTAATGCTAGAACAAAGAGTAAGAAATGTGGTCTAGTGTGAAAAAACGAGTCATAATACTGATAACTCTACCTTAAGGATTCCACGGAAGAGTTCGAGAGATAGGAGGATGACGTGACCATGTTAACCCTAATACCCGAAGTTAAGACAGTCATGTACAATATCAACAGGATGCTCAGGTGCTGGTCCTTACAGGGTTAATGAACCTACTCAGGGGTAAACTTAGCAGCAGTGGCACAATATATATGGAGTACATGTTGAATACACAATCCCATTCCACTTTATCCAGCGGGGAAAAAAGGCGGACCCGTTAGAGTTATCAGTTGAGTACCGCACCCTCTTTCTAATAGACATATGAATAGTACTAGACCCTCACGCTTCATTCCCAGTGACTACCATTTAAATGATAATAGTCATTAACATCACAAAGTCCTATGAGTGCTAATGTATCATTTAAAATGATATTGCACTACCATTACTCTAACATGATCGTTATCAGTTTCAACGTTATCATTAATAGTAATATTCACCATAATGATAGCAATTCGTACTTACTGGTAATAGTAGTCAGCAGTGTTGGGACCAATGGCCGCTATGGTCTCATAGCTTGGATACATATAGGACGTCTGTGCACTGAGCCATGAACACAGACAGGTACACACATACACGCATTAAAGTATAGAATACCTATACAAGAATCGATATTATCCAGCACGTGTCCTCAATAGATGATAAATTGGTATACAAGCATCAATGTTTAGAAGAAATGGCCTGAAGATAATGACTAGTATACAATATGTTTTGCTCTGACGGATGTGACGGGGAATTATTCATTGTAACATTATGTGACAGGTTTAAAGGAAACCAAAACCCAAAGAGGAATGTGGATTGAGTGAAAGCAGCAACATTATTAGAACACATCAATGTAAGTTTGAGGAAAATCGGACAATCGATGCAAAAGTTATGACTTTGTAAAGTTTTGGTGTTGGAACCGCTGGATGAGGAGACTACTAGAGGTTATGATGTCATGTGTGGACAACAATATAACGAAAGTATAAAGTGAATTCCACAAAAATTTATTTTTCATGAAAATTACACATCCCATCAACTTGTTACTAACATATGTTAAGGGTAGCAATTATTCCCCCTGCTTTCTGAAAGCGGTTAGTCAAGTGCTCTTTCATTAAGCTAGAAAAGTGAATTTTTGTGGAATTAACTTTATACTTTCTTTATATTGCTGTCCACACATGACATCATAACCTCTAGTAGTCTATTCATCCAGCGGTTCCAACACCAAAACTTTAAAAATTCATAACTTTTGCATCGATTGTCCGATTTTCCTCAAACTTTCACTAATGTGTTCTAATAATGTTGCTGCTTTCACTCAATCCACATTTCTCTTTTGGTTTTGGTTTCCTTTAAGACAGCCATTCCACTAAACTCCATTATCTCCTTTATCTCTTAAAATCCTATCCGTCACAATCTTTAACTATTAACGAGCAAAGTCTAACTGATGCTTGAAAAAAACATAATCCCCGATGAATACGTTAAAATCTAAATCAAATCCATGATTTCATACAAAATCATTTGATGCACACAGAGTTCAGCCATAATAAGAAACGTGAAAATCAACATAGAGGCAATTCTCATTTCATCACAGTATTAGGCCAAATCAAAGCTAGAAATATCGTTCTGTACAATCAAATAACAAACAAACACCCCCCCCCCCAAAAAAAAAAGAGAGAAAATATACAGGAATTTCAGTAATACTGTGGTACACGAGGGAAAAATCACAAAAGATAAAAGTCGACATGAAATAAAAGCTAATCAATCAAAGTGTCAACAGTCGACATGAAATTTGAAAGTTCATCAATCAAAGTGTCTCTATATGATGTCCACTTACTCTCGCAGTGTTTCGGTCCGCTCTGACACCATCCATTCGGTTAGTGTATTGATATCACCCACAGTGGGATCCTCCATTTAGAAATTGGGGTGAGAGGAGGAGATGGAGGGGATAAAATACTTTGTTTCAATTACAATGTACTTCATTATGTAGGGTATTACTTCTCCACATGGCGTGTGACAATGACACTCCCCCACCGCCATTGTGGAATCACTATTGATTTCTGCCCTGCTCTTCCAAGTTAAATTTTTTCTTTCTTCTCTCTTCCTTTCATTCCTTCTTTCTTTTGTTTTTTTTTCTTTATCCATTTTTTCTCTCTCAGTCTCTATTTTTTCATCTTCTTTCAACATTTACATCCCAAAACAAGGCACATTGTATAATCATTCTTTTAACAAAGAAATATATGATTTTTTTTAGAGAGAGCAAATGTTTCAAGAAACTATATGCTGTATTTATTAAATATGAAATACATGCAGTTGTCTCAGAAAGTGCTGTGATTATTTCCTTTTGTTTTCGTATAGGCTTATACGATAACGTAAATCAATGAATGTCGCAGCGCCGGAAACGGCTTATTTTGGACGTTATTATATTATAATACATTTATTCAACTTTGTTATGAAATGTTCAGAACTTACTAAGGCGATGTTTACATTTGCAAAATCGTGAGATACTTACGTCCATGGTATGCAGTCTAGCGCTCATCCAATATATCATTTCTACCATATACACAGAATCAACGAGCTAAACGGCAAAGGAAACAAGAACAATGACAGGGGAAGAATTATGTAGCATGGGCGAAATTGTCTTCAAATTTATTGGATCAATAATCAACGTGCACTTGCATAAAATAAAATGTCATATTTAGCCATTGTTCAGAGGTTAAGTAATTCAACTTGAATTAATCGTGTCCTTTGATCTGTAGTATACAATTTGATAAAGATTTTGCAAACAAGAAGAGTAAAATGCAAAGTGGCCATAAATTTAATTAGTTTTAAGTATCTAAAGAGTGATATTTGCGTCAACGAAGCAGTTTTCACTCGAAGAATGAATGCATTTTAAGATCAGCGTTTACAAACAATAAACATTAACATACTTTTACCGTTAATCTTTCAGCAAAAGCTTTGGAAGAATGGGAAACTGAATGTATGAGTATGATCATTGTTCCTGTAAATTGTAAAACCAGAAATTCAGTAAAAATCTCGGCGCACATTTCTCAAAATGCGGAGAAAACGCTCAGTGATTTCTGCTGGGGGGGGGGGGGGATCACATGAAGCGTTTTGTCCGACAAATTTGTCGTTCAGATTTAGTCTAAGCCATTCAGTTGCAAGGATTTTAAGAGTTTGTCAGATGGAAAAAACAACAACAACAACTATCTGACACGAAACTCTTCATGAAATGCCCCCATCAGTGCCCCAGACGTTTGGGTGCCAACTACAATGGGGTACTTACGAAGGCCTCCTCCATTTTTTCCCGCTCCTTACTGTTCTTCACGGCCTTCATGAGCAGAATGGGAGACGGTTCCATCAGGTATTTCCTCTGTATTAATGGGAGTGTTTAATAGGATAAATGGCTGATATCTTTCTAAAATAAAAATAAAATGAAATAAACACACACACTCACATTCACGTTGCGAACTGAAATGCAGATTTAAGTGTGCACACAAGGTCACTTCGAAACTACAATGTGTATTCACATTCATGAAAAAATGTAAATGGACGCCACATGCATAAATTATCTATAAAAAAAAACCTACTCAGATTTCGGTAATGGCATTGGCTCCGATTGCAACTAGAAAGCAAAACAAAATGAACCTATGATGTATTATATATGTAATTTAGCAAAGATTCTTGAACAAGGCATTATAAAAGGGATACTTTGGAGGCGACAATTATAATCACCTTATCTGACATGCAATGTCATGAGTTGAAGTGAAACTTTCACCGTTTTTGTTGGTTCAATATTACCGATTCATAATCATAGTATCATCAAATTCATCTTGAATTTTGATTGCAGTTTCCGTAGTAAATATAAAAAGAAAATTAGGGAGAGAGACAGCTAAGACAGAAATAGATGGATAGATAGATAGATAAATAGATAGATAGATAGATAGATAGATAAATAGATAGATAGATAGATAGATAGATAGATAGACAGACAGATATAAAGCTAGATAGATAGATTGATAGATTAAGATAGATATAGATAGATAGATAGTTGGATACATAGATAGAGATAGATAGATATATATGTAGATAGATGGATAGATAGATAGATAGCTAAAGATAGATAGATACACAAATATAGATAGACAGATAGATAGATAGATATATATAGATAAATATATAGATAGATGATTAGATAGATAGAGATAGATAGAGATAGTAGATAGATAGATATAGATAGATATACAAATATAGATAGATACATAGATGATTACATAGATGTAGAGATAGATAGAGATAGTAGATAGATAGATATAGATAGATATACAAATATAGATAGATATATAGATGATTACATAGATGTAGAGATAGATAGAGATAGTAGATAGACAGATATAGATAGATATACAAATATAGATAGATATATAGATGATTACATAGATGTAGAGATAGATAGATAGATAGATAGAGGTAGATAGATAGATAGATAGATAGATGAATAGATAGGTAAGAAGATAGATAGATAGATACCCCCCCCCCAAAAAAAAAAAAAAAAAAAAAAAGCGGGAAAAGTGAGCTCACATCGTCGTCGCCGACTTTCGTCATGATGGCCTGGTAGACGAAGGTGTTGGTGTCATTACTGAACCAGATCTTCTGGCTGAAGACCAGATCGTTGGGTTGCTCGAGATCATCGTAGAAGGCTGTCACGTCCTTCACGGTGATACAGTCGGGCGCTAAGGGGCGAACATTATACTAGTATTTATATATTCTATGTATAAATAAACATCCTACATACAGAAATGCAAACACACATACGCACACAGTAGTAGGGCGCTGTAAGGGGCAAACGTATATTTGTATATTTTATGTATGAATAATCATCCTACACACAGATATGAATACAAGCACACACACACAGTCGGGTGTTAACGTATTTACTGTATGTATCAATTCAATTCAATTCAATTCAATTCAATTCAATTCAATTCAATTCAATTCAATTCAATTCAATTCAATTCAATTCAGATTTATTTTTTCCCATCCAGCAAGGAGTGAAGCAAAATATAATAAAGTATATAGCATGCTTAAAACAATCACATTGTTCAATTAATTTCAATCGAGGGAACATACAAAACGAAAAAACGAACAATAAACATCCTACACACAAAAAAGCTAACACGCATACATACAGTTGTCGGGCGCTCACGGGTAAACATTTATTTATGTATTTCATGTATTTATACACATCCTATATAATACATAGAAAAAACACAAACACATTTATATACGGTTAAATCATTATAAAAACTATCCTGTTCACAACACACGCATAATTATATATTGCACAATATACGCAGTTAGATTATAATGTTCATGATTATGTGTGTGTTTTGTGTACGCATATTTTACGACAGTCTTCTGCAAACCCATTCCCAATACATGTACCATAATTCAGTCAGATCACTTGTTTTGATTACTCCCAATCGACGTGTTTTCTTATTCTTTTCTTCAATATGTTAACAGCTTATTGTACATGTATAAATTTCAATTATGTTCGCATGTACACACTGTATGCCTTATTGTATAGAAAAAGAAGAAGAAATGACTGTATTTCATTTGTAACATATTCAATGCAGAAAATTCCGGATAAATTTATTTGAATAGAATTGAATTGAATTGAACTGAACTGAATTGAATTGAATTGAATTGAATTGAATTGAATTGAATTGAATTTAAGAAATATATGTGTGTAAGGAGGTATGCCTACTAGGTGAAGAAGTACCTCCTTGGTAACACCCTGGAGAACATGAAAAAAAAAAACCATTTTGAGTATAACCAGACGCAAGAAAATTGTAACCATGCAAGGAGTGCTTACAGCCGGTGCAGCGGGTCGTGTCGAGCTCAAGGTGTTGGCGCACGGGATTGTACTCATTCTGATCGTTCTCAATCCGACCGGCTGCATCGAACATGTAGAGACTGGTAGGGGGTAGAGCGATGTTATGAAGACATTACATCTCATTTGTGAAACGCCAGGAATAGGATGGGTGTAGGAAAGGGGGAGAAGAGAAAGGGGAGAGGGGAAGTGAGGAAGAGGGGGAGATGAGGAGGTGGGAAGGGCTAGGGATGTGGGAGGGAACGGGAGGAGAAAGCAGAGGAGACGGAGGAGGAGGAAGAGGAGGAGAAGGAATAGAAGGGAATGTTTACGGGGAGGAGAAGGGAAAGAAAAGGAGACAGAAAATGGGGGTATATGGGGAGAAAGGGGGAGGAGGAGGGGAAGTAGAAGGTAAAAGATGGGAGGGAGAGGGAATGGAACAGAAGGGGAGGAGACCATGATGGAGACTGGTGGTGGAGCGGGAGGGGACGGAGGAGGCTCAGGAGAGAACCTGGCTCTCTGCCATGCCTGTAGCTATGAAAGCTCACGCGGTAAATGTAGGCCTAATGATGGCCGTGTTGAACAGTCTATCAGGTGAAATTGAACATTTGTTCGGATTTGCATGGAATGGCGTGTCAATTTTTTTTTTTTTTTAGTATGTAACT
This sequence comes from Diadema antillarum, assembly GCF_040938485.1. NCBI lineage: Eukaryota > Metazoa > Echinodermata > Echinoidea > Diadematoida > Diadematidae > Diadema > Diadema antillarum. The sequence goes on from NW_027271720.1 coordinate 183,788, forward strand.
CTACAAGTTACATTCATAAAGTTTTCAATATGAGCAATCACAACTGATACGTTATCATCAAAGTGTTGACCTTGCTTGGAAAAACATGATAAAGCAAAAGGGTTGTTCTCTACTTGAAATAATGGCACATCTCACTGTACTATTCCATGTCATCTCGATACATTATCTGATGAAAATATCAAATGCTAGCTTTTCGAAGCTATGAATGAACAAAGGAGGAAGGAGACGCCGATTAACCTTAACTGTAAGACTAGTTCAGATTAAGAACATAATGGACAACCATGACAACTGTGACGTGTGTGAACTCTGAAGGATCATACTTGATATAGGTGAGTCCGATGGCAGCATAAGATATAAAGAGAGGGTTGAATGGGACGTCTTCACCTCGAATGTTGAAAAGCCCTGAATGAGAATATATGTTGAATATATAATATATATTATTATTATTGTTATTATAACATATATATTATATATATATAATATCTTTTAATTGTATGTAAGTTGTTGAGTTAACTAAGCAATGAAATATAAATTGATTCCTACTCTGTTAAAAAAGTCTTATAAATGTTTTACACCGCTACAACATACAATAGTATGTTAATGACAATGATGCCATCCCACTGATAGTTTTGTCAGTTTTGAAGACTGTAACATTCTATCGTGAAGGCAAACATTGTAAACTATTTGATGGATTTGATTATTTGAATATGCAAACTGCAACATCAATTTCAAACATATGACTAATAACAACCTATGTTTTTTAATAGTTGCTTCAGTTTTGAAATACTTAGCCATAATGAGTCCAATTTTACATGGTCATAAACGCTTTGAATATTTTTCCGTTAAAATGAACATTATCATACATATATGCACATACAAATGCATGTATATAATTGTATCTATCTATTAATTAATTTATTTATTTATTTATCTATCTTTCTATCTATCTATCTATCTATCTATCTATCTATCTATCTATGTGTATGTGGGTCTTTCCGTGTGTTTATTTCAACTACGTTGATCTTGACGTTAAGAATCGAGCAGAACGTACAATCATCTGATACAATATACAATATATTGTCATACATGCGATTTCATCGAGTCCGTTCACAATGAGAAGATCCACGCCCCTGGACGCCATGATCTCCCGGACGTTCCGGAAGTTTTCCGGATTGTCCGGCATTTCCTGAAATATCTTCTGCTGCCACGTATAACCTGTGGAGAAACGGACGGAGGAAGACTATACAATAGTCAGGGATCGACACTATCTCTTTTCTCTGGTGTAGCCAGTTCGGGACACCAAAATCTTTGAATCTGATATTTTGTTTGATGTGCAGTGACCCGAAATAAATGCGAAAGTAATAATCCATTTTTAATCTTAGTTGCCAGATCGGCCAACCAAATGATAAATTTGGTGGCCCGACACCAATCTTTACCTTTGGGAAGAATGATTTAAATTTTTTTGTCAAGACATCACATTTTTTATGCATATGTGTAGGTCTGTTGTATCAGAAAACATCCTACCACGTAAGATTTTTGCAATAAAGCCTAAAATATAAGGAGATATCAGCATTTTCTCATTAAACCATTACTGTAAACAGTTTAGTCTGGAAACATTTTTATTGTAACTATTGTTCACATCTTGTGTATTTAACAATACTTAACATCGATTATACGGATTCAAATTTTAGTGGTTGTTTCTATCCAAAACTCACATTTAAGAACTACTTTAAAGCACTAATGCTGGGTTTTTGTTTCATCTGCAAATGGTAAATTATGCCTTTAAGTGCCCGTAGGTGAGGCGAGATAGCTCTGCAACGTAGACAAGGATTGAATGAGAATCGATTTAGATACATTTTAAACGTTACAAGATCCCAATGTTATATGTTGTTTTTTTTTTTAGTCTCAGGGTATAAGAAAGTGGAGATCCCTTCAATACCGCACTGGTCTCAGCATCAGTGAAATAAATCTATACCTGCCAATTACTAGTAGCACATGGTTGCTTTTTGCATGCACCATGTGATGAGTTTGATCGCAAAACGACTTAACTCCGCTTGTGTCTTTTTGAGATATTTGCAATTTAAAGCTGCCAAAGTCAAAGAAAATGATCCGAAAATATAGAATATTCTTAATCATAGTCATAACTTCCAGACTATTATTCTTGATATGTAATAAGTAAGGTATGACTGGAAATGTTTTATTATGCTCTATCTGATGATGGACTTACATTAAATATTAAAAAAGGGCACTTAACACCTTTTTGCAATCAAACTCTTCATGAGGTTTTGATGGAAGTCGGGACGATGCCTACCTGTGTACACAACCTGGTCTTGAACAAAGAGCTTCTCCCCTGGATAGGGGTCCTTCTCGCCTTCTAGGGTTATCCAAGACAGATCGACAAGATTTTTGTCCGGTTCGGTATGCAAGAAGTTCATGGAACGCTCCTCTAGAAAGTTTGTCTCTTCCAGTTTATACCAGTCTCCTGGATATCATGAACAAAATGTAACGAATGAATATACAGCCCAAAATAAAAATGATGTTTTTCTTCACTCGAGGACTCAGCTGGCTGTTATCAGATTAACACTGATCATCCATTCCTTATATTTCTGCTTTTTATGATCTCCAGTCATAACACTTTTCACTTATAGAAATGTATGGCTGATCTTTGAATATTCCTCTATTGTTTTCATGTTGCTTTTTTGTTTTATAAAATGTGACTTTCTTCTAGATCCCATTATAATGTTAGCTCGGGGTCAAGTAAGAGTTTGTGTTCATTTTTTTTTTTTTTAGTTTGTCTGTCATTCGTATAAGTCATTGATAAGCTATTGAGGAAGATATACAAAGAAACGACGTTGAAGCTTTCATGTAGATCAAAGAAACTGGACCTATCTTCTAGTACCTGAAGCAGGTATCAGTTCTTTACTGCAGTATTGAGTAAGTAACAGTTATATTCACACCTTCCAGCACTGTTTTGCTTAGCCTTTCCACTTCCAAAGTGCCAATAATCGTTATCATACTCTTTTCTTTGCTTGATTATATCAGCGTATAAAATTTCCATGTGTGCGGTATCATGTGAAAGTATCACAATAGATGTGTTAATGTGTGTATGTTGGGGTTGGGAGGAGTAAGAGGGAGGGTAGGAAGAACTTAGCAAAACTTTCCAGGTTTCCATGACGATACCATGGCAACAGCCATTATTGATTCCGACTACCACGACCTTGGGTCGTGCTAACTTACGGTAAGGCATGAGTAGCGGATCGTAGCCAACTCGAGAGCCAATGTCCATCCCAGCGCCCGGCAGCTCGCCGATTTCCAGGTTCTTGTCGTCCCGGATCAACCACTCCCACGGAGTCAGGTAGTTGGAATCTCCTGGAGAGGGAAACAAAATGGCGTAGTGACAGTTTCAGAGAGAGAAATCAAAGATTGAGAGGTTTAAGTGTAAGAATTAACAGTGGAGGCACTGTGGTATCAGTGGATAAGATTCTTGGCTTTGAAACGGAGGTCCCGAGTTCGAATCCCGCCGTGTGCGTTGGTCCTCAGACAAGTCGTTTGTATCCACGGTATCCCTGTCGACTCGGGCGTAAAATAATTGGGTACCTGGAAATGCTTGGGTTATATCGATGGCAGTGTCCTCTGGAAGAATAGAGATAACACCGAAGAGGCTACTCTAGTCAAAAGACAGTTACTATAAGCACAATGTCTAAGAGTACATATTTCAGGGTTTAACATTTTAAAGTGAAATCGCCAAAGAATAACATGCCACGTGTGAAAAAAATAAAAATGAAGGCTCTACTAAATTGTATTTCCCTCTAACACTTTACGTTCTGAGATTTCAGCTCTTCATATCAGTATATCATCTCCTTAAATCTCTTGTAGTTTTAGCTCTGATTGTGTAACTTCGACCATTTTGCCTGTGATTAAACCCATTGGATATATTTTTCGCTCAAGAGTCTTTAACTATGTTCATCTAGCACATCTCATGTCAGTATTTTAACCCCTTACTTCTATGATGTTGTTCTTCACTGTTGTTGTATTTGTTTGTTTGTTTGTTTGTTTTACCCCTGACTCCTTCCAGTTGGTATATCACCGCTATGAGGAGACTGCAAATTACAAGCCCTATCTAGTTTTAAACAGTCCCCTCCATTTCCAACAATTTTGATTTCACAGCGCTTTTTGTGCTTCATGAATTTCTCTATTACAATTTTGTACTGATTCTCTGTAATTGTGTATAATGTGTCAATATTTTACTGTTATTGTATATTTGTTGGAAATGAAATAAATGAAATGGATGCAGTCTTCGACTCACCCAGGATCATGATCTCCCAATCACAAATCAACTGCATCCTAGCTAGGTACTCAAACCGTGGCTCCGTCCAGATCGCAGCTCTCAGCTGAGTCACGATAGCATAACCTGTTTTGCAAAAAAAAAAAAAAAAAAAAAACAGAACAAAAAAATACAAAACAAATAAATGAATAGATAAAACAAACAAACAAAAAATAGAAATAAACAGAACAAAACAAAACAAAACAAAATGAAACACTACTGGACGTTTTCTAAAAGTGACAACACGACATCGCACTAATAGTCAAATCAGAGGTGAAGACACACAGGAACTGTTATTCAGAGGATACTCTGCGTTATGCATACAACAATTTTTTGCAATTATATATGTGTGACTAAATAAATAAATAGATAAATGACTAGATTAATGAATAACAATAATAACAACAACAATGTGATAATAATGATAATAATAACAAAATTAATAGTTGTAATAATGAAAATTATTATTATTATTATTATTGTTATTACTATTACTATTATCATCACCATTGTTATCCTTATTATCATTGATGATATTTTCATTATTATCAAATTATTATTATTATTATTATTATTATTATTATTATCATTATAAAGATGAAAACATTCCGCATTATGACCACACACCAGGATTTATATACCACATACGATTTAATCATAAATTGTGCAATCATTTCTTTGTGATAGATCCAGCAAAGTAAAGTGATATCTTTTGAATCTCTAGCATTTAGTTCTTCCATGAACGTAAAATGATACTGAAATAAAACTGACGTACTGGTGTTGTGTCGTATCATCCTGTTGAGTAGAATTAATAAGTGCTTTGACTGATTTGTTTGTATATTTTATTATATATATTTGAATCGTCTGATTCTGTCGTCAGCCAAAATGGGGGTATTATCCTATGTAGGACACCAGTTGGTCGGCATGAAGAGAATTTTAACATAAATTGAAGCAGAGAAGAATCAGACAAGAAACTGGCCATAGAAGCTAAAAACATTACCAACTTGATTGCAGATGACACATGATCACGTGTGGGATATTACAGTGATTACAGTGATTACAGTGATTTTTATTTCTTGAACGGCCCCTTCAGGGGCATGGAAGAAATACAAATGAGTACTTTACAAATGAGTACTTTACAACAAATATAAAAATACATAAGAAGAAAAAAAATATACATACATGTATAAATAAAAGCTCTAACAGCAAGCAAGTAAAGGCAAGAATTGTTTGAAATTAAATGCATGTATACGGACTAATAACTAAACACAAAAACTAAAAAAATGAAGTCTTAGCTACCATGTTTGTACATAAGTTTACAATTAAAAAAATTACTTGAACTTTGACATGATGATTTTACAAAATTTTGAAAGATTCTTTAGTTGCTTGATAGACTTAACATTAAATAACTGATTTAACTTAACGACATTAGGCCTGCGGTAATAGTAACACTTAACATACTTCCTACGCTCGTCAATGAAAAACGGGCATACCAAAACATAATGAAATTCATCACCCTGTATACACAACGAACATTTTTCAAGAGGTAGATCAGATGAATAACGACATTTGGCAACTGGCAGATTATGATTACCACATCGAAATTTCCTACCTCCAAATCTAACAGATATTTTTCTAAACCGGCTTCCTGTTTAAAAATTCTGTAATTGAAACATAAACGATTTCTATTAACTTCCTCATTCCAGTTTTGATAATCTATATCATGTAATCTACGGTCCACTGACGACTTAACCCAATTCAAATTTAAAGAGATACCTTCATTCCACAGGTTTGACATTCTACAATTGTCTAAAATACTTTTAATTTTTAAGATCCATCTGGAATGGAAATCATATTTTTCATGAAGTTTTCGTAACAAGTTGTAAACGGTATAAGAAAGTTTAGATTTTTTACCTTGGCTAATATTTGCCCAAAAATTAACCATACGCATCTCCACCTTACTTGCGAGAGCAAATCTACCAACTTCGCCGTACACCATGCATTTGGCAGCGCCACAATTTAATTTAAGCAAGCTTTTAAGAAATTTCCTATGAAATATCTCGATACAATCTAGCTTCTGAAAACCCCACACTTCACTACCATGCAATAAAATCGGAACTACAAGCTGGTCAAAAAGCTCACACTGAATATCTACAGGTAGGCACAATTTCTTCGCCTTGCTAATTAAAGCAAACATAGCTCTTCTCGCCTGATTAACCTGTTTATTTATTGCTTTATTAAAGGGACCATTATAATTAAAAGTAGTTCCGAGGTATATATAATCATTCACAACATTAAGGGAACTATCACCAGAAGTAAATTTGGGGTAACTGCGCACTTTTCCACGAGAAAATATTACAATCTTTGTTTTACTTGTGTTAACAGACAATTTCCAAAGCTCACAATACTGGTGTACAGTTGATAAAGCAGTCTGCATTTCGTTAGCAGACTCAGCCATAACTATTGTTTCGTCAGCATAAAGTAACACATAAATAATTATCATTGTGACCTGTGTTTCGAAACAACACCAACGCCCACTTGGAGTAGGGAAATATGATCAATATTACTATTTTCCAGAAAACAAAAGACACAACAGAATACAACATTTACCGGATAAAAGTGTATTCGCAGGTAGGTATACAATGTACGTTGTACCAAATTTAATCTACTCAGTTTTATCCTCTGTAAAGCTGTTTGAAAATGGCCAGTTGAACATACAAACACGTATAGGCAGATTAAACAAAATACAAAATTAACGAAGATGGGAGTGAAAGATCAGATTGTATACTCACCGCCGGTACCGTTGAATCCCGACATCCAGTAGATTCGTCTGTCCGGATCGGCTGGGTACTCGCTCTGTTCCATTTGGATTCATATTATATATAATATTTGTTACAGATACAAAGGATAACGGGGTTTTGTTTTGTTTTGTTTTGTTTTGTTTTCAAGAAAGATGTTCAAGAAAGACATAAAAGGAAAATTGAACAACACTTTCACAATGTGTAAATATTAGTTTTTAAAATGGCTACCTTAACAGTGTCATTATAATAACACAATCTCGCTCTGTTCCATTTGGATTCATGTTTTACATATACAGTATTTGTTAAAGATACAAAGGTTAACAGTTTTTTTAAAGATTGACAGAAAGAGAAAGTTGAACAACATTTTCACAATGTATATATATTACTTTTCAAAATGGTTATCTTAACAGAGTCATTATAATAACACAATCTCGCTCTGTTCCATTTGGATTTGTATTATATATTATATATATATATATATATATATATATATATATATATATATTTAAGATACAAAGGTTAACAGGTTTTTTTCAAAGACAGACATAAAAGCAAAGTAATACTCAAACAACATTTCCACAATGTGTATATATCAGCTTTCAAAACGGTTACCTTAACACTGTCATGATGATTACAACATGATCTTTGTAGCCTTTTTAGTGTTAGCACTGCTTACCAAGTGGGCTTTATTAGTATTATTCCCTCAACATTGCCTGGTACCCATTTATACACGTGAGTCGGGATGGACATCATAGGTAAATAACATGTAATGATAATACAGTGTAATGATAATTAGCATTGTCCCTATTATTATGCGCTCAAGAAAAATTGATACTATCATAGAATGTACATTTCACCACTTGGCGGGCCTCGAACCTGAGACCTCCGTTTGAAAGTTAAAAAAAAAAAAAATCTTATCCGTTATACCAAAGTGTTCCGATTAATCTTTGCAGAGCTTACTTTTCTATAAATAGATGTGATCCTCGAAATTGACACATCAAACACACTCAACATCGTTTCATTCAGTACACTAATGTGTCTTTCTTTTTTTACTACCAAGAGAAAATCAAACTTGCCTCCTTGTAATAAACGGGTAAAATAGCTCTGATTTAATGCCATTATATTGGTAGATGTTATGAAACAAATGATACATGCAAATGAAGCTTTTATTGGACTGGAAGTACTTACGCCATGTGAATCGTAGCCCGGTATAATGTATGCCTCGTACTGGTAGTCAGGCAAGCTCATCTGACGTCTGAGCTCCCGCAGACGAGGCGTTGAATCGAACGCTCCTGGAGGTTCGTACTGTTAACAGAAAAAGCAAAAGAAGAATTTTAGTATACATCTGTAAACAAACCAATGACAGAACTGTGATTCTATATATAATTTCCTCGCTTTCTCTAATTTGCATTTGCAAATGTGACCTTTGGGGCATATCCCTGTTTCATACACCAAAAAATGCAATCAAAAACACACACACACACATATAGATTTGGTTCCTCAAAGAAATTAATGCTTACATAGTCTTTGTCGAAGTAAAAAAAAATGGTGGAAACGAAACAGGTCACATATCAACAGAGCAGTGTACACACATCACAACCAATTTACTGAAAACAAATGTGTCAGCGTAAAAAAAGTAATCAATGTGAGAAAATCAGGCTACTACACAGGAAAGACACGATACTTTGCATTTTGTGAAGTACACAACACACACACACACACACAAACCTACACAAACAAACAGACTTATACACACACACAAATAATCTGTATAATATATATATATATATTGTAACGAAATTCGGTGGAACCGATTCGATTTAATCGTTTCGATTATAATTTGTTATGATCGATTGTGCCTATAGCATATAAATGGGCGCATTATCGGAATGTTGGACAAACATTATAATGTGGTAGCGCATTATTATGAGTTTTAACATTTATTATTAAATATGTGGTTACTTGTTTGTCATGTGCAAGTCTGGATTATTTTAATACCAACTCCGGTTTAGACCGATGATACATGCCGAATTATAGTAACCATGTACAAGAGATACTGCTAAAACGTATAATCGTTGTACGAAATTGATAACCACGCCAACATTGTAAATAATTTGAATGACTACTGCGGGTATTTTCCGCCTCGTTTACGGCCGTGCGGGATTGCCTCCTTACTACGCGATAGGAGGAGAGGCATATAAAGAGGCCGTTGTGTGACATAGTCCGCAACAAGTAGCCCGTGTATGATACATTTCCAATGTGTTGTTATTGTTTGCTTCTATATGTAATAAACTGTACATGTGTTCCTGTAATGCTGACTTCACTGTATATTCTTGAGTGTTCTACCACGATACAACAGCTTGGAGAGTGGTGGTACATGTTCCTGAGAAAATCACCTAGCAAGTCTTTGGATTTCGGGTATATTGGTAATGTGACTTGTCGCATAACTTAGTCCGTACCCAATCCAAGTTCCAGTCGTCGTCATTGGATTTGGGGTATAATGGTAATGTGACTTGTCGCATAGTCCGTGCCCAATCCAAGTTCCAGTCGTCACCTGAGGAAGTTGGTAACGGTGCGATATATAGCACTTTACCCCGTGCCATCACCGATACCTGTGCCACCATTGATGGTTGTGAAAGGTGTTCCACGTTAGCGTGACTGAGTTGGTAGCAAAAGTTGGTAACAGAGTTGGTAACAAAACTTGGTAGCAGAACTTGGTAGCAAGAGTTGGTAGTAAAAGTTGGTAACAAAATAAGTGTACCAATTTAACACCTTCTACAAGTGACGTTTGGAAGTGACATACTTTAAGTGATGCTGAACTTGGTATGTGTGCCGCTTGTGTCGGTGAGCTGTTTCTGACACAACATATTACATGGTAGACACAGACTAGTAGTTTTAATAATTTAAAGGGATCGTTGTAAACTGCAACAAAACGAACCCCGCCTACTCGGCCATCCTGACACGGCTCGCGGAGACATTTGTACAGACAGTCAAATACACTCTCTTAATTCACGACGAGAAGGCGAGTTCGTCACACATGGTGTCAGGAGTGGGATCCCTATTTGTAACTTTTGTATGAGTAAATGTAGTTAACTGTGTTTTCACTATGGTACGCGAAACGCCATTGTTGGAGTTGTCACTTTTGCTGGAGGGCAAGATCAGCGAAATCGACGACTTGATTGCTCAGGTGTCAGAGTCGGTGCGCAAACAAACTGGAGTACCAACTTCGGTTTCTAACTTACGCTGCTCACCAATGACACTTGGAGGGCGCCTTAACCAGTCGTCACGACCAAGCTCGCCAGTGGCCGTGACACCTCAGCTGTTTGAAGATGCGAATGATGAGGTGGAGTTGTCAGCTCCGCCATCGGCAAAGCTACTACCTCAGCAGCATCAAACTCCAATGCAGCAGTCGCATTCATCTCGTACAAATGACCAGCCTGTTACATTTGGAGGACAACCAGATGTAATGCCACACCAGTTTGGCCCGAACCAGCGACGTCGAACAGAGCTCTGGGACCAGAGACGTCATTATGATGTTCAGGGCAACGGAACCAGCAAACCGGCTGTCATACCAGATAGATATGATGGCAAAGGACCTGTGCTGGATTATCTTTGCCATTTCGAAGCTTGCGCTGGAGTTAACCGCTGGACGGAAGTGGAAGCTCTTCAATATTTGGCTGCCAGCTTGAAAGGAGCTGCTGTCAAAGTACTAGCACAGCAGACGGGACGTCAGTTGACGTACCAAGAACTCGTGAACCGCCTGAAGCACCGCTTTGGACCTGTTTCGCATTCAGAAGTATTCCTGGCAGAACTGCGTACCAGACGACGCAGACCGAAGGAAAGTTTGCAGGAGCTAGGACAGAGCATTCGCGAACTTACATCCATGGCATATCCTGAATTCGAGGAAGCGGGCCAAGATAAATTGGCTCGAGGTCATTTTCTCGATGCTATAGTTGACCGGGATATCCGAATCGGCCTCTTCCGGGCTCAGCCTCGTACGCTCGATGAGGCAATCCAAGCTGCTCTCAACACAGAAGCCTTCCTGCGGATGGAGAGTGACCGTCGGCAGTATAACCGTGTCTTGCTGTCACAAAAGGAAGAACAAGACGTGGCTGTGAAGGATGAAGACACTGCTGACAAACCCATGGGGGTGTGTGAAAATAACACCACTCTCATGATCGAAGCAGTGAGCGATCTCATCATGAAGAGGGAGAAGGAGCAGCCAGCGCCAGTGCCGAGAAACGACTTGGCATTTAAGACTGAGATACTCCCTACAAGCGAACAGAAGGAGGACAGTCAGCCTTCTGACAACAAGGAGGACACATCCAAGGAGGGTACGAATCCTCCAGACGACGGGTGCACACCAGCCAGAGAGGCATCCGAACCAGAGACATCTCAACCGCCACTACCTAGTTCTGCAGCTTCACTTCTGTCATCCACGTTCCAGAAAGGACTGTGCGTGAATTTGAACGTGAATGGGCAGGAGGTGATGTTTCTGGTAGACAGTGGTGCATCGCAGTCATATGTCTCAGAAGGAATGTACCTGCGAATGAGACCTGAGCGAAAGCCACCACTTGAACCAGTGACAAGCATCGTTCGTCAAGCAGACGGATCTCGGCTGAAAACAAAGGGACATGCTACCATGGAACTTCAGCTTGGCTCCTGCTTATGCCGTGTTGACTTGGTAGTAGCTGACATAAGAGCTGAGGGCATCCTTGGTCTGGATCTCCTGATTGGTCTGGAAACCACGCTAGATTTTGAGAACATGCAGCTGCATACTCCATGGGTATCTCTCCCATGTATAAACAATGAGAGACAGAAATGTGCAGCAACGACAGTACCAACATTGGTAAAAGGAACAGAGGTAGCCAACCTGACCAGCCTTGCTGAGGACGACACGGAGACCATGCCTCTCGACGGAGGTATATTTCAGAATCGTGTGCCGCCATATCTGGATGACTTCTGTCAATGCAGTTTGACAGAAACTCCCCCAGAAAGCAATTCATCGGCATGCCAGCTTCTGAGAGACGACTCAGAGGTGTTCTCTACAGGCCGAGCAGAGCTGGGAAGAAGGGCTACACTTCACCAGCGTGTCAACGACAGCAGAGCAGCATCAGTACGAGTGTGTGACGACTCGTCCTCACCTGCACGCTATTCTCGGTCACCGGGGAGACCACCTGATTATCTACCCCCGATCGAGGAGCCGATCTCCATTGAGGCACGTCCGTTCTTCTTGTCGTACATCGGATTCATTCTGGCGCACCATGCCAGGGTGAAATGTGACATTTCTCGTGGCGACCTGTCTGCTGCAAGGGAGCAGCCAGGTCAGGAAAGCAAACGAAGAGACTGTTGAACTCTTAAGAGATGAGTTTGTGACGAACAATTAGTCTGTGACAGTTGTACAGCTTTGAACTATAAAAGACTGTAGTTGTCTCATAACGTTGTTATGGACTGTACGTAGAGTTTTGTACAGGAGCAAATCGTTCAATAATGTTTGTAGTAGTACATTTTTGTTGTCATTTTTTGCTGTCTATGTGTTCGGCTCCAGGGACGAAGCCTGCATGGGGAGGGAAGCCATGTAACGAAATTCGGTGGAACCGATTCGATTTAATCGTTTCGATTATAATTTGTTATGATCGATTGTGCCTATAGCATATAAATGGGCGCATTATCGGAATGTTGGACAAACATTATAATGTGGTAGCGCATTATTATGAGTTTTAACATTTATTATTAAATATGTGGTTACTTGTTTGTCATGGGCAAGTCTGGATTATTTTAATACCAACTCCGGTTTAGACCGATGATACATGCCGAATTATAGTAACCATGTACAAGAGATACTGCTAAAACGTATAATCGTTGTACGAACTTGATAACCACGCCAACATTGTAAATAATTTGAATGACTACTGCGGGTATTTTCCGCCTCGCTTACGGCCGTGCGGGATTGCCTCCTTACTCCGCGATAGGAGGAGAGGCATGTAAAGTGGCCGTTGTGTGACATAGTCCGCAACAAGTAGCCCGTGTATGATACATTCCCAATGTGTTGTTATTGTTTGCTTCTATGTAATAAACTGTACATGTGTTCCTGTAATGCTGACTTCACTGTGTCTTCTTGAGTGTTCTACCACGATACAACAGCTTGGAGAGTGGTGGTACATGTTCCTGAGAAGATCACCTAGCAAGTCTTTGGATTTCGGGTATATTGGTAATGTGACTTGTCGCATAGTCCGTACCCAATCCAAGTTCCAGTCGTCGTCATTAGATTTGGGGTATAATGGTAATGTGACTTGTCGCATAGTCCGTGCCCAATCCAAGTTCCAGTCGTCGCCTGAGGAAGTTGGTAACGGTGCGATATAGCACTTTACCCCGTGCCATCACCGATACCTGTGCCACCATTGATGGTTGTGAAAGGTGTTCCACGTTAGCGTGACTGACTTGGTAGCAAGAGTTGGTAGTAAAAGTTGGTAACAAAATAAGTGTACCAATTTAACACCTTCTACAAGTGACGTTTGGAAGTGACATACTTTAAGTGATGCTGAACTTGGTATGTCTGCCGTTTGTGTCGGTGAGCTGTTTCTGACACAACATATTACATGGTAGACACAAACTAGTAGTTTTAATAATTTAAAGGGATCGTTGTAAACTGCAACAAAACGAACCCCGCCTACTCGGCCATCCTGACACGGCTCGCGGAGACATTTGTACAGACAGTCAAATACACTCTCTTAATTCACGACGAGAAGGCGAGTTCGTCACAATATATATATATATATATATATATATATATATATCCGTTTGGTATATATCCGTCGGGAATATGTAGTTTGTTGAGGATTGAAAAGTGCTCGATGCTGTAAAGCAGAGCATATTAGGCGTACCTGTGTTTTGGTGCAGACAAGGCACCAAAACACAGGTACGCCTATATATATATATATATATATATATATATATATACATATATATATATATATATATATATATATATATATATATATATACATATCCCTTGGGTAGATATCCGTCGGGAGATTTGACGTACTGGCTCCACGAAGAAATGAAGAAAGAAACTGGTACTGATGGTAATGCACTTTTGGCCAACAAATCAGAAGTTTATTCCACTCAAAAATTTCCGCGTCCCACGCGTCTTCTTTCAGACTCCTAAAGAAAGCGTGGGACGCCAAAAATTTGAGTCGAATGAACTTATTCTTTATTGGCCAATAATGCAATACCAGTTTGTTTCTTTATATAACATATATGATTTTATATATATATATATATATATATATATATATATATGTCTGTGTGTGTGTGTGTGTGTGTGTGTGTGTGACGGAGGAATGACTCGCAGACGTTGCAGTAATGTTCACTATGGCCTTTTATTCTCCCAAGCTGTCTTTTTCAAGGGCTTGATGAGACATAAACATAAAAGCAGAAAAGCAACCTATTTGCATGCATTTGAACAGAATAAGGCAAAATAAATATAAAACGGAATATAGACAGCAACATGACATTCACACCAATTTGCATACATTTAAACAGAATGAGGAAAAAACAAGGCAAAAGAAAATCAAAGAAATCAAACAAATATATAGAAAGCAACGGAAAGGCAATATTATCACACGTCTGCGAGTCATTCCTCCGTACACATACCTAAAGATAATGCAGCACCCACAACGTACGAGGCCAAGCCCGCTTCACCTTAAACTATAAATATATTATATATATATATATATATATATATATATATATATATATGAATCATACGAACAGTAATTTACCGGTGTAGACAGATCGCATTGCCTTAAGTCGAGAGCAGCTCGTCGATTCCTCCTTGCGGGATGGCTTCGGGCACTCACCACGTCAATCACCGTCCCTGAGTATCAAAATGGGAAGACGGTCACTGCGAGTGACTATTTTGCCACAAAGTAAAGATTTAGTTTCGATATAAACTGTTTGACAAAATGTTGAAAGTGAATATGCTATTGGTAAAAAAAATGAAAAATGTCAGAGGAAGAAGTGGTGAACATGTTAGAGGTAAAAGTGTAACAGTGAAATGCAGTATTTTGACTGCTATCTTTATCAGGTTGTTCTATTTCCTACAAATTTTTACCCATGAATTTTTACGTTAACTAATGTCATATTCCTCTTTGTTTCTATACTACTGATATGATTACCGCTGAAGTTGTGTGTGTGTGTGTGTGTGTGTGTGTGTGATTTTACCTGTGGCATTTTAATCTCTGACAATTTTACCACTCAATGATTTGTTGCTTTCTCTGATTATGGGACCAATAGGCCAATACAGGGGTCTAATCATTGTTTGTGGCAGGAAG
Source organism: Diadema antillarum (assembly GCF_040938485.1). Lineage (NCBI taxonomy): Eukaryota > Metazoa > Echinodermata > Echinoidea > Diadematoida > Diadematidae > Diadema > Diadema antillarum. The sequence goes on from NW_027271720.1 coordinate 199,249, forward strand.
GATATAATAATGCATTATGTAGCACATAGACGGCTGAAATGACCTATGCATTTGTAAGAAAACAGACATAAAAAAGAAGATTCCAGTCAACACATATCACTGCTTCCTTTATCTCAAACATACCACTTGATATTATTTTGTCGTGCATCAAAGAAATTAAGCTTGTAAAATGAAAAAAAAGTCACAGTGTACATGTTGTATGTGTGTATCTCTTAAAGCACATTCTTTATCGCTGACATATGTACCGGACCCATCACGCCCAGTTATGATGCATAATGACCGTACATGTAATATATGCAATACTCAACATGCAATACCCAACATACATACATGGGGCATATATCCTTCGGACACAATGCTTTAGCATTCCCCGAATGGAACAAGAATTAAGTTTAATGTCAAAGGTCTTACCACTAAGGGCGATGAGTATCAGTAACAAGCTCACGTTGTCCATAATATTCGAATTTCTGTTGTGGTAGCTTAGTCCCAGAAATATTCCAAAGCTGAATCCTTGTGTCATTCGTTTTCACGCCTTGCCGCTACGAAAAATTGGCGCTTCGATAACCATTTCCACAGGTGCGCCCGCGCGCACGATTTACTAGTATACCTCACGCACGCTCTGGGGGACCAATCTTATACCACAATCTGCATATCTCGTTAAACAGATGGACCTGACCCTATATCACAGAACTATTGACACAACATTTCAATAGATTTTGCATTAGGAAAAGAAACAACCTAGGGACCCTGAGTATGATACAGGCAGCAACAACAACGTAATAATAGAGTGCATTTCTGCTAGTGAATCAGCATTCAGAACATGGCTTAAAACAAGCCCTAATTTGCAAATGGTAATTGTTGGAATATTCTTAAATCTAACGTCCGCTCGACCGCGAAGTAGTACAAACATTGCTAGATGCTGATGTGTGTTTTAACCTGGCAGTCCCTTTGCCTTGTCGTCAACCATTTTGTTTGTTGGTACGCTCTTTGGTTTGTGTGGTTTGAGTTGAATATTAACCAGAGTCCGACTAGACACAAGATTGCCGAGTGGTATTACGGATTGGTACCTTGCGATGATTCATCGGCAAATATAATTTTCCCCAACTATATGGTCATAATTTAAGGGAATGATTAAGGTCTGATAACGTGTATGTGTGTGTGTGTGTGTGTGTGTGTGTGTGTGCGTGTGTGTGTGCGCGTGTGTGTGGTGTGTGTATGTGTGTGTGTGTGGGGGGTGGGTGTATGGTAGAAAAAGCCAGCTTAAAATTTATGTTACTCGAATAACTAATGGCTTGAACAATAACAACATTTGGTTGGCTCAGCGCATCTTTGACGCCTTGAAGACACCTTACGCTGTTCTGTTGCAAAAGGGCTGAATGTTAACACAATTACCACGATGTCTCGCAATTTGTAAGATACATACAATGCATGAGCCAGAAAGAGAGAATTACCCAGCGAATTTGTTTATAGAACGTGAAACTATACATGTACAAATGTATGATGCGTTTTTGTACTGCATATTGAAAACAACGGGTACTTGAATAAATGATTAATAAGTAACTATGTTATTGCAACAAGTTATCGGACTGATAAGCTTCATATTCAGGAACAATGATGTGACGAAGGTCAACAATACGTTTTATGTTTTGTTTTTTATTTCAATGAGGAGGTGGTCGTGGTATCGCTAATTATGTGGAACGGTTTGGCAGCTTGTTAGGGTAGAGTGAAAATAACACTGATATGAGTATGTAGGCTAAACATACGGGGAAGATTCGTCCGGACAAAACTGAGTTCTGGGAATGTTGCTATTAAGTGAAGGATTTCCAGTCGAGTCGTGATCGCAGGTGCTAAAATGGTACGTACCTATATTCCCAAACTGTGTTGTATAAGCATTTTGAATGTGTTGTTATAGTTGTTGAAGTTATAAAGTGGCTCTCCATCCATATGGCACTCGAGATGTCGTACAAGTGCCCTGGGATTAGAAGGGTAGTCAAATAGACCCTCCAATTATTTCTACAAAATATGCGCTTTATAGTGGGACCTATACAGTAGGTCTGCTATAGGTAAGATATTAAACATAAGATCAAATTCTGCCAGGTGTGTATTTGCTTCGACAAAATGTTTCATTAAAGATTAGCCTATTTTGCCTGCCTTATAAAATGATTCATATGGTTTGGGTTGATCAGGGCCTAAATACAGGAGAGCAGAGCAGACACAAAACAGACTACCCTTGTTAAAAAAGAAAAGATTGACATTGCCTAACCTTTACAAGCATCATTGTGTGTACGGAAGAAAAGTCACAGAATATGAAAACAATGGGGGTTTGTGGAAGTTAGGCAACTGCTGTGCTGGAAAAAAATTGTGTGAGTAAACGTTGTTTTTTATTTGTTCGTTTTCTGACTCCTGAGACACAGGATTAAGAATTCCAATTTCTCATAAAATGATATAGGCCTAATTGTGGTGGCACTCAGGCATCAGTTTCATACTTTACATTGTCATACTTCAAAACATTTTATTTCCAGTTTCATCTCATTTGCATAACAAAAGACTTTATTCCAACTTGAACAGTAGTCATCAGTATTGATCCCAAACAATTATTTTTGTTTGTAATAACAGCATTTGATGCACTGGATGTCACCACGTTCCCATTTAGAATTCTTACATTCCCCCAAATAATAAAATAATTCGAAGGACAGCCCAAAAGTTGGAAATCTCAATATTTTTGTTGTTATGGAAATTAAGTTAAAACCAAATTGACTTTAATTGGTATAGATAACAACTAAGTTACATCGAAGGGCTGTCAAAGCCGTACCGATGTACCATCATTTCATCATTAACATATCGTATACAGGGCGGATCCAGGAATTCCGTAAAGAGGGGGCGTGTTTACAAAAATAAAGGGGGGGGGGGGCGCACGCACCCCTCCCCCATTTTTTTTTCTTTTTATTTCTTTTGTTTCAAAAAAAAATAAAGGGAGGGGGGGGGGCGTGCGCCGGTTGCTGTCCTCCCTGGATCCGCCCCTGGTATATGATATAAAAAACACAAAAAATTTTCAAGAGTATGAATGATTATTCTGTCAACTGTACATAAATAAATCTTTTCTTTCCCTTCTTCAAAAGGACTCAACTTTGCAAAAATTTGCGAAACGACTGGACACCACAAATACCGATGTTCTGCTTCTCACCTTGGAGGAATTGGACAGTTACGTCACAGATGCAGAGGACGAGGATGTCGCCGGTGAGAGAATCAGTGGTCTCTGTCAAATGATTCCGAGATTGATGGAAATCATCGCAACGACAGGTGATGAAGATATATTGGTAAATAGAATAATTAACCCATTTGATTTGATTTGATTTATTCACAAAATGCATGGTCTATAAATTGATTATACACAAATACGCACATAGTTTGTATATGGAATATATCATATATTTTGTGTGGGTTTTCATAAGCGTCAAATAAATATAATTTACACTTGATTATATACAGAAATTAAAAAAAAGAATGTATTATGCACGATCAGTGGCTTCATAGAGAGGGATATCACATCTTTGCGTTTTGAACTATTTCACGCTAATATTATTGATAAGTCCAACTTTTTAAAGTGTGAGATAAAAAAAAATGGTAAGAGGCGTGCTGTCTTTGATGGTTTACAAATTCTTAGCTGATACTCAACATTATTCACTTTTTTTTTGCACCTATTTCTACGTTATTTGTTATTGTTAGTATGAGAGGTTTTTTTTAATGTAACTTTATTTTAGTAAGCAGAATACGAATGTGCCGGGTTAAATGAAATTAAATGTCGTGTGCAATAAGTCAGCGGATCATTATGAAATGAGTTTGAAATTGCATAATTCTGAATCCATTAGATTCAGAATTAACCGTAAGGTCTCATAGACCGTATACGCTCTCGAGTACATAAGATAAAGCAGGAGCAGATCATAGACTTTTATCAACCTTGATATAAGATTTTTGGTCATACTCCAAAGTCATGAATAGTAGTAGTAAGCAATGACGGCACCAAAACTTAAAAACAAAAATCATAACTTTTTAATCGATCGTATTGTCCGACTTTCCTCAAACTTTCAGTAATGTGTTCTATTAATACATGTATTGCTGCTTTCAATCAATCCACATTTTGTTATTTCAATTTGGACTATGGTTTCCTTTAAACTCGAGACTTACATCCCACTCCCCATCCCCGTCCCCCCCCCCCCCCCCCTTGTCACTTGCTCCCGTTTGTGCATTTACCACAGCTAAGATCCTTGGATATGTTCATCCACATCACGTCTGGCAGCTGGGAGCAGACCGAGCAGGCCGTCGAGGCGGGAATCATCCCACTCCTCATACCAGTCCTATCCTCCGACAACGACATCGTCCTGGATGTTGTGAGTTACCATGGTAACGTAATGAAAGATGAGAGATGCCCTATTAGTGAGGCCGAAATTACAGTATATGTCATACATGCAATGTCATACATACATGAAAGCTTACTTTGAGCCCTCATTAAAAAAATTAAAAAAACCCTGGGAAAGGATGAGCATCATTGTTTCATTTGTCCTCTAGTGCTGTTGTTCGCTTTTCTTAATACTCTAAAAAAACATATCTTTACTAGTCATTACTTTTTCATGGAAACATTAAAAGGACTGTACAGTACTGGTTGAGGTAGGGATTCATGTTTTGAACATTCCTAAGTGAGATAATGAAAAGCCTTTTATGAAATATGAAAGAGCATGTAATTTTAAGAAGGATTCAACGTTTATTTGATGAAAATTGGTTTTCAAATGGCTGAGATATCAAAAAAGTGTTAATAACAAAAGACGACAAGCCACAACTTTATTAGGATCTCTTTGTTTCACCTTGTTTTGGGATATCTCAGCTATTTCAAAACCGATTTTCATCGAATAAACTTTTTATACCCCTTAGAACTGCATGCTCTTTGACATCTCATAGAGTGGTTTTTGAATATCTCGCAAAACGTTAAAAGCTAAATCTTTACCTCGACCAGAACTGTACACACCCTTTTTAATTCTTCTTATGAGAGTTCGTATGAGAGAAAGAAAACGTGCCACGAATGATTATTAACGATGAGATCTTCAGGAGCAGGTCACGACCTTTGTCCTCTTCCGAACCTGTTTGTGAAGTCTAGGTTAAAGAATTATCTCAACATTTTTTTTTTCTTCCGTGCAGACTCTCGCAATTTTCGGCAACATTACGGACGAGGGAACGCAGGGAAGAGATCTGGTCCTCAACTCAGATATATTAGAACCGCTTGAAAGGTGAGGTAACAGGTGTAAACATAAACAGTGCGAAATGTAACGACCATTCCTATTCTTAAGTGGGTTCATCACAAGGATTCGTGCAAGATTTGGTTTCATTGCTACAATGTCTATACTATTGTCTACAGTTTTGCCAAAATCTTGCCGACTTTTATCCATTAACAAAAAGTGAAGCGGATGGTCAGAAATACAAGCAAATACATAAAGATCCGCTCAAGGTAAGATGTGCGGCACTCCAGAGTAAACAAATGTATAAATGAATAAATGAACATATCAGTAAATGGATAGAATATAACATAGAAATAAAGTTATATGCGTATATTGGTGCCGGTAAGACTAGTGTAGCCTATCCATTCTACTAGCCCTCTATACGAATACAATTCGTCATTCCGAAGGTTCGTTAATGCGAAAATGAAATGAGGTTCGTCCTTCCGAAGATTTGTTTATACTGAAATTAATGAAAAAGGTTCATTATTCCTAAAGTTCGTTAATTAAAAACGAAAAAAAAAACGAAATAAGGTTCAAGTATAATTCCAAAGACGTGTTAGCATTTACCGGGTTTTGTTTTTTTTTCGAATAAACGAACCTTACTTCATATTCGGACTATCGAACATCTACCACCCGTATACAGCTTGGTATTTTTCCGGTAAGAATGATAAGAAAACTGAAAAAAGAAAAGAAAACAATGATAACAATAATAATCTTTAATTTTACAGCATCACTGAAGACAGTGAGGATGAACACCTGTTGCAGCTGGTGGTCCATCTGTTATATAACTTCTGTCGCTTTGACCCATTCCCGGACTTTGAAAAGGTAGGAGTCTTGACCACTTTTCGCTGTGATATATACGTAGGACAAAGGTTTTAACATGTTTTGGGTTTATTTGTTTTTTCCTCTCGGTCTCTTTCTTATGAACTCATTTGCGTTCTTTGTAATCGTAATCTTGAAATCCGACATTTTGCCCCGAATTTTAATGTGAAAGTCAGAGAGAGCGCGCGGTTTGTATTCCGCGTCGGTTATGACGTTGTTGTTGTTGTTGGGTTTTTTTTTTACACTGATGTGTTTCAGTTTTCTCTACGAATTGAAAAATAAACTTTTGTCGCATTGTCCTAAAATGTCAAAATGCGCCCGGTATTTAAGACATGAATCTATATGATGTATCATGACGACAGGAAGTATCACTGGTAGTTGAAAAAGAAACTCAATGTGACTTAAATATAACGAAAAACAAATGGAACAATGAGAAGTTAATGAACATCTGGGGAAAAATTGTAGTCTTGAAGAGTTAATGAAACACTAATACAAATTGTTCCCTTAATTTTTCCCAATTATTCGAAGTTAGATTGACTATGAAGCAGAGTTTAAGTTTTGAGTGTTGATCGTACAGTTTGCAAACATATATCCACATGGATTGTTGTCAAGCAAATGCAGTCCATGTGAACTACAATATCTCCTTTCCTTAAAAATTTCCTGAACGTAATTTTCACAGATTGAACCTTTCATAAGCCCACTTTGTCGAGCGGCGTCGAGTGACGAAGAGGATATAATCGTCACCTCGTGTCGCACTCTCGCCCTCATAGCCGAGAAGGGCGGCAAGAGACACATTGAACAGTTCGCTGACGCATCCCTCTTCGCGCGCCTTCTTGACGTTGTGACGTAAGCAATGCAGTCGAGTTCCTTTGATGACGTAAATTTCGTCCCCCTCGTAGTATTTCATTTTCTGTTCATCGCCTTTAATGCAGTGATCGAGCCATGAAAAAAAAATATATATATTTCTGTGATCTTAATGGTGTAGCACTCCAGCTAGCATCTATTACGTTTGAATATTGATCTGATATGTCAATTACGTCAAATTGCTTTTTGTGTTGTTTTAGAATTGGTAGCAAACTTCTATTGATCATTTTCTTGTCTTGTCACTATATTTTCATCCATATTGCGTTTGCTTATTTTCTAAAGTTCCACAATCATGGCAGAAAAAAAAGGAGAAAAGTTTGATATTTCATTTTTGATTTGATGTTCCATCAATACTAGTATTTCCAAGCAGTGGTATGTCTAATTTTCTTGTTATCCTTGTGTTGGTATGTGTGTGTGTGTGTGTGTGTGTGTGTGTGTATTCATATTCAGCTCCGAGGACCTGCCTGAAGCACAAGCTGCATTAGAATTGATATGTCAACTTGCAAACGGCGACGAACAGCAGTCCATGGTGTGTACACAAACCAGCTAACAATTCAGCTCTATAACTTTTTAGAATCCCTTGATCTAAAAGTCATATACTCTTCAGCGGTAGATTTGAACCTCCTAATTGTAACAAATATTAAGTGAATACACAAGCAAGAATAGTATTACCGCTTGTGTCGTGAAAATCATATCGTCTATAAGTCATTTTCTAAAAGTAATCCATATTTCAAAACTATCGTATGTATATATCCTTGAAATGAATACATCATGCACTGTTTATGGATTGCATATTGGCCATATATAATCTTTTTTTTTTTTGTATTCGTTTGCATCTGGGTTCTTTGATTCTACTCCAGTGATCAATAACTTCTCGTTTAACAACATTGTTCCTCTGAAAATAGACTGAATGTTTGCAATGATATTTTTTTCCAAAACAAGGACACTCATAAAGAACATGACTAAAAGATTCTGTTTCGGAACAAAATGCATACAAAGTATAATTTGCAATGATCGATTTGAAAAGATTATATCTATTACTTTTAGAAATAAGAATACTGTTAGATAATGTTTCTGAGGTTATATCAAACACACTACGACTATTTAACCAATGAAGATTGTGTATAGGCCTATTGTTTCTGTGTATGTATTCATTCAATATTGTTTATGAATTTCGTTTGGTGTGTGTTTTTTAAATGAATGAATAAAGTACTCCTACAGAGGACCCCCCCCCCCCCCCCCCCCCAAAAAAAAAAAAAAAAAAAAAGTCAGTCATTTTCTGTCGAATATTCCGTTCCCTCTCTCTTTTGGGGGCAGGCGGTAATAAAGAGCGGCTTTCTCTCGAGCTGCCCACGTCTTCTGGCTGACAGAGGAAAACGTGACGTCATATCAACCCTGACAGCTAGGACACTTGCTAACCTCACCGCTGGATCTCCGTCACAAATTCAGGTTAATGCTCATGGCGTGGTTCCTGCTGTACACGTACGCTTTTATTCATTTTTTAAAAATAACTTTGAATGCGCGCGCGTTTTTTTCTATCATCATTCAACGAATGAAAATGCAACATTTCGGAGTCAAAATAGCAGTGTATCATTATCTCCGACTTCCAAGGACTGGATACACTGACGTTTTTAACATTTGTCGTTTACAGCAAAGCCATACAGTTTGAGTGAGCTTCTGTGTTTGTAACTCTGCGTTCGTTTTGTGTGTGTGTGGGGAAGAGAAAAAGAGAGAAGGCTCGGTGGATAGGTGAGAATATTTATTATTGTAATCTATTTACTATAGATGAAACGACACTGAATTCAAGCCATGTCTTTATTATTTTCTGGTTCCAACTTTAATAAAAGTAGGGTGCCTACGTGATATCAACATATACCGGATTGTTTTGAAGTGAATGGTTATCACTGTGTGCACAGCTTGTTATAAATTTCTTCTTAGTAAGAAATAATACAGGACAATATGATAATCTAAAAGCATTACTTTTCGGTCAAGAGTAGTGCTGGACTCTTCCTCTTAATACCCATCTACTTGTTAAAGTCATGTTTGCTTGTTCAATTCCTCAGGCTCTCGTTGATTCCAAAGTTGTTCCGCATGTCATCAAATTGCACGGTGTAGCCGGTCCCAAGACGCTATGCGAAACTCTCCGAGTTATCACTAACATCATCGACAGGGGATCGGAAGATCACGTGCGGTAGGTACAGTCGAATACATTACAGTGCACTCCCTTTATAACGAACACGGTTATAACGATATTCCAGTTACAACGAAATAAAAATTCAAGCCGCAAAATAGTATCAGCTCTATTTTTATTGTTTATTTGTTCGGCTATAACGAAATTTCGATGTAAGGGAAGAAAACTGCCGGTACAGAGGACTTCGTTATAACGGGAGTCCACTGTATAAAGAATCAGCCAATATTCCCACAGATGAAGGCACAACACACCCAACATTATTTTGTGTAAAAAAACCCAACTCAAATCATGAAAGAAAGAGTGAAACTGAAATGTCCTATATAGGCCCTAACACCACGTTCTAGCTACTCTTCTAGTCCCTTCCTTTAAAAACATAGGTGAATATACAACGAAATGCAGTGTAATTCAAAGCTTGCTCCATCATGTCCATTCAAACACAATGAATTTATTTAGTAAGCTTTCCATGGAATATCTTTTACACAGCTGAATTTTAATAATTGTCAAACAATTGCTATGGATGGTGGTCCTCTGCATTTTTTTTTTAAAATTTGGAATTATTTCAGCAAGTGTAGATGAAATAGAAATATTGTTATAACTATATTGTTTTTGTACTGAAGACAAAAATGAAGCGGACTGAAGATAGAAATGTATACCGTCTTTATACGGAGTTCCGTGATTACATTTCCCTTCTTTTCCAATCAGCTAGTTGTGTGTTGTGTTAATCTTTTAGTTTGTACTGTTTGCAATATGCAAACTGAAATGTATGAAATCAAAATCAATTCCAGATATCTCGTTGCACAAGGAGGCGTGGCCGGTCTCTGCCAAGTCCTGGATCGGGAATTATTATTGGAGCAGGAGAGTTCTAGAGGGGCGTGTCTGCAGGCGATGGACAGAATACTCAGAATAGGTCAGGAGGACGCCACGAGGTCGGGAACGGGGAACGCCCATGCCCAGATGGTCCAGAAGAGTTCAGGTAAATCAAGGAGGATGGAGCCGGGGAACGCTTTCGAAGAGGGACGCCCCTTGGGAGGTACTAGGGGCTCGCATAGTACCTCCTTGGGAAATATCGAGGTTCTCATGCACGTTTATCATAAAGCCGATATTGCAGTGATAATCGCCATGATCGCATATAGATCATTAAGACTATTATCTTTTTTAAACCACCAAAGCCCCCCCCCCCATTTTCCACTCTTAGATGTGATAGATCAGCTGCTAGTTGTACAAATAAAGCTGTTGTAATTATTATACGCCTGCTGTGGTATTAAACTGGTTTATCATCAAAATAATCAGAACCACCGTATGTATAATTTATATTCATATCGCAAACATGAAATGCTATATACAAAGGGATTCTGATTTTCGTAGGAGTAACATTAAGAATTACGTCGCATTGATCGTTAATCGGCGATCACAAAATACACTGTAGCACTTTGCGAGGGAATATCGAAATACTGGCTGCATATCTGTGCACGCCTTTGTATAAAGTGAAAGGTTTATCATAAATGTTACTACTTCGTGAAATCCCCGCCCACAATACGAGTATCTTTACGTTCATTCATTAATTCCATTCTAATAATTTTTCAAGCTCTTTGCCTTAGTGCTTTTTACCGTAGCACTTTTTCATTTCGTTTTTTTTTTTCTAAGAAGTGAAGCGAGGATGTTTTGAAAATCGGAAACATGTTACTGTAATCAAGATTGTCACACTTTCTTTTGCATCTTCTACTCTGTGGATAAATGAATGTGGATTTATGATCAAATATCTTCATCTTTATTTCCAGCGGTGGAAAAGCTGACTGCCTTGAAGGGTGAAGCGAAGGACGAGGAAACCCGATCGAGAATCGAGACTCTTTTAAAAACATATTTCCCATGAGGAAAAATGCAAATGATTGTGGACACCAACAATAATGGTATCAGATGACATGATGAGCAACGCCGAGCAAATATTCTGCACTGTCTATTTGGTCATGGCATATAAGGCGGTCTTGCAATCTCATTACTGTACATTACATTATGAAGAGAGTGGAATACATTTTAACGGAACTTGATGGTATTGCTTATTCCGAAGTGTGTTTGAGCTTTCCAACTGGGATCTTAAATCTATGAGAGACTCTGCTCTGATGTAAGATCATCTTGTCAGGATGTCATTTCAGTTTGTGTTTGTTTTGAGCTGTACAGAAATGAACCAAATTTTCGTTATAGCTGCGAGAGGTCTAAACCTTCCGCGAATAATTACGAGTTATGGCGTTTTCTATGACGCTTTATTTTGATCGCATTTGCAGTTAGATAAACAATTAAAACGATGAGCATATACTTAGATGCAGTGGTCATTGGGTGCTCGTCTTCTTGCTACATGAACTTCGGAAATCTGTTGTTATAAATGCAGTTCGTAAGTAGAGCCTGCCTCGAAAACTCTGACGTACACTGCCAAGCTAATCTGTAAAACACAAGATCAAAGGCCACTCGAAAGTCTTGTAGGACAGTAAAAAAAAAAAAAAGTGCAATATCTAATGTTGATGAAACGAATGACCGGCCAGTACGCGTATATTGCGACAACTTAAAGAGTTTTGTCGGCAGGAACGGGAGCGGAGAAAATAATTATGTCGACTACGCGAATGTTGACATGTGTAAGACTTTCACGAGGTGTACTGTTTACGCATAGTATTACTGTACTTGTATGTACATATGGTTTATTCAAGTAAAATGGATCTATAGATGTAGGGGAAGAGAAGAGAGAAACATACAGTAGTCAATCCTGCTGACCGAAGAAATCCAAATATACCCACAGATTTCCTCGTATACCCGCAAACAACACTCATTATAACTGGTAATTGAAAGGCAACGAACTGAAGAAAGATTAATAACTCGCCAATATTTAATACATGTACGATCATTCGTGCTTACACTGTATTGTGTGCAGCCAATAAATACAGACAGTCATAAATGTAGGTGAAGATTCTCTTTGTTGTCATAATTGTAATTTCTTGCAGGTCTTTTGCAACAGTAATATCATATAGTGTAACTTCACTACATACACGCCGCTTATGAAAAACCTAAACGGATGAAATCTTCGGTATGTAAGTAGTCAAGGGCTAATGGCAGGGAGATGCTTGTGTGCTACCTACTTACATGCATGCCTCTCAAAATGTAAAAATAAATAAATATAGAAAGAAAGAAAGAAAGAATAATTTGTATTTGTATTGTGTTGTTTGGGGGACGTGAAGACATATTGGTATTTTGGAAAACTTTCTATTTTCGCGACGTTGAGAGCAAAAACAAAACAAAGCGTTCTGAGCAATTACATGTATTGCATCCGCTCAATAAGGTAGTTCGGAGTTAGCTCATGGGCGCATTGGTACGAATGACCTTTCTCTTTTCTCAGTCGGTTAGGGGCACTTCACTCGTTTTAGAGCGACATAATGCATAAGCTTTACATAACAATTTATGGGATTCACAATCCTGTTCAAACAAAGAATAGAGTTGCGTAGACCAGATGAGCAGAACGATCCGTCAATTTACACTTGGGAAAGCATCCATTTCATCATTTTGCATTGAATGTATTGACAATCTCTTTCTATTGATATTGCCAAATATCACTTTTGCTGTCAGGTGGATGTGCTGGCAAGCAGCATTTACAAGTATCTCATGAATAATCATTACATTACAGATGCTTATCCCAGTGAATTTAAAAACCATTATGCCTGTTGGTCCGAATGACCTTGTTTCTGCTCATGCGCAAAGTGGAACTATGAACTGGCTTATTCACGACACAGAGAGCTACTTGATGCAATGATCATAATGACGGGGGCACCATTTTACTTTGTAGAGGTTGCAAAAGTAATCTAAAGATACTTTGCAACACGACGCAGGGAGAGAGGAAAACGGCCAATGCAATCGTCGTCTTCAACGTCCGCGTCACAAATCTAAAGCTCTCTATTAATGTTTTTCACGGAGTCTCCTGCAGAATCATCATGAAGACCAGGGCGGCATTTCATGAAGGAACTTGTCGGATAAAATATCTGACAAGTCAATTATATCCGACAAGTTTTGAGAAATTCTTTAGTCTGATTGGCTGATTTCTCTGAACTTGTCGGGTATAATTGACTTGTCGGACATTTTATCCGACACGTTCCTTCATGAAACGCCCCCCCGCCCCCCGAAACCTTTAATAACCCCCTCTGCAGAATACACATACGCTTCTTCACTTGTCATACCAAGACAACAAGTACAACCAGTCTTGAACAGGAGGCAACAGGCCAAATCAATGTTATAATTGTCAAAACTATCATTATTATTTGTCCCAACACAAGAGGCATTCAAAATGGGCATTAAGCATCTTTTCTCATATTTTGGTTCAAAGTTTACGACAGCACAAACTAATAAATGGAACCCCGATATTTCATAGGGTAAGCGGTGGTTAGGTCCAATTTGAACCCCCCCCCAAAAAAAAAACAACAACAAACAAACAAACAAACAATAATAGATAAGTGAACAAAAAAGATAAATAATATATTGTTTTTTTTTCTATGAAATAAATAAAATCAACATTAATTCATTCAATCATGATCTTTACAAGGAGAAGAAGATAATGATTTGTACATGACATTAAACAAGAAATAATTTCCACTAATGTCTGGATGATTGCTTTAGTTTTTCATGTTTACCCATTGTTTAGGGATGCTGGGTGTGGTATGTTGGGGGGGAGGGGGTACGTTTGAACAGTGTCTATCACAACAGTTTAATTTCAGTTCCTCAAATTTCAGTTCATTGAAATGGTAGAATCTGCACCCCAGAATACAGGTAAATAAGACAAAGGGCTTTGATGTTACATATACAAAAAATTTGAATGAGGAGATATGGTAGTTTGGCATATAAAGTACACTTCTTAATGTATCTTTACCCAAGGCTTCAGAAAGAAAAGACAAAAGACATGAACATTTTCCTTTTTTTTAATGTGAATTAGTGTAGGTAGATAATTAATTTGGCAAGCAAACAATGTATTGGAAAGAAAATTACCAATTATATTACCTTAACCCAATGCAACATCTGCATAGCTGATTTCTTGTCAGCGCTAATCAAGCACACTACACATCTAAGAGCATCAGCTGTGGCATCTTTATCTCCTGATGGGGATCAAGTCAGCGGCAGCTAATCAAGGTTAGATATATCAACAGCCTAACTTTGAGTCCCTTAAGTCATCAGTACTTTGGACTGGGGCACCTGTAACCTTGCTATAAAAAAATTAATTAATGTCGCTGGATTCAGAATTCCCTAACCACTGTGAAAGTATTATCAGATTCACCTAAAACATCATAATATTATACCAATTAATAACATTGTATTCATATTTACACTAAAGTATCAAAGGTACTGCCGGCTGCTATAAGTTCTTACAGGTTTTTTTGTTTTCTCATGCTTTTCTGTAATTGTTTGATGGAATCATTAAAAACAAACCTGAGACAGATTCTTAAAGAAAATTATCAAAAATATGCCACTTATTACTCAAACCTTCAAAATTAGGTAAGATTGTAATTCTGTAAGAAACCACCAAAACCCCCAACAAGCATATTTTCATGCACACTGGAAAATCAACCCTTGTGAATGATTTTGTGGGGTTTGATGATGCAAGGTTATGACCAAACTTGCCATTGTTTATGTCATAAGCCCATCTTTACAGCATACCATTTAAATACAAATTCTTGTGGAGTTCTTATGTTACAGTCTGGTCATAAAACACAAAGAACATACAAAAATTGACAGTTCTTTAAAATAGTTACTGTGGTTCCCAAGACAGCGTCACACATTTTCACTCATGACATTCCTGATTTATGCTTACAGGTGACCCCAGTAATGCTCTCTGCAGAGAGTGATATAGTGTCGCTGACTAGAAGTTTGGAAAAGTTCTAAAACTCTTCGTCCAGTGCTCGCATGATGTTCACATATGAGCAATTTTTTCTTAATTGGGGCCACACAAAATAAAGTCACCAATCACATCATTTTTGTGCAAATCATCAAAAAGGATCTACAAAGGGGACAGGGCTTAATAGGAACAAATTTGATTTTCAGTCCATGTTGCTTATGATGCGAGTCCCATATACTGGAAACCGTGTATGTCATATCTTGAACTCGTGGAAGACACAATGATGAATCATTCACAGAAATGTGAATTAAACAAAAAATTTACAAAACATCTTTACTTGCGGATATCAAACCCTTCTGAGTTACCATTGGATTGCAAAAGATTCAGACAGATAAGGCATTCTTATCACACAGTCCGGATGCTGGATGGAGATTCATGCGAAGCAGTGGTTAGCACAGGTACGTATATTTTACAGCCAACAGTCACCATGGTTTAATAAATATGAATACACACCAACTTTAAAGATGATTTATGCATCATAAACACAGATGGTTATGCCCACATTAGTGTTGTCCCAGACATAACGGTTTTTGCTTCCTCTGTATTCATCATCAAATTGGCACTACTTAGTTTCACTGCATATCTTATATTGGGGAGAGATAGGATGAAACTCATTAGACTCATTACATCTGGACAACATCAGAAGGAAATATACAGCAGTTTGCCATATGAAGACATTTTGATCTTCTTAAATGTGTTGCCAATTTGAGAACTAGGAATAAATTTAGGAATTTAACCAGGGACTCAAATGAAGGAGAATTTTGTTCGTTCTACTATATGAAGCAAAGCAATAAAAAATTGAACAGTAAAAACATGATTTAAAGATACAACACCACATCACACAAACACGGTTTCTGTGAACTTAATGGTTTGATAAGTATCTAACTTCAATAAACTTTAGGAGGATCAATATGACCCTTTCTGGTCATAGATCACAGATAAGATTTCTATTAACCATAGTCTTGTTTGTATTGTATGCATGGATAATGGAATTAAGAGCATATTGGTTTTGTATGTAATTCATCTAAAAAGTAGTTTGCGGCAAGTGCTCTCATTCATAAAATAAGATTGTGGGAGATAATTCAAGCTTGTGCTTTAATCTAATTCTATGCACAAGTCAAAGTACACATGTGGAACAATGGTTTTCTATAGACATTTGACTAAACCAACATCCTTTACAATATCATGGTATTCTATGAGCCTGAGTAGAACTACTCTCCACTTTCAGCTAAAATGCCACGAAGGCTGAGCAGACCCTTACCATAATCCTGTGCAAACATAACATATGTGAAAACATGACATATCCACATCACGGCATGCAAGTTTTGTTGAAATCACACACAACCCGCATCTATCGCAAAATATGCATCTCATCAGAATTACTTTAAAAAACATTGACATATTGTGGAATCATAGGTGCTTGGATGTAAATTTCCAATGTTTATGCACTCGCTTGGGGCACACGGTTGTGCTGTTCACTCAGTGCAAAAGTTCCACCACTTCTGGCCGCAGCCCCTAAAACCACACCTTGATGCAAGTTGGTTCTCGATACACAGCGCAGCCATCACACCGGCCAACCATAGAGACTGCTGCTGCCGGGGCTGGCCTCACGAGGGCTCCCGTCCGGCGTCTGTCATAATTCGGCGGGCGGCCGAACCTCCTCCATGTAGTCGAAAGGTCCGCTCTGGCTCAGCTGCGAGACGGTGCGATCCGAAGTCTGATCATCGAACTGGGGATGTGGGCAAAGA
Organism: Diadema antillarum; assembly: GCF_040938485.1. Taxonomy (NCBI): domain Eukaryota; kingdom Metazoa; phylum Echinodermata; class Echinoidea; order Diadematoida; family Diadematidae; genus Diadema; species Diadema antillarum. The sequence goes on from NW_027271720.1 coordinate 216,058, forward strand.
GAGAGTTGAATGGTCTAGGATTTTGCAGCCTTCAGCATAGTCATTGCAAAGGCTCTTTGAAATTGTCAAGTTGGCCATTTATGTGAGTAGTTACTAAACCAGCTTTTGGACTGTCTGACTCTTTTTATCAATATTTTATACATTTCACCAACATTAAGGTAAAGAAAAAGAAATATCCAACAGAGATATCTCCTTGGCTCTGTGATTACAGCAAAGTTTGAATTTGACATCAAACCATGGCAAAAACGTTACTTATGACGTGGTACAATTTAGAAACATAATTAGTCCATGCTATCTCAATAAACCTCTTGGAACACTTGGCTTTATGAACAAATGAAGAGTTTCATTGCAAAATGGGCCACGTGCTATTTTAAAGCATCTTAAAGTAAGACCATAATCAGATAGAGCTAAATTAAACCATTCTAGTGATACCTCACTTGTAACAGAACAAGAATATTCTTGTAGTTATGATTAAAAATGTCGATATTTTCTTATCATTCTCTTTGCTTTTTATTATTTTTTGTAAAATTGCAAATATCACAACATAACAAGAATGGAGGTAGCCTCGTTATGCAATAAAACCCTTCAAATTTAACATGACCTTTAAAATTTGTTGAGTATACTGTAAAGCAGGAAATGTTCCCAGCATGAAATTTTTGGGAATTGGAGCCGACCGCCTTTTTGGCTGAATGAAATTTTTGCTAAATGCTACTGGTGTATCAAATGCATTATAGCGGAGACAAGCACTTTCAAGTGCATTTTAATTTAGCGAATCTTGGCTCTTGCAAAATTTTAAAATTTACAGTGCATGTGAACATTTTGGGTTTTAGAGTACTGTAAAAGTGGATATTTTCGCGCGAGTAATTTTTTGCGCCCGGCCGGGGAAGATGGATTTCATGTGTTTTTAATTCCGCGGAGTCAGGACATTAACTACTGGAACATATGGCATGCAAAAATATTCGCATGCTTTTATTTTTGCGCTAGCGTCTGGTTGTGCGAAATGCGCAAAAATTTCCACTTTTACCGTACATGGCGTGGAACAAAGTCCACCTACAGACTGTACTCACATTCTCTTGGCTGCTGGCAAGAAAGCTGTCATCTCCTGAGATCTCCTCTGAGATCTCCTCCGTGATGCTGTTCGTTCTCTGGCTGCTCGTCCCTCTTGGCGTCTGGCTCGGACTATCCTGTGAGCTGCTATTAATCATTGAGGGCGAGAAACATGATATTGGTGTTTGGGCTTTCTAAACATCCATCAAGGGCAAGAAGAAGAAATATTATGCAATACATTGAATCTTTGTGTGTTTATAAAGTAATACACTTTAACACAGCTTGCACGGGAAATTCAGAGGCCATTCATTCAACAACTTGTACCCAGAAGTTCTGACAAATCCTCAGTGTAAAACGTTACAATTATATTGTACATATGTAGATCTTTAAAGGTATTTCTTAATGATTTTCTCCATGAATTATATGTTATTTCCTGCATCTACACAGAGGACAGCCTATGGAGCCATTTCACAATGAATACAGCCTGAAGTTCATGCTGATATGTAATTACCTCATTTATATACCAAACTTAAAGATAAGTAATTATATATCACCTTTTGACAATCAAAAGGGCATTACTACTGTACATTATTCATGGAGTTAACACCTTCTGGTTCTAAACTGACAATTCAGTCTAAACAGTGGTCACAAGTGACTGAATGATTATAAAGTCCCTTTGTATGCATGCATAAGGACAAGGAGGACCATGCCGGTCAGTGATGCCGGACAGACACCCAAAGTTATTCCAGTTTCACCTCTGGAAGTCATCCTCGTAGTCCTGGCTGGCATCGCTCTGCAGCGGTTTGCCCTTGTTCGATGCCTCGCTCTTCTGCGAGAGATCGAAGCCCAGCTTGGAGATCTTGTTGTCGATCTCCTCCAGATCGCCCCAGTCTGGACTGCGGGAGCCTGCAATCAAGAGACCAGACGCTCATTAAAGGACAAGTCCACCTTCATATGTGACCCGCTATAACAAAAGGATCCTAATGTCGCTGACGGCTGAGCCGAGAAAATCGAGTTTGAAGTCACGTATCATCAAAATTGGTCAAAATAGTCGGATTTCTGTTTTTGGCGTAATTCTGTACTCTAATGTTTTGTCTATTATATGCCGAAATTTTGAAGCTAAATGATCAAAGGAAAGGCAAGAAATCAGCGTTTTTCTGGGCCATGATTTTCCGACTTTCAACATAACAGAAACGTGTCTGAAGATTTGGCTTTAGCGCCACAGCTAGGCTCCGCCCCCAGCAACGAGGGAGTTATCTTATTGGTCAGTGCGTGGCATCCTAATTACTGATTGGTCGTGCGCAGACTGCTGGGGCTAAGCTTGAATGAACATCGCAGAGGTTGCTAGGAGCATACCTTCTATTGTCAAGCGCTGAAAACTGTCTCGCCTCCTCTTGATCATGATAGCATTGAAAGGATAACTTTGGAGGCGTTTTTCTCGAAACTCTGATTTCCTCAACCACTTGACATGCGCTAATAAAATCATCGATATCTCCACAACCGAGTACTTTTATGAGTTGAGCTATATATGAAATTAAAGTAGAAGAGTAAGGGAATAATGTCATGCAATTTTCAGAAAACTGTCCTTCCCTGACTTTCGGATCCTTTTGTTGTAGCGGGTCACAGATACATGTGGATTGAGTGAATGCAGCAATATTAATAGAAAACATCAGTGAGAGTTTGGATAAAATCAGAAGATCCGTTCAAAAGTTACGAATTTCTAAAGTATCTGTGCAGTCAATGCTGGGTGAGAAGACTACTACAGTGTATGATGTCACGTGCGTAGAACGATATAAGGAAAATAGAATTTCACAAAATTTTATTTTTTGAAAAAAGTGTACATTTCCTTGACTTGTCACTGACGTATGTTAATGGTAAAATTATTCCCCTTGCCTTCTGGAGGAGGGGAGTCAAGTGTCCTTTTATTATGTGAGAAAAGTGAAATTATGTTGAATTTTCTTAATATTTTCTTTATATCATTGTACACATGTGACATCACAAGCTATTATAGCAGTCTTCTTATCCAGCAGTGACTGCGCAGAAACTTCAAAAATTCATAACTTTTGAACGGATTGTCCGATTGTCCTCAAACGTCCACTGATGGCTTCTACTAATACTGCTGGATTCACTCAATCCACATGTATATGAAGGTGGACTTGTCCTTTAACACCACGTTTCTTCAAAGTAATGAATTCCTGTGGCGAGTGGTTTTTATTGCAACTGATTGACAAATTGCACTTCACTGATGTTGATAAATTATCATTTATGTCAATGAAGGGCAGTTTGTCAATCAGTTGCAATCAGATGTTTCATTATCCGTATCAAAATAAAAAATAGTTAATCTTATACAATGAACACTCACACAAGCAGATGTTTGACAAATGTTCTGAGTCTTTGCTCTTTCTTCTCTCCATTGTTTGACTTGATATATGCTTGATTTGATGCCAGTTATGATCTGAATAACATTATATGCTCTCATTAGCATAATTTGGCCCGAGTGTGCCTGCAAAGGCATTCTCCTATTTCTACTATCTATTCCCTGCACAGTAACATTCACATTTGGCATTAAATCTTATAGGAGGGTCTATAATGAGATCAATGATATCATTCAAAATGGTATGTTTATCAAAAGTAGCTTGTTTGGAAGGGCTGGTACTTTATGTGACCATCTCTTTTACCTCACACCTCATTTTCTAAGTAAAACTGAATGATTCCACAAATGACTGCCCCAGAGACTCCAACCCCAAGCACCTTCTGATCTGGAGATTCTCCTGCCTGAAACTGGAGACTCCAACTTGATGTGCATGAAGCGCACATCACGAGCGCGAAGCATAAAGTCCCTTAATGCAGCCGGGGTCTAAGACCCTGGAAGCTCTACGGTTCTAGATGCTCTCTCGTGCTATTTCAGGGTTATTGTTCAACATACGATGGTACTAAAAATCATATATTTTCGCTTGATAAAACTTCATTTCATACAAAACTAGAGAGGGGCCGTCAAAGGCGGCAGACCCACGCCTAAGTACAAAGTCGGGGTAAACATAATGTGCATTCGGTCATCTACCAGAATTCGGCCACTTAATTGCCAGTGTGCTTTATCACCAGCCAGTGAGTTCTACCAAAGATCGTACACTGAAGTGTACGATCTTTGGTTCTACAGTCACATCACACGCAAATCACATAATTACACATACGGTATTAACACTCATTCACGTACAGGAAAGTCCTTAAGTCTCCTCCAAAAATCCATCGAAAATCCCAAATTCCACCGTCAAAAGTGCAGAATCGGAACTTTTCCAAGCGCGCGCGAATTAAGTCCAGTTTTAAGAGTATTGTCTACGCGACGGGTCGCGGAAAAAGCGCTAAAAATCGAGAAATACGCCGTTTTCTTGCGGGATATTTTGATTATAGCAAGCCGAGAGTGTGATGATATCAAAGGTCGTATGAGTGTACGATCTTTGATGGTATCCACAAAAGCAAAAAAGAAAAACAAAATTTACGTACCCCCTAGGCAATTACCCCTATGATTAGTGTCTACGGGAATTATTCAATGCAAGGGTTGAATGCAAATGTCTACTGCACCAGTATTCGGCCACCAACGAGCGCCGCAACGTCCCCGGTGCAATTTTGCACCAACAGTGTAGAGCGCGATGCATTTTCAGCGGCCTTGCACACGCATTGACATTGAGCACGCATATCGTGCAGTGTGACTGCGACCGAGCAAAATGCTCCTCCAACGAAAAAAACAATCAATGTTAATTTGAAAAATCATCAAATATCAAAGGTCGTATGAGTGTACGATCTTTGATGGTATCCACAAAAGCAAAAAAGAAAAACAAAATTTACGTACCCCCTAGGCAATTACCCCTATGATTAGTGTCTACGGGAATTATTCAATGCAAGGGTTGAATGCAAATGTCTACTGCACCAGTATTCGGCCACCAACGAGCGCCGCAACGTCCCCGGTGCAATTTTGCACCAACAGTGTAGAGCGCGATGCATTTTCAGCGGCCTTGCACACGCATTGACATTGAGCACGCATATCGTGCAGTGTGACTGCGACCGAGCAAAATGCTCCTCCAACGAAAAAAACAATCAATGTTAATTTGAAAAATCATCAAAATACGGGCCAGTTTGTGATGACGGAGAACGAACTTTCATAAATCTAGAAGGACATAGTCCCTCAAATAGGCCTAAACGTAAATTTCGGAATTCTTACGAACATTTGAGCAGCGAAGTCGGATCGTTGGGGAGTTTATGTCTTCGTATGGTAGCGGAAAATCGCAAAGTGAGAAACGGGAAATTTTCGGAATGGTCACTATACCATGGGGTCAAAACTTCAAGGTCACACAGAATTTGCAAGGGTCAACCGATTATCACCAAAATCTAATCGATTCTTTCCTGTCATTATCCAAACATTCCCTGAACATTTCGTGCAAATCCGTTTACCCGTTCTCTTGTTATCTTGTACACAAACAAACAAACAAACAAACAAACAAAAAAACAAAAAAACAAAAAAACAAACAAACAAACAAACAAACAAACAAACAAACATACGGAACCCTTTACATAACCCCCTGCCGATTTTCATCGGCGTGGGTAATGAATGGCCATCCAATGAAATAGATTGCATAAGGGGACTGATGAGTTTATTCATATCCTCTGCTAATGGAGTTGAGATTGATTGCAAATGAAACACAAGTTGTCAGCTTGTTAGAACGAAAAATGTCAAAATAGTACGACTGTACAAAATGGCGCTGCTGTACAGAGAAATGAAGTCCATAACATAAACTGGCACCAAATTAGCAATTCATAACTGAGACTCTCCAATGAATATGTATGCTGACCTTTGGCACCTCCAACCGGGCTGATTGGTGGAGCTCCTGTCAGTGATCCCAGGCCACTCCCAACAAGGGGCGGGGCATTGCTGAGTGAACTCAGGGCTCCTGCTTTGGATGGGCTGAGGGGCGGAGACGAGGGCGGAGCTTGCTTTGAACTCCTGCATAGGTTGCATTGAAGACAAGAGACCCGCGGGTCACGCGCTCACCTGAGTATCGCAATTTCCCCTTCCACGCATTCTTGCACACTCTTAAGTGAGAACATTAGAAACTTAGGTCTGCATATGGACCCCCCCCCCCCCCCAACTCCAGGGCGGGGGGGGGGGGGGGGGGAACAGCCCTGGATCTATGATGAACAAACTTGGAACTAAAGTCATCAATGTACAAACTCACGGTATCAACTATGCTTTATCATTTCTGGTTCTAGAGTAGAAGATTTTAAATATTCCTTAATGTGGGGGGGGGGGGGGGGGGGAGGGGATGGGAGGTGGGCCCCCTAGGGGCCCCCAAGAGGGACATGGTGCCCATTTGAAGGAATTGAGATTCTATCCCCCTAGGGATGCTACCTGCTAAGTTTGGCCAAAATTCATCATGAGGTTTTCAAGAAGTAGATGAACATGTACAATTCAGGCCTCATTACAACTGTAGTGTAGGACTTCTCTCCATCCCCTCTCCTGGGTCCCAAGGGGGGGGGGGGGGGGGGGGGGTACCCCTGATTCCGCCAATCCCATGAATAAGCTTGAAACTACAGTCATCAATGTACTAACTCATAGTGTTATCTAAGCCCTATCACTTCTGGTTCTAGAAGATCTTTAAAGATTCCTTAATTTTAGGGGTTTGGGTCCCCCTGGGGGCCCTCCAGGTGGGCCATGGTGCCCATTTCAACAAATTGAGATCCTATCCCCCTAGGGATGCTACCTACCAAGTTTGGTGAAAATCAGACATGGGGATAACAAAGTGAAGATGAAAATGTACAATTTAGGCCCCATTAGGGCCCCTCCCCATCTCCCTCCCCTGGGTCCCAAGGGGGGCACCCCTGATTCCCTCATGAACAAACTTGAAACTACAGTCATCAATGTACTAACTCATAGTATTAACTAAGCTCTATCACTTCTGGTTCTAGAGAAGAAGATTTTTAAAGATTCCTTAATTTTAGGGTGTTTGGGTCCCCCTGGGGCCCCCCAGGTGGGCCATGGTGCCCATTTGAACAAATTGAGATCCTATCCCCCTAGGGATGCTACCTGCCAAGTTTGGTGAAAATCGGTCGTGGGGTTCTCAAGAAGAAGATGAAAATGTAAAAAGTTTACGCACGACGGACGACGGACGACGCACGACGGACGACGCACGACGCACGACGCACGACGGACGCCGGACGAAGAGCGATCGCAATAGCTCACTTGAGCCTTCGGCTCAGGTGAGCTAAAAATGAAGAATACAGTGGGCTGCTGTTATAATGAAGTCCTTGGAACCGGTGATTTTCTTTCGTTATATCAAAATTTCGTTATATCCTAACAGTAAAATACATTTAGATATGTTCATGATTATTTGGGGAGCTGAATGTTTACTTTGTTGTGACAAGAATTTCGTTATAGCCATGTTCGTTATAATGGGAGTGCACTGTATCATGAAAAGTTGTCTCATTATAAAAAAAACCCGAGTCCAGAAAACATGATATACACTATGATCGCATCATATATAGCCAATCAATACTGACTTCCGCAAAATGAAATCTTTTTAATGAGAAGGAAGACCAATGCCAAGGCAAATCTTTCTTCTACACGACAAGGGGCCTGTTTCATAAAGATTGAGTGCAAGTTAAAATCAATCCCAAATTGTGTTTCATAAACAACTTTGCGATTGACCGCAAGTAACACTCAATCTACCAAGAGTTACGCTCGAGTTTTCTTGAAATCAGGTGTGTCTTTATGAAACAGGACTTACATTCACGCTCGATTCAATGAGTTACGCTCAATAATTTGAGTGTAAGATCAATCGCAACTCTTTATGAAACAGGCCCCAGCTATCAAAAATTCAAGGTAGAACAATAGCAAGTGTGGGCGGGAAGACTATCATTTAATAGCAGACTCTGCACAAATGCAAGACACTTGCTCCTGTTGGCTTCAGTACCTCGTTCCAAATGCTTTGTTGCCCGAGGGTAGAGGATCGTCGAAGAATGCGTCACCGTCGTCGCTGAGACTGCCTCCCTTGGCTGCTGAAGCCTGCCCTCTATTGGCCAAGGGGGAGAAGATGTCATCATCATCCGCCTTCTTGATACTGTCCTCTTTCTTCTTGATCTCACTGGCAGGTACCAGGGTTGGCTGGATGAGGTGTCAGATGGAACACAAATAGGTAACATGATAAGGACGAGCATGTAGACATGGATTATCTATTCTCTAATGAGTTAATACCACTAAAAATCAAACCATCAGTAATGGTTGCTACCGCTTCAAACTGCTTACTCAGAGTGCAGAATTTTGGCTTTCAACTTTGCTATGACAACTTCATTTGCTTCATTGCCACAACACGATTTGATTTTTAACCTCTTTATACATCTACTTCATCATTTCTTTACTTACATGGCAGTGATAGTACACATGAGGTATACAAAACCATAAGTTGGATTTTTTTCTTCTCTTTTAAAGAGCACAGTGAAATACAAACAGGAGATTTCACAGAAAATTACAACTGGGAACTAAAAATAGTTTTTAACATGAAGACAATTAACCACACATAAAGGTAAAGATAGTGCCATCAAATGCATTGCTATCAAAAGAAATGATTCATTTAAATCAGAAAGAAGCATAAAAAATGTACATAATTTATAGCATAACAGCATACAACCTTTAATATACTTGAAATAGGTAAAGAAGAATATTGCGCTTCTGAGGGAAAATTTGAATGAAGGGTCATTTCACAAATTCATAGAATAAGAGAGTAATACCAAAGTAACATGGCAAGGATGTAAAGTTTGAAGTTCCTGGCTTCAGCTGCTTTGATGTGTGATGCTTCAAAATTTCTGGCATGATTTGATAGCACTGCAAAAGCATTACAAGTAAAACATCTATACAAGTCCTTCTACTGGATGTGGATAGAGGAGCTACAAAAGTGCATCTCAGGGGGTGCGTTTGAACGATCTAAAGCGAACCAAAGCGAACTGAACTAAAGCGTACCGTACCAAACTGTGCCAGTTTTGGAGCGTTCGAGTGCTCTGTCGGGAAAACGTACCTCATTAGTTATTTTTAGAAAAGGTCATACTTGTTTGTAGCAAGAATGTCAACCACCTGGCGCTTGAACTACTTACAGCTGTCCCAAACAAAGAGAATGATGTCTTTGCATTGTGACTTATGTGCATGATACGTTCATGCTTTACATCGAACTTTTGGTATGCTTTGGTATGCTTTTGGAGCACATCGGCAAGTGGTCCACTTTTAGCTCGGTACAGTACAGTATAGTACAGTACACTTTAGGAGCGGCACGGGTACGATACGGTACAGCTCGCTTTAGGAGAGCGCTCTAACGCACCCAGATATTCTGTTTCCCATGTAAACGTGATGTGCAATATGTGTATAAAAGTGAATTTTTGTATTCTTTATAGCATGTGGAATAAACAAATTTAATTAAATTGAAGTCTGGCCATGATCCTCTGCAAACCTTACCTTTGAGGACGGTACAATGTCGTTGATGTCATGTGACACTACGCTGCGACATGTGACAAACAGTCTCCGGTACATGGCCAGGAACTCGTCAAAGTCGATGACTGAAATGTGGATGGCGAAAAACACAAATTTCATTAGAGACGATGGGGTGTCATTGGATACTTGTCCATGAAGAAACTTCTGCGGGGATTTTTGTCTTAGGGATAAATTGTTCTGGAGGGTAGTAGCAGGGCATTACATTAGCAGTACTGACAGGGATATGTCCAGGGATACATTGTAGTTGTCCTCCAACCCCTATATTTAAAATGTGCCCAATGATAGAAGAATGTCCCTTCTTACAAGTCATCACACATTTATACACCTTTGATTTCACAGCAATTGTGGTTTTGTGCAAGGGTATACCTGGAAAAAAACTTTAAGATCAAAATCACACCACAATATCCGGAAATGATATACAACATTTCTTCAGAAATATGCAATCACACTACAAATTTTTGTGCCTCCCTGTGAACTGATTATCAAAATAGAGCGGGAATGGTTTATACCCCCAGTTTCTATAATCATTTAAATTATTACTGTCATAAAACAGCATAACTGCATCTTAGCTGCTGGAATCCACACTTGGTGCACTTCACAATGTTGCGATACAGAACTCAAGAAAATCTTCAACAAATTTGTAGAAGACCATTTATGAGAACTCTACAAGCACTGCTTATCATGGAAAAACAAAATAGTTGTTTTTTCCAAAGCTCATGTCAGACAGCTAAAAATAGCAACATACTACTAAAGCTGTTATTTTTGTGTAGATATTTTCTCTAATGAGGAGGTCACAGACATTTTTGTGAGATGTCGTTTTCGTGATTTGACACCGAGGCTATCATAAGTACACTAATGCCTGTCTGTTCACTCTGATTCATTAGTGTACATGTACAATAGTATAAACCTGAGTGCATGAAGTGGGAATATTTTTGCATGTAGTTCATATTGCGGCCCAACAGTGATTTGCAAAATTTGCGAAAATTAAAGCCCCATGCAAATAACAGCTGTAAAATTATTTGCTGTATGAATACATACCACTACTGAAATCCCGGTCTCCTGCCCGAAACTCATCATTGACATATCTTTCCAGCATGTTCCTGTCCAACAAACAAAAAAAAAAAAAAATGGGTAAAATAAAAATACATAAACAAATACATTCATATGACTTAGTAAATTTTTTTTTAAATAGCATCAGAAGTATCAATGTACAGTATACTTTACTTACGTTCTGCACTTTCAATCATATGGGAATAAAAAGAAGTAAATGTTTGGAGGGACAGGGTAGAAAGATTTTGTATTTCAATCCCAGTTTAAAACCACAAAGCTTCCTCTTTTGGTAAATTATCATCCACATCTGAAAAAAGCATATTTGAATCTGATAGCAACCATGTCACAACATACAGTCAAACCTGTCTTAGCAATCACCCGTCTATAGTGGCCACCCGCCATTTACAACCACTATAAAAAAAAAAACAATTCCCTCCAAGAAAAAGCATGTTAAAAACCTGTCTATGATGGCCACTTTTGGTCTCCCTCGGTTGACTGCTATAGACAGGTTAAATGTATGTTATATATGAAATTCAGAAAAAAAAAAATTTTTAGCTAATAAAGGTAAAAAGCATGTTCCCATAAAAAGATATATTAGAGTTGATATTTGTTCTGTTTTTATATACATTTATACAACTGAAGTATCAGATTTTTGTCATTTCTGTGTATGAAATAGATAAGAAATTGTGAAAGCATGACATCGTCAACTTGCTGATATGAATATTCATAAGGACTGGTCAAGAAATGTTTTCAGAAAAAATGTGAAGTTTTAAAATGTCCTATCTTCCTTATCTCTTATCCGATTTTTGTCATTTTTGTGTCACTCTGTAGGGAATATTTTTCTCTTTCTTTTGAAGTTTATCTATTTGTGGAGTGGATTTCCTCTCTACGAAAGTTTGGTACATCTTGCACCTTACATCACATGCTAAAGGTCTGGCTGCTAATGCAGGGCTACCAAAATTCACACATGAAAAACATAGAGGTTAATGATAGAAAAAAAGAATCAGTGAGTTATCTGTTTGTTACATGCATCTCGAAAGGCAAAAAAAATTATTCCTGAATGGGGCTTTAAATTTTCTTCTCATGACAAGCAGACATATAGTCCAAAGTTTTCAGAAAACCTTCTGGTGATCAAAGGAAAAAGACTCAGCAGTAACTGCCTCTATCCTTCATCCCCCTTTCCTTTAATACTCCCTTTATCTTGGTCTTTATTTCAGTGTTTGAAATTCAGTGTCTACATTTAGCACTACATGCTAACCTGTGGAAGGTAGGAAACATGTCCACAAACAGACTCCGCAGCTCATTCTTGTCGATGGATCCACTCTTATCCTGGGGAAAGCGACGAACAAAACAAACATGCACAAGTTATTGTGAAGATGGTGCAGAATGTGTTGTCATTCATATACATGTTATCCAAATATTATTATCTTTTGTGGTACTCTTTAGATGCATGTATGTATATACATAGCATGATACAAACAAGGAATTTCAATATTTGTGTAACAAAGAGCTGTTCTTATTGATGAAGTTAATGAGTACAATTCTTGACTCCCTTGTTATTATCATTCATTAGACATACTGCAGGAATGACTTTGTTGTGAAATCTCTGAATAAAGAAAATGCACCCTTGCAGTGTAACTTATCTGGCAAACTTTCTCACCTTGTCGTATTTCTCGAATTTATCTCTGGCATCTGCGATCTGAGCAGTGGTTAGGTCCTGTTTGAGTGAAACACACAAGAAAATGTTAGCAAAAATGATTACACAATATATCAGTGAATTAGAAATTGAACTATTTCTGTCATTTCAAGCATACTCAGCACTTATGCATCAAAGCAAACGAACAGTCAGTTTCTGTCAAGCAATAAACTGTAGTTGATGTTGATAAATTTACATTAACAATGTGCAACAGAAAACATACAGGTACATGTTAAGGGCAATGGTAAGATTTCTAATGAATTACAAATAGGGAGATTCTTTTCTCAGGGGTGTCAATTTTTACTTGCTTGAATATCTGTGAGCGCTTCATATTTATCAGCTGCTACCTCATATAAAAGGAGCTAAATATCTCTGTTTTACCTAAAGTCTCAATTTTTTTTTCAGAGCTACACTGTATCACAGCTATTGGCTGTAGACTTTGTAGAAGAATTGAAGAATGGAATAACTCATGAATGTATAATATGCTACTTTTCTCGCAGCTAAGTTATCGCACTCTGGAGTCAAATCCAACAGCTTTACAACACACATGTTACAGTGCAGGTCACACAAAGTGAAATTTACAGTTAGTCTATAGCATAACTTTTGCATACAGCTGTATGTAGCTAAATAGTTTCTTGAAGTCTATGCTCAAGCTACACAGGGTGTGCAAATGAAATACAACAAATAATCACAAAATTATCGATCAGAACTAGTAAAAACAGGCATATTCAAGACATTACGAAAACCTATACGCTTTCCCACTTGCCCTCAAAAGGAACTGGTATTTGGGCAAGAGCCCCATCCCTTTGACGGGTAAGAATTCATTCTTTTCAGTTGCCCCTACAGTGGGTGTTACATGAGTTATGTTCAGATGGTGATCCTAACTTCAAGGACAAGCTAACTTCCAGGATAAGCTCTATGGGGTGCCAAGTGTCAAACAGTCGAATTCGTAAAGAAATCGTCTGTGCAATACTTGGCATCCCACAGAGCTTATCCTCAAAGATAGCTTATCCTCGAGTTTAAGGATCACCGTCTGAATGTAACTATAGTTGCCCAAGGCAATTGGGTTTGTAGTACCCTGAAACTCAACAGATAATCCCGATTGGCACATAAAACCCCACAGCCTTGTACACACTGGCCAAAGTCCCTGGCATAAATAGGGGTGAGTAGTAGTGAGCTGTGTTTTAATGTTGAGGGCAGGCTTTTGAGTGATCTTCTGCTTGCCTATTGAGTATTGAATCAGGTTTTTTTTTTCTTCTGACATACAAACTTATCAAATCAGTATCCTCAACATCAAATTCTTAATGTGCTGCAAAGGACAAGCAATTAATACACTCAATGTCATCTACATTTACTTACTTGTCTCCATTAAACTACTCACGATACAGATTACATGTATCTCACTGAACTCAGAAGTTGAACTCTATCATAAAAGTCCATTTATTACATGCCATCAAATGCTTCAAAATTGTCATGAAAATATCAGAAAAGGCCTCCACCTCTTTAACGTGTAGGGCCTTCGGTTTCATATCATTTGGTAGGACATGTTAGACCTTAGCATCAGATTTTCAAAAAGCTCGAAGGTTATTGAATCATATGAAATTCCACATCACAACAAACCTATCATTATGATTACTGTAAGCCACTCTACTTCATCACATGTTAAATGTTACTATGGTCAGGAGAGGTTCAATTCAAAGGTTATACAATGTAGGTTAACACCAATTATATCAATACTCTGCACTCAGGAGATGGCAGCATCAGCCTTACCGGGGGTGGGAAGACTTCACGTCTTGACGGTTTCTACACAAACAGGTGCATTGTAAAGCACAAGGGGGACAAATACTGTAAGCCGCATAGGATCTCATGCATGCACACATTTTACCTGCCATACTGCAACACATGTATATAGTGTACATGCAATTTTTGCATCCACAATGTACAAAAGTAAGCTGCCTATGTGACATTCATCCGGACATAATATACGTCCGGACATAATATACGATGATCGCTCTGCTTTACATGTAGGCATGGCGTTGCAGTGAAACAAGTTGAGAGGCGGAAAAATTTGAGTAACATTACGATGCATGCATAAAGTGAGCATTTTTACACTGTGTGCAACATTTGCTTGCATTAATTACTAAAAATACAAAAATGACCAAGTCACAAGCAAGGTGATGCCCTATCAAGCTGCAATCACAAGCAAAGACATTTTTGACAATCAACTAATATGCATTGACTGCAAAAAAAGAAGAAAACAACAATGACAACAAACAAACAGTGGATTTTCACAGATTACATTTTTACATTCACTTTTTAAGTGGAGTGCAAGATATAAGAGGGATTGAATATCTCGTATGGATGACAACTTTTGCTCTGCTTTGTTAGAACTTGTATCACAAAATTGATTTTCATATTGTGAGGGTCATAACTTTATTTCCTTTCGAAAACCGGTCTTTTGTAGCACCATGAATATGATTAATGCATACAGTTGTTATGGTTGGAATGAAGAATACAGTAGTGTAAATTGTGCAGAAATACATAATTGCTGTGAAACAAAAAGACGATAATGATGAAATGGTATCCAGTGCATAAAGTGTTGATGTAAAGATCCTAATATGATGGAAAATGATATATTTGGATGTGATTGATCATCATCACAATTTTTGATGGTATGTTTTAATTCATTTTTATTATGTGGTTCTTATAATTGATGAAACAGGTGAGCAAGTCTCTGAAATTCAACTTATCAAGGATTTTTACTTTCACTTAATAAACAACAATATATACATGTATTTGACATGATATCAAAACTGCGTCACTGTTCAAATTTTGAAGCATGCATCTTACACTAAATTGCTACTTGTAAAATCAAGATTCATGACAGTTTGCACTACATAAATGATTTTGAGATTTCTTTCATCTACTTCAATAGTAGCTTTGCTTTAATAGGCAATTTACTTATTCAAACAGGATGGAAGACAATGTATCATAAAAGCTTAAAGAGAAACTCCACTCAGCTTTCAAATTAGCTAAAATTTACTAAATGACACAAACAGGAGGGAAAAAGTTTTAACCAAATCAGACAAATGTGAGAAAGTGATGGAATCCTGGAGTTTAACATGTTTTTTAAAGAAACATCATTATTGGTTAAAATCAGTCACAACTCTTTAAATGGCTTGCACACAAATATTCTCTGAACACCTTCTTTTGAAAGTGATTGAAAAGAAGTTGTATGCTCAACAAAATTTCATTCTAAGATTGCGATCTCAAAAGAATCTCATAAAGAAGACTCAAGACTATGGATCTAAAACATGATTCTTCTCAGCTTTTTTGTAAATAATTTCTTCCTTCTTGTTTGGTTTGACCATGGACCTACTATACATGGACACTCATCGCTCATTAATTAATTCATGCACCTGTTTCTGTCAAAAGTGTCACAAAACCATTTTAAGCGTGCTTTCTTGCTTTGATCTTATCATCACCGCCGACAACCAGCCAGGATAAAAACAAGACGATGCTTTGAGAAATCTAAAAACTACATGCGCAGAAGATAGTAATTATCTTAAATCAAGAAAAATGCATATGTGCAGTTGTAGTGTACATTGGGATCGCTCACATAATTTCATTTGCGAAATGCGCGTACCTGACAAGGGTAAGCAATCATTTTGACAGGTTGGTTGTGATTTGTAATATATTTCCCCCATATTTTGCACATTGTTCCAGAGTAAACATGGACAGTAACTGTAGATGACATGTATGTCCTACACGACTAAGCCATGTTACATGCTTGTCCACAAGTGTCCACTTCAGTAATTTCAAATTTTGCGACAGGAAAAATGTCATGTTTCGGGTTTGCTGCTCCCTTTCATCCGTGTTTATTCAAAGGCAGCTGAGTCTGAAAAGGCACCTCAGCAAAATAAGACCGCAATGAGGGAAACGGTTCTTTTGTCAGTGACGATGCACGATTGCATAATCGTCATTATCCAAGCACCTGAATGTACTCGTAAAGATGCATATAATCGGGTGGCGGCGGTGATGATGGGATCAAAGAAAGACCTTCGTTTCTAGTCCATGTATAGTAGGTCCATGGTTTGACTATTTCTTGAATTGTATATGGAATTGAGTTTCACTCAGTTGCCTGAACTTTATGCATAACATGAGCAGGGAAGCATGCATATTTGCGGATGGGACTATACAAAGTAAAGTGTATCATATTATGCAAATTGCAAATGTATGCAACTAAAGGCATTTTCACATCAGCCCGATAAAAATCCAAGCTCGAGATATTTTTCACGATCGCAAATTAGCGCGCTATTTCATTTCCTATTCACATCAGCTAGAAGAGAATTAGCCCGAAATTTTTTCGAGCTAATTAGACAGCTGACCATGCGCAAACAGTGTCGGGTATACCAGTAGAGCGTGCGCTTTCAAAAAAAAAAAAAACACGCTAGGCATAATGGGATGCATCGTGCTAATTTCTTGAGGCGATTTCACATTATCAAATAGCGTGCTAGTTCGCAAATTATCCCACAATTTCGGAAATTTCCCGATTTGGACTTGAGAAATTTTCTTGATCAGAGCGATAAAATTAGCGCGCTAATTTGTAATCACATTATCAAATAGCGCGCTACTTCGTGATCGGGTTAATTTCCCAAGTCAGAAAATAGCGCGCTATTTCGAAACATTGGGCTGATGTAAAAACGCCTAATATGTCTAGTGAAAGAAAATATTGTGGCAAAATGCATTATGGGCCAAAGGCGAACATGAAATATTGGTCTACCTTTGGAATCACAAAGTCATCCTGCAAAAAGAAGAGATCATTGGTGTTTGCATAATCAGGATAGATCATTTACCAACATGATGTAGGCCCTAAGCTTCAACATTTCCATAACATTTTACTTGGATCTGTATGAAGGACCGATGCCTTACCAACACTGTAATAAATACACTCCTGGCATTTTGGATCATTACAATTCGGATTTTGGTATACAAAGAGGTCAACACTGCTTTGTCTCTTTTAAACAGCGTCATGCTTAATCTGCTTTAAGCTTCATACAGGCATTGTCTACTTGACACATACTATACACTTGTAGATAATCACGTAAAATTTATTTCAACTTCCCTTGAATATCATAAGCTACCGAAAGGTGAAAACTTACAGGTACTTGTGTGAGAGAAAAAATGTTTCATCCTGGATCATTTTCAGTGAGCTTCACATGTTCAGAATTTTGTCGATGAGAGTATTTCTATACAAATGTAACATCCCCACAAGATATTTTCTGTGCTGTGATCTTCTTAAATAGTTCAGCTGCACACAAAATTCACAGAAAATATACACGAAGCAAATATTTCATGTTTATGATTGTACATGTAGTTCTGTTTGCAGCGCAATTGTTGAAAATGTGTCAGCATTCTTGTTACTGGGTGTGAAATCATACATTTTGTAGCAAGCTACAACTGTATTGTGCAACAATTTAAACTAATATTCAACGCACATAAAGGATCCTAGGATGTGGCCTGTTGCCATGGAACTGAATATCATCCCAATCTGAGTATCCCCCGCATCACCAGACTGCACAACTCACCTCGGCCTCTGACCCCGCCCTCGGTCTGCCCTTGGGCTCGCCGCCGTCCTGGCTCCTCCGGAGGACTTCACAGAGCAGCGGCTTCCCCCGCGTCTTGTCCTCCCCCTTGATGTTCAGTTCTGCCGCCAGGGCATCTCTACCCTCATAGGCCTCGCCCTAAATTCAGGAATGAGTTACGCTGAAAGTTCAATAGTGCATTCATACTGGTTTGCAAGTCTGGGACAGCACCTCTTGACAGGTTTTCTCCTTTTAAGAAATTTCTAGGTGTGAGTGATTGTTTCGAGTCTAAAAGAACACCTCAAAAAGAACACCTCTTCAGGGGTGTTCTCCATAGATTTTGGATGTGAGTGCTTGTATTGAGCCTAAGAAAACATCGTATAAGGGGTTTTCTCCCTAAATTTTTGGGTGTGAACACTTGTTTTGAGTCTGGGATAACACCTCTTAAGGGTTTTTTTCTCCTTAAATTTTCTAGGTGCAGATGCTTTATGGATATCTTTAGTTTTATCCAAAACCTCCTTTGTTCCCCAGGAAAGCCCTAAGTTGGCAAGACACATGGCTATTAACATCACACATACACATGTTCATATATTATGAACGAAGAACTATTTTCCCTATAAACTGGGTTCATAGCTTTTTTATGTGAAGGCTGCACTGCCACACAGGAAGTTCTTAAACCACTTATCATAGTATTGACTGGTCCCCAGTTTAGGTGTGTGTGTGTACTTTCATTTTGTCTTTCTGTTTGTTTGTTTATCTATTTGTTTGTTTTGTTTGATTGTTTGAATAATCAATCATTAGAAACTGCTGGGCTTTTTTTATTCTCTCTTAGCTTGATTTCAATCTTGATGTTAGGTACATTTTCACAAACAGGCCTTACATGAAAATCACATACAATTTGTAACTAGCCAACGGGGGTAGATACTCAAAGTGAAGCTTAGCATAAAGTCATCCTGACAATAACCTTTCATATTCAACGTAACATAAAAGAAAAGTTTAAATGGAACACAGCGATGGCAATTTACCAACAACATGAATTCCTTACACAAATCACAGAGCAGAAAAACTGAAACTTTCTGATAATTTGAGAGTGTTGAATTAAAAATCTGAGTAGGAAGTCTATAATACTTCAGATGCATACTTACAATGTTTGTTTCAGGGTTGAAGACAGCTGCCGTAAAATCAAGATTAAAGTATTCTAGGAATTCCTTCACCAAGGCAGCTGTTTGGAAACCTATCATTTGTAGATAAAAGAAAGAACGACAGAATGTATAATATCATTGGCTTAAACCCACATCCCGCACACACATACTGATACACTGTACATATACATTGTATATAGTGTACAGTGTAATTTTTGTTTGTTTCATTTCCATCTGAGAAAATGGCTACTGTAAAACATGATATATTCGCGGCATCAATTTTTCGCGAATTGGAGCCGACGGCTTTTTTTGCGGCATGAAATTTTCGCGAAATGCCACTGGCATTCAATACATATAGTGTAGACAAGAAGTTTCGCGTGTATTTTAATTTCGCGAATCTTGGCGCTCGCGAAATTCGCGAAATTAAAATGCACGCGAACATTCCTCGTTTTACAGTATAGCCCATATTCAGCTGAAATAGCAGATTAAGTGCATACACTGAAGCCCATGCACAAATAAAGCTTCTTTAACAAATGTGCAAACACCAAAATGTCAAAACTTTGAGACCCATTTCAGTACTGGTGCATATACATTGTACTACATAAAAAAAACCACTCAAAACCACCTCTTGTTATCCATCATAGTACATCAGCATCTGTGAAAAGTCTTTGTATCTCTAGACTGTTTTCAATCATTTCATTATCAAAAAGAGATCTAAAGTTTTGCATTTGAGTAAAATGATACCTCTTGCCATCCATTATATCACATCAACATCTGTGGAAATTCTTAGCTCTGGGCTCTGATAATCTATCATCCCCACATGATCCACTCATTTGCATAACTTTGGCCTACAATGTAGTTATGTACAATTCTCACTCAGTCTTTAAAGGTGCATAGTCCCGGTAGTGTAGATGGCACTGCTGATGATACTGCCGATCACCGTCAGCATTGATACGAAGATTACCGAAGTTAAGCTGTCATCAAGAGTAAAGTGCGTATGTCTTGCTAAGTAACGTTGCCTTCGTTGTCTTCTCTGCGCATCGCGCAGTCTGTAGTAATGCCAGGGTGCCTGCATATGTGCTTGTTATTATGACATCACAAAAGAGGTTTGCTAAAGCTGTCATCCCCCTCAGCCGAATCATGAGCCGAACTGTGATCGGACCACTGACTACAGTGAATCGGACTTCTTTGGACTCGGGGAAGTGGGCCACAGCGTAAGCGCTAAAGAGGAGTCGACAGCGTAGGTCTCTATAGGAAACTTGCTCCGTGCGCCGGCGTACGCATTTGACTAAAACACCGGGACCATGCACCTTTAAAATCCCAAAGCTACACATGCTATATGATTCAAACAACAGTTACAATGCTATACATCCATGTACAATACATCTGTTAAGGCTCTTCAATGTAGCATGCTGAAAGTGTCTTGCTGCCTGTGATATTTTCGTCTCAGAGTATTGGACATACATGTAAGAGGAAGATTGTGGTTGTTGCTGGTACACTAATTCAACATTCTCAATTGACGGAAATCATCTAATTTGTGTATGCGTCCAAATGAGGCATACTATAAAACATGTTATAAAATGGGTTCAAGAATGTAGCCAATAGGAAGCGCTGAAATGAGTCACATGTGCTTCCTTTATTCTAGTCCCATTGCACTGCGTGTTAAATCCTATTGCCGATCGTCTGTGCGCACGGCGGCTCCTTTGAATTGCATGCATACGCGCTGTCAATCCTGTAAACAACTTCTAGTTCGGGCTGCCGGCCGGCTGGCCTTTCTTCCCTTGTGCATAACATGTGTGGCGTACGGATACTCTTACGTACGTACACTTTGTACAGTACAGTAGACCAAGCGTTGTGGGACCGGACGCGTACATGGAGTCACTTTGAAGGGCAAATCCAACGATTTAGCAGGTTAATTCTCACGCCGTTTTCAGAGTATGTTGTCTAGTAGGCCTATATGAGGAGTCTATATCATGTCTTTAAGGTAAAGGGTGCATATTCTATGTAAAATAAGTAAGTTTTCATGCGGGAACTTAAGTGTCCGGAAACCCAACCCCCCATCATACTTATACTGTATGTGCGGGATTTCCGAGTGCGACGTGCGTAAATGTTTGGGACGAACATCTTCGGACGTCTTGACCCACAAAGGTACGTGAAAAACGCTGAAAAATGCTGTTAGTTTTCGAATTTTCGACCCATTTTATAAAACAAATGATGCACAGGATTATTTCGTGGCGTTAGTGGAGGCGTAGCTCACTCTCAGGTATTTACAATGTAGTGCAACATGCACTCGGCTTCGCCTCGTGCATGTTTCACAATTGTAAATACCCTCGAGTGCACTATACGCCTACACTAACGCACTCTATCCTGTGCATCATTTGTATATGAATAATTGCCTCACTCTTGACAAGACAAAAACTTAGTGGGTTGTCTTTGTCGAAAGACAAAATACTGATACAAGAACTCAGTGTTACAAATAAGTGAATGGTTGTATTTCAAAGAAAATTAAAATGGTGGAAATGGGCATAAATAGCAAAGAGCTCATTTTCTGCAGTTACCCTGGTATGTTGTGTGAAAATTTGAATTGGATTACATTTTTACCTTCTTTTGTAGCCAAGAACTTCTTCAGATTTTCATTCACGAATGGTGAGTTCTTCTTTCCCGCATCCTGCTCCTCAAGTGCTAGGAACACGCTGGCTCTGAGCTCTGCCTGAGATACAAAGAAAAGATTATGTTATCTTTCTAGTCTCAGTAAGCTTTTTGTTGAGCATAAAACAAAAGGAAAAGAGGATTATGGGGATGTGTTGCTTGAAGGTTTGGAGGTTTGAAGGTTGAAGGTAAAATAGGACTATCACACAGAATCATAATGATACATTGTGGTAATTGCATGCAATTCTCACTTACAGTACCATATCCTGTGATTCCTAGTATTTCCGAGTTACTTTCCAACAGTACTCACGTCTTTGCACACACACAAAAAAAAAATCAAAAAAAAAAAAAATCTGGATTTGGCTGGAATGAAGACATTTTTTCCTCATTTCCTTTTTCAAAATCAAATGTTTGTTTGCTTGTTTTTTTGTTTTTTTTCACGAAGGTGAAACACAGTGTTTTAATGGGCGCTCTGCATCGGTTGATTAAAACTCGATTTTTGAAAAAAAAAACAGATAGGATTTTTTCTTCTTTTCATCATGGATAGTGGACATGTGTGTGTAACAAAAAATCACCGTGCAAAGTTGCGACAATTTATACATCAGATGTGAGATGAATAGAAGTGAATAGGGGGCCTCATGAGGCGTGGGGGCGGTCCTCATGAGGCGGGGCGCGTTTTTTTTTAAGACGGCACAGATTGGGGCATGGCGCGTGTTAAACCTATGGGAAAAACGTTGGGTTAGGGTTTTTGGTTAGGGTTAGGGTTAGGGTTATGCACTTGTCAATGTAATGACTCACCCCACTTCCCCCGGACATGGGTGCGTCATTTCCTCGTTTGGTCCGTCAAATTTGTGACCCAGGTGTTCGTCATTTTACCAGCTTTGTCCGTCAAATTTTTGACCGAGGGGTGCGTCAAAATCCCATCAATGTCGGTCAAAATTTTGACCGAGGGGTGCGTCATGGTACGTCACTTGGCTATGGAAAATAACACGCATTATTTTGAACCGAGGGGTGCGTCATGGTACGTTACTTGGCTATGGAAAACTGCACGCATTTTTGCACGCTACCGGTCCCGGATACACGTACCGCGGGTGAAATTACAGTGAGCGCTTTCCCGCGGCAAGTGAAAATCAAAGTCGGGAAGCGTTTTGGAATAAGAGGAAAAAATGCTTGCCAGAATCTGGCAAGCAAAGAATTTAAAAGCAACCCTTTCTCCTTACATTTTCCCTCCAACAAACCCATGAAATCATGCATACTCAATCTCAAACCAGGGACTGTTCAGCGATGTAACAACTTAGTTCAATCTTTCCTGTCGAAACGGCAGCAGAAGAACAGCCTGCCGCATGCTATTTTCTGCTCGCGGGATAGCCCGACCAGCTGGCCAGACGCGCGCGCGACGCTGTTAGCTGTGCGAATAAGATCTCTACGTACCGCGACTAGGCTGTAGTTACGCAGTACTCGAGCGGGAATATGAATGCCGTGGCGTGGTGTGTACCTACCTGCGCTGCAGCAGTATGCATCCACCGCACTAGCAATGGCCGCGCACACACAGCGCATTCTGCACACATGGGAACATGTGATTGTCATGTATGGATTGCATGCACAGAATACATACTACTGTTCGGAATATCGTAGCAGCAGCGTGATGTACGGTGAATGACAATACGGCCGGTGCTTACATGGTAAGGGAAACTTGCCGAAACTTTTACAAATTGTGTGTACGAACCAAAAGAAAATGAAATTGCTTGAATAAAACGTATGCAAAAATCGTTTCAGTATTTACGGGGGTGCGTTAAATGTACCGAGGATGTCCGTCACAAAAGTGACCGAGGTGTGCGTCACTTTCAACGTGTTGTCCGTCAAAAAAGTGACTGTGGTGTTCGTCACTTGCAGCGTTATGTCCGTCAAAAAAGTGACTGTGGTGTCCGTCAAAAACCCCGTGTGGTCAGTCAAAAAATGACCATGACGCACCCATGTCCGGGGGTAGTGGGGTGCGTCATTACATTGACAAGTGCATTAGGGTTAGGGTTGGGGTTGGGGTTGGGGTTGGGGTTAGGGTTAGGGTTAGGGTTAGGGTTTGATGGTTAGGGTTAGGATTAGGATTAGGGTTAGGTGTAGGGATAGGGTCCCCAATAGATTTTGTAGGGTCCCCAATCTGCGCCGTCTAAAAAAAAACACGCAGGCGGGGCAGTCCTCGTACACGGGAGCGGTCCTCATGAGCGGGTTTCCCCGACTGATTTTACGAACCAGAGCAGAGGCAGAGCTTAGACACAAAACATATTGATTTTGCATTGCAGTGTCAATGGGTCAAGCCAGGGCAGGGGTAAATTTATCTACACATGTAAAATGTAACGTTATGTTATGATTTACAATAATAAAATTTTAAATCTAACGACGTTAGATCTAACTTTAGAACGTAGGGCCTAGTGTCTAATCACATAACACATTATTGAACGTAAGGGACTGGCAATATCTCACACATACATACATACATAGAGCACACAGTTGCCGTTGCAACATCACTGCACTGTCGTGTTATAGGACAGAATGAAGACTTACTCGTATTTTTCCCAAAACGCCATTATTCTCGAGGGTTTGAGCAACGAGATCTCTCAGTTCTGTGTCTTCATCTGCAGACATTTTGGAGAAAATTTGGTATTGACTCACAGAGAGTTCTTCTTCTCCATACAGAATACCGTAAGAAACGAAAGTAGCGGCGAGTTGCAGTCTAGTCTTGGGTTTCAGGTGTGTTTTATTATTATTTTTTTTTTTTCTGTTTCATAGTAGTAGATTGTAATAAATCAGCTACGGCATGCGGTGGTAGCGTGCATCTGTCCCCGGCTTTCTGCTGTCATGGCAGCCCAAACTACAGCAATAAAAGGTTTTTGGCCCTTTTTTCAGAATGTAGCCAGCGTGCAGGTACCATGTATGTTTTGACACTAGCAGGAAGTAGTACTGGGTCTGAAAAAAATTACACACTTATCTTCGAAATAAACGTAGTCTCAACATCTTTGTATGTTCACCCACGCGTCACATACTTTTATGCCAGGGAGGTCACCTCCCTGTTTATACACAGACATCTTTTATGACTCAGCTTACACGGTTTGTTTTGTTGGTTGTTGTTGTTTTTTTTTTTCTTTCTTTCTTTTTTTTTTGCATTTGAAGGACAGTGTAATTCAGTAATTCACAGTTCCATTTCAAAGCTCTGAATTCTCTTTCCTGGCATTTATACAAAGTACACCATTCGACTCATTTCTGTGTATGCATACATTTCATATTTCCATATATTCATATAACAGGCTTACATTATGTTTTGTGTGTACATGTGTTTTGATATTGTCAAGTATGTGATGCTTATAATGAGGAGCATCATAATCGAACTATAATTTATCATGCAGAGATACACATCTACTGTTGCAACAACAAAAAAAGAAAAGGAAAAAAAAAAAAACCTTGAGATGAAATTCTTCCTGTATATTTGTTTTATCATTATGCCCATTTTTTTTTACCTCTATCCTCCTTTTCATCCCCATCCCCTGCACATCCACACACATGCACCAAAAACAAAACAAAACAAAACAAGATCCAAACATCACATGGAAACGCCACCCAATGTCACTTCAATCTGCTCGCATAAACTTCAGTGTTCTATACTCTTCTCTTTGTATTTGTTTTCTTTAATTAGCAGTTGGTAGTTCAAAGATTTCTCATCTAAGCATCTGTATGTTTTATGTTAAGATGTGTTTGTCTGTCCATTATTATCTTCTTGTACTTGGTTCCTTCTATGTCTTGTCCATTTCTCAACCAATGTTCATTGAATCATCTTAGTACGCACAATGCTAAAGTATCACACTCGTTGCACGTTAACACAGGTACATATCTCACTTATTCAACATCCGCAACACAGACACGGACAAAGAAACACATAGACACACAAATTTGGACACTGTGTACTGCGTTCCGTGAGTCATTGTACACCATAGAGAGGTCTGCCTTACCAATATTATCACCGACAGATTCAGAAAAGGCAGTACTGTACAAAAACTCACACACAGACAATAAATCAATTTGACAGCACAGAGCTATGTGTATTTTGACATTTTCATTTCACCTGGTCATTCTTATTTTCGAGATTTTAACATCTCTACATGATAAATACACAATGTGCAACATGTAAATGTCACATCTTGGAACCTTGTAGCATTCTATCGATCATGTACAGTATTTATCTCATTTCACCATATGATAAAGTGTATTTTCCCCCTCTATCTCTCTCTGATAACACAATTTTCTTTTGGCAAGGCTTGCCCTATATGATATACTCTCAGCAAAAAAAAAAAAAAAAAAAAAAAATCTAATCACATGCTTTCATTTTTATGTTCTATCCCAAAGGTTTTTGCCTCAAATTCAAATAACTCTGACTTCATTCAGCATTGGGCAGCTTCACAGTTGCATGGTGGTATATTCTTGGTATACCATACAATAGTCTCAGCCATATATCAGATATAACTCAGACTTTCCTATAATTTTGAGAGGAAAATGAAAAAAAGAAAATAAGTCTCTGACTCTGTTGTTTACTTATGCATTATACCAAATCAGGGGCGGCGCAGCCGTGGGGGCCCGGGCCCCCACACTTTTTGTGCACCATACAAAGGAATACATAAGGTGTCATCACTTTGGGCCCCCACACTTTTTTCAACCCGGAAGTATGTAAGAGGCACTAAAATGGGATGGGAGAGAATGAGCTGAGGACCTTTTTTTTTTTGCTTGTTAGCTGAAGAAACCCCGGAAGTGGACGGGGAGAGATGAGCTGAGGACCTTTTCTTTTTTTTTTTTTTTTTTTTTGCTTGTTAGCTCATGAAACCCAGAAGTGGGCCCCCACACTTTTGAAAACAGTGCGCCGGCCCTGCAAATCACCCATAGAATTCTACGATAGGGAGAATATTGCACAACACTTTAATATCTTAAACTTTGTGATTGACTTAACATTAGGTAATTTCAATATAATATAAGCGATATGTAATCACGAAATAAAAGTGAGTTCCTCATCATATAATCATATTTGTGATTACATGGTCATTGTTTGACCATAGTTCTGAGCATATCATTCACCTTACAGCACATCAAATATGTTGGTCCTTCTTGTGAATAATTTCTACATATTTACATTCATGTTACTCTCCATAACATGGAAATTGATATTTCAAACGCCTTTTTGAGCACAATCCTACTGAGGAAAAAAAAAAAAAAATCTGAAAATCAAATTGATATCAGATGAGCCAACAGTTCCCTGGCAAAACAGGGTGTACCCGATTTTCCTTTCAACCCCCCTAAAAACAACAACAAAAACACACACATATTCGCAAACAAAAAAACAAAAACAAAAATAACTTGTCTGGAGTAATTGAAAATTGAAAATTGAAAAGCGCTTGAATGATGAAGAATACGGGAAGAACTAATATAATGTTCACAGCACACCATGACCTTCAGATATTTCTCACCGTCACCTCAAGCTTACCAAAAGACACCCTGGACACCAAAAAGAGGTATGTGAGTTATCTACAATGTCGATTTATTCACTCTTCATTATGTTGAGGTGTTTTGTTTTGTTTTTTGTGAATGAGTGTCTGTCTCTTTCTGTGTGTGTTTGTTAGACTGGAAAGTGACTAGAGAATCTACATATTCTTGTTCCTGTTGTACCACGCATCAGTTAAAGGGTACTGTTTACCATTGGGAGCAGTGATTTAAAAATTTTTGGAGTTATCACATTTGATGCATATGTGTAGGTCAGTTGTATCAAAAAAACATTCTACCATATAAAAATTTTGCAATAAATCCTAAAATATAAGGAGATATCACTATTTTTCTCATTATAGCATAACTGTAGACGGTTTAGTCTAGAAACAATCTTATTATATCTCTTGTTCACATTTTGTATGTTTACCACTTCTTAACATTGATTATACTGATTAGCTTTTTAAACTGATTGTTTCTATTCCTAACTCACATTTTGGAGCTATCTAGAAGCACTAAAGCTGGGTTTTTGTTTCATCTGCAAATGGTAAACAATGCCTTTAAAGATGTATTGCTTGGAAATTTAAGTGCCTGCATGAGGTCTCCAGTGTTTGATTGACTGATTGATTTGAAGATACAGTTGTATATGTTTTATGTGACCGCAAAGAGAGCAATGAATGCTCATAAGAAGCCAAGCAACCAACCAACCAATGGACCAAGGACTTTAAGTTCCCTCTGAAGGACGAAGTAATGAAGACAAAGTGCCTGGCCTAGAGGCTGCTGGACTCAAACCAACATGGCAGCAGTCTGTAACGAGATGTAGGCTGAAGTGCCCTCTAGAATATGACATTACTATGGTGCACTGACCGTAATTACAAACTAACTAACTGTCAAAAGTGCAAAACTAAACATCAAAGTTGCCTGGATACAATTCCTCTGCAGAAAGAGTTCCCAATCTTGCTCCAATGGGA
Organism: Diadema antillarum; assembly: GCF_040938485.1. Lineage (NCBI taxonomy): Eukaryota > Metazoa > Echinodermata > Echinoidea > Diadematoida > Diadematidae > Diadema > Diadema antillarum. The sequence goes on from NW_027271720.1 coordinate 244,239, forward strand.
AGACAAAATTAGGATGAATATGCTTGTCATTTGCATAGAGTGCATAGAGTTGAAGTTGCTGCATAATGGTTCCAATTTTGCAGACACACATTACTGTATATGGTGCCCAAGCTGTATTTTTGCAAAAGTTTCATTTTTGTGAAGTTCACAAATCACTGATGGACCGGGAATTTAACAACACACAAAAATGTTGCCATGAGCTAGGGTAATAGTGCACTTTACGATACCATCTGTGTCAATTTGCAAAAACAACATCTTGCGAAAATGTCCCCGATCTCCTCATTCGTGAAAACAACAGCTTTTACAATACCTCAAATTTACTCTAACAATGTGCAATTGACACAAACTTCAAATTTCGATTTCTTGCAACCTTCTGTTACTTTCAAGGGAACTAATTCAGTTTTCACCATGAATGACTGCATGTTTCAGTCTCTTAAGATGTCTTTGTGAGTAATCCATCCATTAATAAATTAATTTCACTTAAAATAAGGCTTGTGCGGAAATGACCAAATGCAATGAAAATGAAAATATAAATATATTAAGTATTGAGCGACAGGAGAAAATGCCGGTAACCCACATAAAATCAGATAATTTTTACAAGCCTTACAGCTTAAGATTCTTCTTTTTCCTCGAAGCTTCAGTGCACTGGAATCCACAGAGGAAGCTTTCCATTCTAATTACATATACAGTATTGGAATTGAGATGTTTTCCTCTAGCGTATTGTTGCATTCTTGAGGGTCGGCGCTCTGACAAAGCCCAGCTTGGTCTGGAACGGCTTGTCTTGCCACACCGCTGTGCCATCATCCGAAGTCTTGAGGTCAACCTGTGTATTTTTCACCAGGGGAAGATAAAGCCAGCAGTAAAAGGATGAAATATTGAAGAAAAGGGACAATGCAATGTTGCAGTATGAGGCACCTGAATGACAGCATGAGTAAAATGGAGGAATATGATACACAAAATATAAAAAAAATCATTCACCTTGCTGTATAACCTCAAGAGTAGTTTTGATGTGTCTCTAGTTGGAAAGAGAAACTAACGACCAATGGCACTTACTATTGTATACTTCTCCAAAAGCACTTTGTCACCAACATGGCTTGCTATGATGTACATTTTTTCCCCCATTACCAATTCTAAAGTACACTTATATTTTCAGTGCTTCATTAACTTCCAATTTTTAAACAATTTGCACTGTAGGCTCAAAGAACATCACTTGAACATTGACGCAAATGACAAGCATCACTCACAAAAGTCAGTAATCCCTCACCTGGATTTTCTCAAAGATTTTCTTCTTGGGTTTCAGTTCCTCATCTGGTGTGTTCGTCTCGTATCCCTCGAAGAAAACTCGCTCCCCGGGAGCGCTGCCCTCTGGAGGACAAAGCGGTTCAATCTGCCTCGGCTCTTCCCTGCATTTGAAAGATGCAAGCAAGACAGGAGAGATAAATCAGATGATCGTCTCCCACAGGATTGTGAGCTCAATGGTGGCGAAGGCTAGAGAACTTTCATATTACAACAACTCTTCAAAATTGTGCACAGCATTGGGCACTACTTTTCGTGACTAATTACTGTTGGAGTAACAAAACCTCATATCTAAAAAAAAAATGTAAAATGTTCAGGAGAGTGAAAAAAACATGGCAGCTTTCAAAAGCACTTTACCAAATGGGATATCTTTTCCTTTTGACACAAAACATGCCATGGTGGCTTCATTTTGGGGGTAAGACAAAGAGGATTCACCAAGAACATCACTTAAGTAATTATCTGACATTCAATTTAAAGAGTGATTTTCATCAAAATTTGAAATACATGGTCTTGTCACCTTTACCAACATAATGCACCTTTGCATGACAAAACGATCCTACATCTAGCAATCCCCTCATTCATAATGACTAATGTACTTCTCTGTTTTTTTTTTTAATGGTTTTAATACAAAGCAACATATCAGGATGGAATTCCCTTTTCAATGTAACAGAGCCAAACTTTTGGCATCAAACCTACCTGCACGCGCACATAAGCATGGCCTGCGACTCCACACCCCTCATCTTCTGGGGCTTGAGGTTGCATAACATCACCACCGTGCGATCGACCAGGCTCTCCAGGGGGACCACGCCCGCTAGGCCGCTGACCACCGTCCTTGGGTTCTCCTCCCCGACGTCAATCTGCTCTATGTAGAGAGAATCTGCATCTGGGTGCTATCAATCAACAAGGAAATAATGACACAGTTTTCTGTCTACATGTACATCATCCCTAACATTTGGCACAATTTTGCAGTACATCTACTTCACTGCTCTGGGTAATTTAGAGTCTTCACAATAGTCGAGATCACACTGGCAAATTTTTGAGAGAAGTTGAACTTTGAGAACGTTTCAGTTCTTGATAATTCTCAAAATTTGGGTCACTGGCACGCATGCACAACAAAGAAAACAGCATGCACCATCTGATGGTTTTGGAGGCACTGCAGATAAGACATGGACTGGACACATGACAAACTTTGCAAAGTTTTGGCTGTGGACATTCCGACTGCACAAACTTCCAGAAGATTTGCAGGGGGTTCCGATAATTTCTTGAGTTTTAGTGGGAAGTCTTGCGAAAAGTTTTTTAGAAGTTTGCATTCAGAATGGCCAAACGTGAAAGATTTAAAACTTTGTGAAGTTTTACCCAGTGCGACCGTGGCTATAGTCTGTTCAATATGATTTCCACAAAGAAAATGTATCATGGCAGAATAATCAACAGTGACTACTGCCCTAAAGTGTGACAACATAATATATTCACTGTCATAGTGACAAATTTGATTTGAGAATCTCTCAGGATACTTGAAATGCCACTCCAGATTCAAAATTTACTTTTATTCATAGAATGACATCAGACGGGGGATGACAAAAGTGGCATGAAAATTTTACTAGATATAGGAACAGTCATGGAATTTTAAAACTTAAGTGGTTTCACAAAGCAATGCTGTTGCTAATGTTAACCTGTTGAGGACGGACTGGTTTTGCTACAACATGCATTTCCCACAGACACTTGCCCGAGTATACTCAGGACTCGTCCTCAACGGGTTAACACATGCAAATTAGATCAAGCGATAATGCTGTCATGAGTAGAATATGCAACTGAAATCACTTTTCCAGTCAATGATTTGGCAGTTACACTTACACTCTCTGTTATAATAATCATTTCAGCTTTACACTGATTCAGAGTAAAGTATATAGACCCTGACATTTTCTTACTGCATCCATTTCAGAAAGAGCAATTCAGCAAAGACTGTTATGATTCCTTGGTACAGGGACACATAAAAAAGTTTAGAAGGGGGGGAGAAATCTTCACCTTTTCAGCTGAGAGGATCTTGCCGACCCTCAAGTCCAGCCTCGATGGGATGATTTCCTCCTCAGCCTGGCTCGTCGCACCCTTGTTACCCCCCTCTGGGGAAGAGGAACCAAATTGAAGATGCCCATCATTACCAAGGTTAGTCCTCTTTAATCATACAGCCTATTCTGAGAAATTTGAGATACATCCCCTGTACTTTGAATGTCAGAGACAGATGTGACTGGGTTCCCACATATCTATGTTGAAGTTGTAGGAAGTAAGGTCAAAGTAAGTTGGGTAGAGAAAAGAGAAATCAGATATTTACTTTAGTAGTAGTAGCAGTAGTAGTAGTAGTAGTAGTAGTAGTAGTAGAAGTAGTAGTAGTAGTAGTAGAATTTGAATGCCTCAAAATTTCTACGAGAGAAAACAATTTTACTCCAGCCACTCACTACACCACCCAAAAATAGCTAACAGGGGAAGTAACATGAACCACATGACGTGTGTGATCAGACGGCGTTCTACTCAGCAAACACTTTGCTCAGTCCCGAAAGATGGTTTGGATAAATGCCATATCATCACTTCATACACATCATCTCAAAAAATATCATACCACAAATAGGTACTACAAATTTAATTTGAAAGCATAACTGACAGGAGTATTCTCTACCTCTGTTTGTCTGTCTCCCCCCCCCCCCCCCTGGTTCTAGGACAATAACCCCAGTCCCTGACCCTAAGCCTGAACCTAATCCTAACCCTAACCCTAATCTTTAAGCTAACCTTATCACTAACCAGTATTTAGCCGGGGGGGGGGGGGGGGGGGGGGGGGAGTAATGGTCCAGATATGCTCTCGGTCCCAATCAATGCATCTATGTATTGTTCCATTAATATAAATTATATCTATTTGGCATTTGTTTTTTCCAGTGACATCTACAAAATGCACATAAAGGTTTCAGATCTTACAGGATGACACAGAACCTGCATTTCCAAGCCCCCACCCTTCCTCCACCCCACTTCTTTTCTTTCTATTGGATCCAAATTACTAAAGAATAGATAAACAAGAAAAATGAAAATCAAGTATCTTAGAACAGTAGTTGCAAATACAAGTTCTTACTCTTCTTTGGAGGTGGAGGGTAGGCCTGTGCCGTCAGCTTCTTCATCTCGGGCGTGTCAAACTTCTTCCTGATGGGGTCCATGAGTTTGTTGAGCTCTCTGGTCACTGCCACCTTAAGGTCACCGGGATGGACGTCCTGTAAGAGTAGATGACCACAAGGACATTCCAAAAATAATCAGCTTACCAAAGATTAAATAAAAAATTGTTAACGTTTGTTCCCTCATCACTTTAAAAAAAAATCTTTGTGTATGTTTTATTCATTCTTTTAAATGAGAACATAAGCATATGCCAAATTTTGTTAATACCATGAATACATCTTCAGTGAAAACAGTTGAGCAGAACACAAAGTCATGCCTACTAGAAAATTTCTAATGTACAAGTTATTGTTTATTAGAAGTGAAACAGATACAGTCAAACCTGTCTATAGCAACCATCGTCTATAGCGGCCACCTGCCGTATGCGACCACTAAATGCAATTCCCCTCCCCCCTCAAGAGAAAAGCCATGTTAACGACCCTGTCTATAACGGCATCTTTTTAATCTCCCTTGGATGGCCACTATTGACAGGTTTGACTGTATTATCCAAGTTGTAAATACACACTACCACGAGGAGACATATTTGCCCACACTCTCAAAATGCCAACATTTTCTAAAAATGTCTGTCTGCCAAGTGTAATCAGTAAAAAATCTATTCACCTGATGTGCTTCTTTCAACCTTGGAATGCTAGATTACTGACTGTTTAAATTGTAGAGATAACACTGTGTGCGTCTGAATGTGATCTCTTGCTCTAAAACATCAGAATATGTGACAATTTCATGTAGTATTTATATTCATAATCTATCAATCTAAATCACTTGAAAACAGCAAACTATAAATACAAGCACACAGAAGAATTGAATTTACATTAAACAATGCCATAGGAAAAGAATATGTGACGTTAGCACAGGCAGTGTTAAAATGTCACAAACGCTTCCAACTTACTCCTTTGGCAAAGGCCTCCTCCAGAGCTTCGTAGGTCGAAAAGCTAACGTTTCCTCCGTGTTCTTCGCTTCTCTCGACGACGAAGTCTGCATAAAAATGACGGATCAAAAACAAAATGATGAGGATGAACATTCATATTTTAGTTAAAACATAATATTTACTTTCACATGGACAAGTACAAGATAGTGTTGTTTCTGTCCTTAGAGTACAATATTGACTACCTGCAGTTTTTTTTACATTGCAATTGGAAATGTTCACATGTCAACTGATGAGGGATGAAGAAGTCACTTCATATGATTGGCTAATGAGCCAGTGTCAACGGAATTCATTCATTCTGCCATGTTACCTACCCTGCAAATGAAAATGCTAAACTACTGCACATGACATAGATATTGACCACATAAATGAAGACACAACTTAGTAATTTCAGTTATCTTTAAACAAGAATCACTAAACGTACAGAGTTTCTCCAAGAAAAATACATGTATGGACCTTAGAATTAACAAAAATCATCACAGCACCATAACATTGTCCTACCTGTCTTGATGTTTGGCAAGAGCACAAATTTAACAAAAGACAGCACTCCGTTGTTTTCGATGTTGCGCGGCTCACAGAACGCCTTCTTGATTTTCCTCTTTAAGGCTGCAGCATCATCAAGAAGATCAATTTTGGAATCCTTGCAAGGAAAGACGAGAGGGACATGGGACAAATGAGAGTCAGCTTGTTGTTACTTTGGAAATGATTACGATTGATGGCACCTTGAAAATCCAAACCTACAATATAGCCATGAATTCATGAATAGCACCGGACTCACAAAATTCACGAAAATCAAAACTTCAAGAAATATTCGGCGAATACAGAACTCTGCTTTTCAACCCTAACACTAGGGAGGAGAAGGCTTGACAATGTTTTATAGACATGTTGTTACTTGGCAGAAGGAATATACAGACATACATGTTGTGAATTTCTTCAATCAAAATCTACCCCAAAATAAATCATTGGATACAGCAAAAATGACATTTTGCAAGTGGTTGCAAACAACATTCATTACTATCTGATGAAATATGAGATTTTACAACTCTGCAACTTGCTCATCTTACATTGTACAGATGTATGTCCAGTTCTGAGTATGCCTCGACCAGTTTGTTCATCTTAGATTACTATACAGAGACAACATCAATATCAATACCGTATGGCACTATGCTTAAATGAGGATTGGGCTTCTAGCTGGAATGCCAAACTTGTAAATAGCACTGCAGCATTCGGAGGGTTAAAAAGTATACTGTATATCTACCTATCCTACAATAAATGTGTGAAGTAATACAATTTAGAAACTTCAGTATTTTCCATGAAACCTGCATTACTTTTGAACAGCTTAAAATAATGGTACTGCAAAAAGAGAAGTGATAGTTGACATCTTGGTTCCAGTACAAAAACAAATAAACAAACAAACCCCGTGTCACACACTCAGATTAAGGACTCACCTCCTCGGAAGAGCTCATCTTTGTGCCAGTTAAACCAGGTACTGTAAAGTGATCACATGAGCAATCAGAGTGAAAACTGTGTACCAAACACAATGACATCAATATACCTATTAAGTCTTTGTGTTACATTGACATTGTATTCCCGGTGGCTATGGCAGCCTCTTTTGCTTGAAACGTAGTGCACTGTTAGATTTTGGCTATTTTTCCTCTTTGAATTCAAGATTTGGCCTTCTTTCTTTGCTGTATGGTCTTCTCTCTTTGTGTTGTAGATGTAGTAAAATGTTGTTCACCCCATTTTACTACGGCCTCCTGGGTTTATCATCAGCACTGTGGCACCCGTGTCAAATTTTTTGACGCTGCAACTGATTAATAAATTGGACTTCATTGACGTTGACATATATAAGCACTGATTGTTCAGTGTTTTAGTAGTAGCCAAGATGAAAAAATCAGGGGCATACATACTCGGATTGGATTTGAATGAACGATCTCCTCAATGCCTGCTCTCATCTGATACACGTACACAGATTAAAAAAAAAATGTGAGCAAACACACACAAACACACCACACAAACCCAAATCTACATTAAATTCTTTCTGCTGGTATTCTAAAAACTAAATTGAAGCTTCATGCATTTGAGCTAAAGATACTAGCAGGATATGATGAGTGAACGAGATGACACAACTAACACCACCAACACCAAAATGCAAAGATGAAGGGAATATTTTCTCACCCATTGGATTCATAAGGTGTATCCTCTTGGCGTAGCCGAGTTGTGGAAGGTACTGTAAGAAAAGAGTTAGGTGTGTTTTTGTTGATATCAATAAATACTTGGAACAAAAATTCTCAATCACACAACTTAGAAATTCAACACGGACAACTCAGCCTTTCTTTGCCACAAGTCTTTGTTTGTTTGTTTGTTGCTGCTGTTTTTTTTTTTGTTTTTTTTTTGGGGGGGGAGGGTCATTGTAGAATTCTGGGCAGTGTAAGACAAACGAAGAAAAAATAAGAGAAAAATACACTTCACTTTTGTTCTGTGACATTTGCATGCAGGGACAGAGTACTGTAAAAGTGGAAATTTTTGCACATTTTGCGAAACCTAACACTAGCGCAAAAATAAAAACAGACAAATATTTTTGCTTGCCGTGTGTTCCAGTAGTTGATGTCTTGATTCCATGTAATTAAAAACATGCGAACTTCTTCTTGCACAGCCGAGAACGAAAAATTAGCCGCATGAAAATGTCTATTTTTACAGTAACCGCTTCCACATAATGTATCATCTCAAAGCACAATCGATATTGTACATATTGTAAACAAATGTAACAATATAGCTAAAGTACTCTAATGGTCCACAAAATTTTGCAGTCACTGTGGCATGGGTCAAAGGATGCCGAATCTTGAATGCCTACCTTCATGACATGGGCATATATCGCCAAACACAAATCTTATAATTCTGTAGCATAACAGGAGTTCAGATGCCTGTAGCAACAATACCTACAAGGACCTCTGTAAGTGTTAATAATAGAGACTAGAGTGTTTCATACAATGTTTCCAGCCGAATTCACAGTGGAAGAAATGCCTATTGGTGGAAATTGCAACGATCTGGAAGGCATCATATTTGCCACAACGACAAAAATTTTAAGCAAGTGAAAACAAATAGCTTTTTATTCTCACTTTTATTTTCTTTCTCCGTTTGGGGGGGGGGGGGTTGGGGAGACTTTGCAATGATTTCATTCAGGCTTTCCATGCCATAGAGTCTTTTCAGTTTACATTTAAATACATGAAAATCTATAAAGGCAAGCACATTTAAACCTTTTCTGAAAAAAGGGCAGCTTAAGCATTTCAATGAATAATGTTGATGCTTACAGAGAGAAAAGTTACATATGTATCAGGACGGCCAATTAGCACTCTATGAAACAAAGATAATTTGATCTGATTCCTGTACAGTTTAACCCATTGAGGATGAGTCCAAAGTATACTCGGGCAGGTGTCTGTGGGAAATGCGTGTTGTAGCAAAATCAAACCGTCCTCAACAAGTTAATTTTTTGCACATGAAATTCAAGATTTGCATAGAATTGTAAGATCTTCACCTTTTCGGCAAAAGTGAAGATCTTCCTCTGGTCGACTCCGCCAAACTGGCAGTCGACCTTGAGGTACTCCTCGTCCAGTGCTTGCAGACCGGGGTAGAGCAGACCGCTCAGGAGAGGGTGGTCAACCTGCTTGACCACTTCGGCCCCGGCCTTTTTGGCGTCGTGCTCGGTGACCACGGAGGAGAGGCGGTAGACGTCGAGAGTGTACTCCCTGTGGGCGGGAATTGCATGTATAGCCCCCTCGTGTGTTACTGTGAGTGCAAAGTATTTGCAGTGTGGGAGTTTTTGTGAATTTTGTGCTCTGCTGAACTACAAGAAAAATAAGACCACACAGGTTATTGGTGGGTGAGATCTAAATGTGAAAAGAAATAATCTCATCTGTCAAAGTTATAATGTATAAGGTGCGCTGTGGATGAAGGCAGCCTGACTTTTCCTGCTGAAAACAGCATCATGCGAGTACTACAAGTCACGTGTCTGATCAGAAAGCGTTTTTCTCATTCAGAACTTTGCTCAGCCCCGAAAGATGGTTTGGATTAATGCCATTTCATCACTTCAAACACGTGGCTTCTCACAGCTCTCTAACCACTTTAGCATAATTGCATTACTGTATTAAAAAGATGTTATTCTGTCCTACAGATATTTTCACAAATGAGGTTATAGCCGTTTTGACAAGATATTGCTTTTGCAAATTGACACCAAGGCTATCACAATTGCATGCCACAGATACTAGTACATACCCAATCGTGTAGCAATATTTTGTCATATTGTCAAATTCTTGGCCCAACAGTGATTCACAAAATTTGTGAAAATTGAACCCTTGCAAAAATAACAGCTTTTACAGTACCATTCCAGTATAAATATCTTAAGATTCACACTAATGGGGAAACAAACACCATTTTTAAAAGCAGATTTAAAGGGACATTTTGGTAACTACATTTGAAAATGTGCTCCTTGTTTGGTGAAAGCAATGAAACTTGTGTGCATTTTAATGCATCAGAATGTCACATGTGTTCCTTTAATTCTCTGATTCGTGATATATCCTACATCATCCAGGCCAGTCAACTATTGCTTATTCCTATTTTTTTTTTTTAAAGTGGAGACATTGTCATCTTATTGAAAAATCCCTACGATCACAAAAAAAGAAATAAAAGACTTTGTTACACAATGCTTAACATCTTTCATAGAATATACTACACAGAGAAAGACAAGGAGTTAGAGATTTAAAAAAAAAGAGATGGAGCTATACCAATATAAGCATGCAACAGATGTTAACATATCAGCCTATCTGGTACATCTCCTGTTGACAGAAGTCCTGTGAACGATTAATGGTAATCAGTATCCCATCAAAGAAGCAATGACTGCATGCAGTTACCTTACTGCATTAACCCTTTGTTTACTGCCTTTCAAAGAGTACTGCAGATAGAGAGATATATCAATCCTGCTACACTACACGGTGCCTAACATCCACTGATGTTTGAGGGCATCTACTACTCATGGATCCTAGTCATTACTGTAACCAAGTGTCCCATCAAAGAGGTGGCGACTGTAAACTGTTCACTGACTGCATCCCACCCCTGCCATCTCACCTACTCAGCTGGTAGTCGGTGCCGCGCACAAACTTGAGCTTGTCGATCGGCACGGAGATAGACTCCAGCATGGCCTTGATGATTCCCTCGTAGTACTTCGTACGCAGCGCCAGCAGGTCCCACGGGGCCTTCATGTTGTCGAGGTAACCGTGGAGATCTGCCAGCAAAACGGTGACCTGTCACGCAGCAAGAAAAAAAAAAGCATGCATACACACAACATAGATCACCCCTTGTTAAAATTAAAAGCAAGGATCACCATCTACTTGATGTGTGTGCCATGAAAATTCTGCTAGTTTACGATATCTTCTTGAACAAAGAGAGAACATCATGTGAGGTATGCTCATGGAGAAGATATAAGAACACAATGCATCCATAACCTTTCTGGTAAAATCCCTAGATTTCTGATGGGGAAGCACTAAATGTATTCATAGATGCACATGAGGACAAACAAAATTTTTCTCAGCAGGATTTTGATAAACTCCACTGTAAATGCATGGGAATGGACCATGTCACTATCTCACAAGACTTCTGGTTTCCGGGAATAAAGCTAGGCCTAGACTTCACACTGTAATTTCATTTCTTTATTATCAACCTTATCAAGACCACCAGCATAAAAATGCCACAGACATACACACATGCAAAGAGGTGAAGTTGCAAGTACTATGCATTTTCCCTACGGTAGAAATTATTAACAGTGAATATACATGTACACACACTACTTGACCACAGCTGGATAAATTGTAACATATAATTCAATCAGATTATGTGTTCACACTGGTCTCAAAGATTAGGAGGAGAAAGCCACTCATTACTGAAGTTTTCCCTTTCCCTGCCTGACAAATTTGGCATGTTTGGGTACCTAATCAATAAGAGGAAAATGATATGTTGAGTGATCAATAAGACATCCGCACATATGCACTGTATGAAGAGTAAGAGCTGGTAGCTTGTTTCAGATGAAGGATGATAATCCCACCATGACCTGTAAACCAATCAAGTATGAATGCTTCTTTGCAATGTGTGGGGAGAGGGGGATAAATGAATATGCTATTTAAGCTGTACCTCCACTCTCTGCCACGCGACAAGTGAGAATCTCAAGATTAAAACCTCATTTAGTTTTAAGATAACACTGCCTATCAACCCATGGTTATTTTTACCTGGCAGCCCGCTTTCAGGAAGTCGGCGATTTTGCTCATGGGAACGAAGTAGGCGACATGAGGCTTGCCTGTCGTAGCAGTACCCCAGTAGATCGAGATATCCTTGCCTTCTTTCACCAGCTGCTCCAGTTTGTCGCGGCCAAGCGTCTCCTGCACACACCAAGAATGGAAGAATGAGAGAGTATGCAAGTGTGTATTGTGTGCATTTGTGTGTGTGATTGCTTGCATGAAGACACAATATTTAAGATAGTCTTAGAACAGCTGTATGCTTTAAGAAAAAAAAAAGTCTCGTCTGAATGTTATCTGTATGCAAATCCGTTATCAGGTGTTTCTTGTACAACACAATGTGCAACACATGTAAAACTATCCATTTCCAGTTTTTCTTGTGTTAGTGATTTCTGAAAGTTTGCAGACATACATGTAGCTTCATTAACTGGAAATCTAAGCAGGCTGAACAAAATGGATGGCGACGACTGATATTTTTTTGTTTCCATTTAGGCTCTGAGCAGTAAGACATAAACTATGCATAGCAGGAAAACAAATATTACACTACAAACGCATGGTGTATCGTGAATATCACTACATATTACATGTATATCAATATAATGCATGCTAATTTGCAGTGAATTTGAGGCAAACTCATCTGCCTGTTTCTCCTATTTACAGGTGTACGAAGAATAACTCTTGCAAGCATGCCATTCATCTTGGTTTCATCACATTTGCTCCTGCGACAATTGCTCCAATGAAATATCTTCACACTATTAAAGCGAAACATAAATTCTACCTAAACAATAAACCTAACCCTAATCCGATTCCTAATCCTCACATCAAACTAAACTTAAAACCCTGTCACACCCCTAACCCTAACCCTAAGTCCTTGGAGAGAATAAGACTGGAGCAATTGTCGCAGAAGCAAATGTCTTATCACTATTCAATCTCACCTGCAGATTCCTCGTGATGAGTTCCAACCTCTCTTCAGGGGATGCCATCTTTCTTTAGTTGCTCTTCTCTCTCTCTATCTGATTCTGAGCTCAGCTATGACCTGTTTATTAAATACAGATGAGGAGAAAAGTTAGAGATTGGCAAGTTTAGAGAAGTTGTGAAGAGAAGTTAGAGATTGGTAAAGGACACATATGACCGGGTCAATTCTACCTAGACTGACATTTTGGTCATCGACCTGCATCCCATTTAAAGCATGGTGGCATGGGGAGATCATACATGCAATGGGAAAGTTGGCCTGTCTCCGATCATATGAGAATCCCTGTTATAACAAATTGTGCATTGTGTATACATATAGCATTTTTTTCACTGATCTCTATGATGTAAACTTACGCAAAGAGCCAAAGGATCTCCACTGGAGTTGAATGCTTCAATGCACACATTCACTGACAGGCGATTCTATTCTGGCAGGCCTATGCTATTTGCAGTTATCAAATGTACAACAGTTTTCCAATGATTTTGTGTTGGTGCTTAGAATACAATTAAATGCTTGAATATAATATTGCAAGCAAGAAACCATGGGACTAGCTGCAAGAAATCCTGTCGATTCAGAACTGGACCACAGGCAACGAGGAATTGAGTGCGTTGCATATGGATATCGAGCACAGTTGCTGCTGCCACAGGACTCAAATAAGGGATCTCAAATTTGCAAAAACCATGGTTATCTTAAGTACTTAGCCATTTGCACCACTGAGCTTTACCTCAAATTAAAACAAAGAGTGTTTGAGTGTAGCTTGGTTCATTTTAAGGTCAGGGAAACTTCATTAAGAAAAAAAAATTGAACAAGTTTTCAAAGAGCTATTGAAGAGAATATTTCTACCCAGAGAAACTTTCTGAACATAGAATCCACCCCATATTCTTCCACCATCTTCACAAGCACAGCGCAAATTCAACTTACTAAAAATCACATTAGTGCTGTATACAAGTAGAAGAATCTAAACACTTCAGTTGCACTTTATCTAAAAATGTTCTGAGGCAGAATCGTAATCCTAAACTTGTTTGAGGCATTTTGGGGCGATAATTAACTATACACAGCCCTGTCGCTGAACACAAGTGTCACGGCCATGCTGATGCACAGGGACGCTGTGCTTTGCATGGCGTCTGATCAGGCTAGGCGATAATATGCAACCATGTTTTCAAACATGTTTAGAAACACAGATTTGAAACGCAATTCACAGGGCGATTTGAAATGCGTTTGAGACCATGATCGTCTTTCTGTGAGTAGATAAACGCAATACTGTTTTGCATGCTGTTTCTCCAAGCTGTTAAGGTCAACTTCCAGTATACGGTACCTACACGCCATCATGTCATTACAAGTGTACAAAAAGCTGACCTACAGTGTAGAGTACTTCACGGATCAAATGGTGCAAAGCAGTTCAGTAGTTTGACCGAAAGATCGGTCTGTATCTGTCCGTCAGGGAAAGTTCCGCGGAGACTGCGTCTGGCTTCACCGATCCCCTCCGTATACGGAGGAGAGCGTTAATGGCAAAAAATAAAAGACTCCTCCGGACAGACGGATCTTTCTGTCTACTCCGTAGTCAACACCCAAATCTCCATTTCATTATTTCTACTAACACTTGTTAGATGTTCAGATAAACGGGCCACCCTAGCAGAGAATTGCGTGTTTCAAACCAAACTAGTATGCATAAATTTATGCAGCACAGCAAGCTACCGCAGGTTCTACAATACTACTAGTACTACCCACGTAAACGTAGCTCCAATATTTTACTTGACCGAAACTTTATACAAGATCGGTCTGTATCTGGTCGTCGGGGATATGTTCCGCAGAGACTGCGTCTAGCTTCACAGATCTCCTCGTCTCTGGAGCTGGAGGAGAGTGATAACGTCTAAAGGATAAAAGACTCCTCCAGACGGACGGATCTTTCTGTCTAAATTTACTCCAATACCGGCTATACAGTATCACACTCTTTTCTTTCCTTTGATATTTCTTTTCTCTAGTGTCTACAATAGTATTAGTACAAATTTGTATTAAGTAGTAGTACAACATGACAACAGATTCGCATACTCTGCAGAGTAATTTTTCTCATATAGTACATTGTAGCAGTCAATACTGCAATAAAGAAGTCAAGGTTTTCAAGTTTGACATAGACTAGTCTCTACAGTGAATTGGAAGAAAGACTTAAGTGGGCCGTGGGATGAGAGGGCAGCCATTACACGTTACAAGCATGATTGTATTGTCTTTCCAGCGAGTCGTGAGAGGCCCGTCCGACCAGACAGGTGAATACTTACAAGATTTCTTGGCGATAAATGCACCCTCCAAAGTTTCAGAGAACAGAAGAAAATATGCGGATATAGCCTGACTATCTGGGTGTCCCCGATTAGGATTGCTTCCCAGTTCAAATGCTCGCAATCTGTGTTATTGTACTACTAAGCTGAGCAATACTTACCGCAACCACAGTGTACACGTACATTTACATGTGATTGCATCAGACCGCGTCGTGATCCCGACGTGCATGTGTTTCGTGTGTGATTCCCAGTGCTGTTTGCCGAAACGAGCTTCATACCATGCCCACGGGGCCGTCCCTCGCCGCCAGCGCCCAGCCTTCGCGGCGTGACCACGCATCTGCATTAACGCCACCTACGTCAGGTTCGGCATCATCTTGCATGAGTTGTGATACTAGTACTCCCATCAATTTTCACAAATACTGAGTATTGTGTACTATTTGAAAGTGTCATCATAAAAGATTTTTTTTTGGAATAATATGACATGGAATGTCAAACATTCCAACATTCTGAGATATTCGAAAATGCTTTGTTATGTAGGCATAATTAAGTTAATTTCTTTCAACCCAGCAATTAAAGAGCCTAGGGTAAACTTTTGCTACAAAGGATGTATATTTCATATTTTATTCTCGACTCGTGTTAGAGGATTGCAACCCACGTTATTACTAAGAGGTCATAATGGCTCAGAAATGACTCCTGTGCAGAGGGGAATGGTAGGCCCTATCAAGTTCACAGACAAATAGACTACAAATGACGACTCCTTCACAAGACAAACAATGGAAAATCAAAGGGGGTTTCATCACAAACAAACCTATAAGATGTATTCTAGTAAAACGCACAAATAAGTAAAAACACAGTAATCAATGAAATAAAAGAAAAGTTGGCCTGTAAACTAAACACCATATTCGATGCGTCCAAATACTGAGAATGATGGTATGAATTCTTATACAAACTTTTGTGAAATCAATGCCCTCCTTACTCCATAGAGGGTCACAACAATTCATGATGTTACTATTTATAGTGTAATACGATATTACGAAGAAAATGTAAAGAGAATTTCACTAAAATATGCTTTTTCCTGAGAGCTATAAAATAGATATCTTGACTTACCTCCTTCAGAAGACGGAGAGACTATAAGTTGACGACAACTCAATTATGTCAGTTAAAAGATATTAACATTTTTACTTTTCATTTTCAAACAATGAAATTTCCTGTAATCGTCTTTCGTGCTTTCTTCAGATCATTGTACATTATCATGACAACAGTGGCGGATCCAGTCGGGGAAGCACCGGGTACGCGCCTAATTTTTGTTGAAACAAAAGAAATAAAAAAATAAGGGGGCGAGAGTCCCCCTTTAATTTTGTACTCCCCCCCCCCCCCTTTTATGGAAATCCTGGATCCGTGGGACAAAACATTATTGCTGTATAGCCTATCAAAATTCCATATAAGAGCGAAGAAGGTGCAAAAAAAAACTTGAAAAAGAACAATATTACATCTATTGAACGGCTGATGGTATACCATTGTTCAAATTTCATTGATTACTGTGTTCTATACTTTTGCGCATTCAATGAATCCACATAGTATTCAAAGATCTACCGTCACTGTCTTGCTTTCAAGATATAGTGCTATAAGTTACACTCATAAATCCATATTATATGCAAATAAGATCAAGCTATCATATTATAATCATCCGGCCCCTAACAACAGATACTTCACTCTTCCAATAAGTGTGTAAAAAAAATATAATCCCGCCTATTGTATAATATACATCAAAGTCATTTTTGGCAAGTTGATACAATTACCGCGTAATTACATCGCGAAGGATACAACTAATTTTTTTTTTTTTCATTTCAGAAAAAGATATACAAAGTATCAAAATAATCTATATCAGTACAGGTTCACGTGAGACTTTTAAAGAGATGGTATCTTCATTGTCATTATTTTCATATCTATCATTTCTAACTTCATAATTATTCACAAGACTGAACACGGAGTCCAGCTCGTTGGATCTTGTCAGTGCACGTGCCGCAAAATAGAACAAATTGGGCATGCCCTATTTGTTCTATTTTTGTGTTTATGCTGTGTGACTGAAAACTGGACAAAAGAGGCCTCTCCGAGATTACATAATTGAGAGTGCCGCTCTTCGTTCGATGATTTTTGCCTCCAGAAACAAAAGTGTATATAAAGGCATTTACTTGCAGTCAAATTAATGCTTTGTGAAAAATAAAACATGATAAAACAATAAATGTGAAAAATATCACTTGATTTTCCCCATGCAAGATTAAGCACTGGATTGTGCTTCCTCATGTGGGTATACTAGAATGTTTGTGTATTCCTATACACCAAAAGCTGCAGTTTAAAAATAACAATCGCGCACTATCTAACTATAGACATAATGCGCTTATCGGAAACGTAGGTAGCGCTGACGTTTTATGTTTTTGATCATTTCATCGTTTTCGTATTAATCCGCAATATTTGAACATAAACGATGAGTATTACCAAGGTGGTTGGTCTCGCTCCTACATCCTTCATTATGATTATTTTTTTATCACGCTCGCCTGAAAGGTGCAAAACTCGTGGAGCATTGCTTTCAAGACTGATGATAACGCGCTCCACCAAAGTATAATCCGTGAATCGCTTCATATGCCTAAATGCTTTCGATATACGGCATCAGAGCTCTGTCTACAGGTATAAATGAGAAAAACAAGAGAAAATTTCGGACATTGTTCTATTTCATTGCGCCTTGTCAAATTCCTATAGCTGCAGCTCGCCGGCATGGCTGTCTACAGCGGCATAATTATGGCATTCTACGTGGTTCTCGTCTGTATTGGGGTGCCAGGAAATACAATCATTCTAGTCGGCTACGGCCTGCGAAAGAGGAAAATCGGCACTGACATCGTGATCATGGGGATGGCGTCCATCGACCTCTTGTGCAGCCTTCTCCATGTCATGAAGATGAATGTGGGAAGCTTTGCCAACGACAACTTCTGCCGGTGGTTGACGTTTTTGTCGATGGCCCCCATTTTCGTTCAGCTTCTCCTTACCACCACGGTGGCCATCGATAGATATATGGCGATCTGCTGGCCGCTGAACCGGCGCCTCACTCCTCGCAGGGCTCTCGTCGCCGTATTTCTCTGCTACTTTGTTTCGACCATGATACCTATCCCCGGCGTCGCGATGGCTTACTACGACAAACTCTCGAAGGTTTGTAGGAGGACCGATAAGTCCATCCAGTGGGTAAGATATTTCCATGCAGTTGTTTTTCCAAGTTTTTTCTACCCGTCCCTGCTTATGACTGTCCTCCTCTACATTCGAATCGCACACGTGCTGTACAAAAGAGTCAAGATTCACGCCACACTCGTCGGACTTCCGAAGAAGCCGACAGCGTCAGCGACGGGAACGACGAGCGCGACGGTCTCCGGGCAGCTCCGACTGATGCAGGAGAACTCGACCGCAGTGACGGGTGCTACTACATCGCACGTCCAACATATCGAGATGGCGCCGGCGGCCAGTGGCACGACGCACAACCAAGGATCATCTCGAATGGCCCTCCCTGCTGCCCAGGGCGACGAGATGAAAGAGAGAGGGCCAAGCTTCAACACACCAGGTATCAAGGGATCCGAAGAGCACCCCTCGAGTGCTGCCCCTTCCTCGGCTGCGACTACGGCGGACTCGGCCACAGCAGTGCCACCAGGCGGACATCGGGCAAAGGATGGTGCCGACGTCGATCAGCAGCAGCAAGAGCAGAAGACAACTCGTATGCTGGTCGTTGTCACGTTGGTATTCTTTATCAGCTGGATACCTGCCATAGTCAAGTCCCACGTTCCTCGAAGTACGTGGTATCGAATCGCTCTGTCGTCAGACATCATACACACCCTCTACACTCTTAGCTACCGGCTCTACGAGATCAACTCGGCAACCAATTTCTTTCTCTACTGGGCCTTGAATTCGCGCTTCCGTCGCGATTGTAAGATTCTCTATCGTAACATCCGGAAACTTTTCGGCATCTGACGGACGAGTCTCCGTAATGCATTTTGTCTTGGCTTGGTTTAATTCTTTGGGTGTTACACCGTACACGAATGGATGTCACACAATTATTCATGAGGCAAATGAATATGGATGCCGACGCACTTTGTAAGAATGTGAATACATATCTTTCCCTATAAGTTGATCAGTAGTATCATGATTATGATATTTCACTTATGGTTGTACTCATTTCATAGCTTGTTTCTTGTGCGGATAATGAGTGTTGATGTTGGTATTTTTTATATCATTTTTATCAAAATTTTACGTTACATATGAATTCATAGGGGCTATATATTTTTGTAGTTTACATGAGTGTAGGAGATCAGGCGCATCTGTGCTGATTGGAATATAGATATCACAAGTCTTGCGAGCAGTAATGTAAAGTTTATATTCACAAGTATCTGAGGTAGGCTATAATGTACTTTCAATTCAGCTGCAACTTTTTTTTTTTCTGTGAGTAGTCTGTATATAGTTTTATTAAAGGAGACCTCCGGATGATTTTAAGATTTTTACACTTGAACAACTATAAATTAGTTATACTGAGGACAGAGTTTCAGAATTTGTGATAATTGGGACGAAGAATAAAAATATTTTCAAAATTTAGAACAAATTGCAATGAGCAAGGATGATGACATGGCAGAGTCACCGTAAGAATGCATGATTTGGGGCTCAAGGAAACAGAACAAAAGAAGAAGGCATGCATAGATTATACACAGGTGAACTTGCAAGCAAGCGGTATTGTAATGGAATTACACTGCTATATTTCTGAAATAATATGTGAACCTCCTATGTCATCATCCTTGTGCAGTGTAATTTCTTTAAGGTTTTTCAAAGTATTGTTTCTCTGATCAAGAACCACAATAAATTCCACAAATCTATACATGGAGTTGTCGATTTATGTACTACATGATGTGAAATTATGAAAATCGTCGGGAATGTCCCTTTAAGGATAATTCACCCCCAGATATACATGTGGATTCAGTGATTTAGTGAATACATCAGTGGCATTTGAAGGAAATCGGGCAAATGGTTGAAAAACAAATTATGAATTTTAAAGTTTGAGAGAGAGAGAGAGAGAGAGAGAGAGAGATACATGTATTGTATTCTGCTAGCGCTAACATAACATGTGTAATACACATCACTATTTTCCTGAAAACTTATCACTACCAGGTGGCAGCTGCACGTTTGTTTCTGTTCTGTGCCTTTCACATGAATCGAAAGCATTCCATGACCTCGACTGTCAGTCTCTCTGCAGGTAGTATAGCCACCAGAATGGTCATTAACACACTACTCGAAGGCATCATTGACAATTGGAGGAATATCATTGACAATTGGAGGAATAAAGAGACTATTATATGAATATTGATGTTATCATAAATGAATAATAAACAAATAGCAAATATATGAATACATATATAATATATATATATATATATATATATATATATATATATATATATATACATATATATTGTAGTTGCTCCGCGTATTGGCAGTACTAGAAATAGCAATGTTGTGACATTATTATATGCATAAGGAAAATATGTTATAGTGCTACAAATATATATATTTTTTCATATGATCATGTCACCAAATATCATTTCAACGTGACTGACGTCACTATCTTTCAAGAATGTGACAAGTTTAGTGAGAGCTTGTCGATATCATTGACGCTGCAATTAATTCTGATATCATGCGTGGGCATCACAATGCCTCACGCTTTAATTGTTGATGATATTTAATTGTTATTGTCCTGTGTTTTCGTTTCTGTTTCTGTTTTTTGTTTTCTTTCGATCACCACAATATTGCGAGGAATAAAGTCTGGAGCTTTAATCGGCCTAAAGAATTAATCCTCGAAAGTGAGGATTAATGCCTTTCAATGAAATATAAAATACTCGTAAAAGATACCATCAGGCTTACCCGTATACAATGAAATACACATGAAGTGTATGTAACGTCGTTTTGTTTGGAGCAAAACACACAGCAGTCATGAAAGGCATGAAATAAATGCTATATCGCCGCTATTGATGCAAGAACACGATATTCAGAGAGACGGGGACGAAGTCCTTATCATGTTGTACAGATGCATATGATATACTTGCATCTTGGCCATGTCTTTTTGTTTTTTATCATTCAGTGTGTATTTGCCGTAGATATATTCATCGACCGATCTTTAACAATAGTTTTCGTATTTTGCCTCTTTAGATATCACTCTATATCACACACATTATGATTTTAAACTTTGAGTGTAAGGACTTTCCCAGATAATCTCTTTCCCTCTCCCTCTCCCTAACCGTCTGGCAGTTCATGCCAGATAATCGTATTATGTCACCTCCTTTGAGCTGTGCAAATTATTGCTGATAGTTGAATACAGTTTGGAAATTCGCGAAATCTAAGCATAACAGCTCACTATGATTGCTTTTACACGCTTCATTTTGATTTGCTCAACATTTATCTTGTATAACATGCCGTTGCCCATGTCGGAAAGAAGCGTTGTTCAATGTTATTAAAGAATAAATGAGATATTTCGGTTGGTATTTTTGTTCCGTTTTATTCTGTTTAACGCCTTCTTACAGAATTTCATTCGGTTTCAAAATAATGAATGTATCGGTTGAGATAGAAAGTATAAAACGTAATGAGAGATTAAAGGTATCGTATAGTCTTGGTTGAGACTTAACTACATGTTTCTATCATTTTTCAGTGACAGGATGAAAAACCTGTAATAATAATTGTATGAAAAAAAAATGTGATTTAAAGAGGAATACAACGTTTATTTGATGTAAATCGGTTTTAAAAATGGCTGAGATATCCAAAAGAGTGATACTAATAAAAGGTGGGATGCACCTTTAATTATGATTGCTTTGTTTTACTTTGTTTTTGGATGTTTCAGCCATTCAAAAACCGATTTCCATCAAATTAGACTTTGAAGTCCTCTTAGGATTGTATGTTCTATATGCTATTTCATAAGTGTGTGGTTTTTTTTTTGTATCTCACAAAAAGTTAAAAGCCTAATCCTCATCTCCACCAATACAATACATGTACCATCCCTTTAAGATTATAACAGCAAGTAGGATGAGAACATATCAAACAAGGAACAAAATAAACAATTTCCTAAACCGACTGGATGTAAAATGAAATGCACTTGAAAGCGTTTGTGTCAACCAACACGAATCAATGAATGCACTTTTCCAGCAAAGCAATTATCAATTAAAGCACTTTTACGTTGACATAAAATTCCTTATAGAAATCGATAAGCGCGGCTTTAAGAAGATTGTTACAATCATATAAGTCGTGTATAGGATTGTATTTCCATTCGCGGTTTTTTCTTTATGCACTATTGCATTGATTCTTTTGTGTATAAATGTGTCAGTGTAATTCTATTTGTGTTGAAATAAATTAAATGAAGAGAAATAGAATAAAGTCTCTTACATCTGTCCCTTCGGACCTTTGGAAGAGAAGACGAGAAGACGACTTGTCGAAACTCCGCCAGGTAATGAGTTTCGGCAAGTCGCCTCGACACTTCGGCGAGTTTCGGAAATTCTCTTTCCAGCGCCGTGTTGTAGACGAGTCGCCTTACAATGTAAAAGGCGAGTTAAATGAAGTGACCTCCTCGATTTTTTGTCATATAGAGAAGTAGATTTCGGAGAAATGACATTTCGCTTTCTCATTGCAAACAAGGTGCCTAAAGACAAGTTAAACAGAAATATCTACTCCCAAACTTACTGTGAATGCAGTGTATTATAGTAGAATTAGGAAAATTAGCACATCAATGAACTTATGGAGAAAATCAAACAAGCCGTTTAAAGTCCACATGAATTTATAAACTTTCGACAAAATACTTGTGACGTCATCGCCGGATAGGAGTGTTCCAATGATTTTGAAGGAGAATTCGACAAAATCTAACCTTGTAGAGAAAGTACGTACTCCGTCAACTTGTTGCTGATATTTTATGTCAACGGCATTATATATCATATTCGTCTGTGTTGTGAAGACGTTATGTAAAGTTAGTGTTCTTTCATTTTTACGCCATAGAAAAAAGTATGTGGAAGTCTCTCTATTTTCTTTATATCATTAACTGAATGTGGCATATGAATTGTCATAGAGCCTTCTTATCCAACAATGACGGCACCCTGATTAAACCCAAATCTGGTTTTAAAAAAAAAACCCACAATTTTTGAACGGATTATCCGATTTTCCTCAAACTTCAAATAACTACTACCCTGGAAACAAAAATCCGCTTGAATACATTTGCGCCTTTTAGCCGTAAATAAAACGAATATCCTTATAGTTTGGAGAGATAATCTTCTTGTCTTAACTTTTAGCCTCACATCTATAAATAATTCTCCACAACACACTCGTCAAAACACATAACACAACAAAAAAACATTTTAAAATACGCAAAAGATTCAATGTCCTTCGTGTTTACAGCAAAATAAACCAACTTGTTTCAGTTTAGTACAGACTTAAGTTGTAAGGGAGTTTTCAGCTAAAACTTCGCTTAGAGATCCTACAAGGTGAACTATGATTTCATGATTCAATAACTGCACATCTCTATAAGCCGAAACAAATATATACCAGGACACCTATTTCATAAAAGATGTTAGGATAGCAACTCTTGCTGCATGGAATGCCTCATGGCAACTTCCTACAGCAACAACCAATCAGGAAGCTGGAATCTTGTCGTGACCTGCATGATAAGTGCCATTCCAGCAAGAGTTGTTACCATATAAATTTTTGAATAAATGGAGCCCAGTTGCGTGTCCAGCCTCAAGCTGAAGTGTATTTCATGGAGGGATTTACCCGTGTCATCTCACCTCACTAGATCTTTCCAGGTGTTATAGGCCGTAATAAATTAATATGATTGACTTTATTAGTATGTTTGAAACTTTGAATCCTAGCTGATCGGACAAAGAGATGGGATGTAATTTCCATGAAATGAAGACCATTCTGCAGAAAAGTTCGACCCTACAGAACGCCCTCTTGCGTTCTTCGAAGCTAGCCCCAAGCAGACAACTTCGATACAGCTGTACACAATCATGTACAGCACAGGTCGTATCCCTCTCAATTCCGGGACAAATGACGCGTGGGAGGGTAATACAAAATCGTTGGAAATACTGTGTCTACGTCTGGATAGCATGAGTGAGCGCAATTTATTGTGCCCGCTCGAATGAAGAGGATTTACGTCTTTTCATTCAACCGCTTGGCACTCCAGTGGGTGGACGGATTTGGACTATTACAAGGCAGTGCAGCGTAGAGGAGAGTAACCAGCATAGGGTGTAAGGTATTTTATTACAAACCAGTGCTTTCTATTCTAGTTTGATAACTGATCAACAAGTTCTTCAAGTCTTCTACACTTCTGAAGGTAGGTGTTTAACTGGAGACCATAGTGTGATGAATATCACTTTCACAATGCTTTGAATAATTATTATTTTCTGCTGGTGCGACTTTCACACAGCTAGTGACAATATACTCTCGTATGTCGTTTGTAAATTCGGGAATTAACCTGCTGTAATTGTATAGGCCAAAGAGATTCTGTACGTAAGAATGTCTTCTTTGTTGGGGTATGCTCAATCCGGTCTGGCACCCACTCTCTCATGCGTGTAGATCACTAGATGGAACGTCGAATATTATTTTGACCATGCATGATGCATGGAGGTGCTTCCCACCTCCCTGATTTGACCGAAAGATCGGTCTGTTTCTTGTCGTCGGGGATATGTTTTGCGGAGACTAAGAATAATATGTACGTCTGGCGTCACGGAATCCCCTCCTATACGTCTACGAAGGAGAGCAATAACGTAAAATAAATAAATAAATGAAAGACTCCTATGGACAGACGGATATTTCTGTCTAGTCGAGTGTAATGGGAGCAGCTGATGGGAATATCGCAGTGGGAATATGTAGAAGCGCATACACATCCGATTTTTGTCGCCGATTTCTTCTGTTTGTGGATGTGGTGTGGTTGTTGTTAGAGTGCGATTGCTTCTGCCTTTCGTTCTTTGAAGCATCACGCATCGGTTGATTTTGGATATATATGTAGAGGTGTGTCGTAATATGGCTTGTCATCCGTACTTGAAATTATTTCAAGACAGAGCTCTCAGTGGCCTGATACATATCCCATTCACCTGTATTCACCTGCCTTGTCGGGCCTCTGGAAAGACAATAGTCTTGTATTGCCCTACCATGCACTTTTAGCAAGCTTTCATCACTGTAGGGCCTATGCCAAACTTGAAAACCCTGACATCTTTATCGCAATATTGACTGCTAGTATTTGAGAAAACTACTCTGAGAATTAATAGGCACCCTATGTGAATCTGTTGCACTTCTTTGACAGGAATGCATCAACTTCTAACTTGAATATATTAGATGTACTTGCTTCCCCAGCCGTCTTTGGTAGCATAATAATTATATTCCAGTGAGATACTACCCTGTGAGTGGAGTTGTTCCCTGATATTCAGTCGTGTATGTTGCTTCCGGATCTTGAGGTTGTGGCCTAGAAGATATAAACTCTCTCATCTTTTGTCTCGAAAAGTTTGGAACGGTTGGTGTCGGTATAGCCATTCATAATTCATGATTTTGAAGACTTTGATCATACCATTACCACTGCCAGGGAGGTGGCTCGATTCCTTCAATGAATGAATTAGTCATGGTCATGCTTGTGGGATTACTATAATAGAGTGTTGAAGTTAGGAGGCATATAATGTATGTAATGCGTGTCCTATGCCGCTCTAGTAACAGACAATAATGTATAATAGCAGAATAATTATGATTAACTACGAACGCACGCTATACCATTACATTTTGGCCCTACTAGCTGTAGTGACTAGGTTACTGCAGAACTATTTTCATTACAATCATGCAATTACCCCCCCCCCCCTTCCTCCCCGCCTCCTCTCTAGTTCTATACACTGTATTTCGCCCTCTTTCTCTCAGAGTCTCCGTGATTCACTTATGTTTTGTATAATATACAATGCCCGTGGCATGTAATACATGGAACCGATGTTCTTGGAGAAGGTTATGCAGCCATCATCGGATCGCCTGTGGCTCTCTTCACTCACTAACCCATCGAGAACGAGTCCCGAGTATACTCGGGCAAGTGTCTGTGGGAAATGTGTGTTGTATAGCAAGCACATCAGTGGGTTAATGCAGGCCAAAAAGACTATAAGAATACAATCTCTCTGGACTAGGCCCGATGAATGGGATAGAGGTGTGCTGTCTGTGGGCGTGGCCGCGCAGAGAGGAATACTCAGAAACGCGATGTTTATCGCAGGCAAGCAGAACCAATTTCGTTTACAAAGTGAGAGAATAATAGCACGTGGTGCACACAAGGTCCTGCGTCTGGAATTTATCAGCATGCGTTTGAGGTGCAATGCACATAATGTCAACGGTAAACGGTTGTTAGAATTGAGGTCAAATCAACGCCCCCGTTTTCAGTTCAACTCAACTATAGTGAAATATTATGTGCACTTCGTACAGCAGCAATTTAACCGGAAGTATAGGCGGAATACGAAGGATTTACAGAGGGGAACCCGGATGCGAAATGCATTGTACCGAGCTGACTCAGTGTTTGCACGGCATGTATGCTTTCCTATGTCAATAGTTGTCCTTATGGGTTTATTGCGCATTTCCAGGAAATAGGAAGTGCACAATTTATTTCATAAGGATAACATATTATGCCCCGTTCCGAAGGGGGCCTGATCAGACATTTTATTCTTTCCATGCCTCGGCATTCGCGTAATGTATAGGTCTATACACGTAATATGTTTTCTTTCTTTGAAATTTTATTATGAATGTGATGAGTCGAAATTCCATTGAGCAGTCGGCTCATGATTTCACGCCAATAAGGTGCGAAATTCAGCAGTGTTAGTAGCCGGGATAAACACTCCTCTACAGTTTATTCCGCCGCTGCCCTTTCCATTATATATGACAATGCGTTGTTGTTGGTTTGTTTGTTTTTTCTTTTGGGGGGCAGTAATACTACATTAAATCAGTCTGCAGTCCTATTAAGATCTGCCTTTTTTAGTGGATTTCTCTCTCTCTCTCTCTCTCTCTCTCTCTATGATATATATATATATATATATATATATGTATGTATATATATATTATATATATGTATATATATATTATATATATGTATATATATATATATAATATCTTTCTCTGTTTCTTTGTCTGTCTCTGTTTGTCTGTCTGTCTGTCTGTCTGTCTGCCTCTCTCTCTCATTCTATCTCCTTCGTGTATTGGTAATCACGCAGCCATAACACATGAGATAATAAACTTATCGTGCTGAAATTGTGTCAAGGGATTATATTGAGTTACAAAAAACATAAACTTATGTATAATTTATGAAGACATGGTCCTGTTTACCTTTGTGGACAGTGTTCACGATATCACATTATTTTGATGCCTATGTTTAGGTCTGTTGTATCACAAAACACCCTACCATATGAAAATTTCGCAATAAAACCTAGAATATAAGGAGATAATAATCAGTATTTTCTCAAATAACCATAACTGTAGATGGTTTGTCTGGAAACATTTTTATTATAACTGTATGTTCACATTTTGTGTATTTAACAATACCTAACATCGATTATATGGATTTAAATTCTTATAGTGGTTGTTTCTATACCTAACTCATATTTTAGAACTATTTTTAATCACTATAATGCTGGGTTTTGTTTCATCTGCAAATGGTAATACTGGGCGAGCCTGTACCATGGAGCTACTACGAAATGAGTCGAAATGTGCTGTACGTGCTCTGATTGAGGACATAACATTCCATTGATTTCGCTGCCTCTTTTCTGTCGGTGGGAGAGACCGCGGCAGATGTTGTCATTGAGAAGGAATGTTTGTTATACTTTGCTCATCCTTAACTCTTTCAGACGGGGTCATACTCTCCATTAGTTCCGTTATTGTTATATACGACTGCTGCACACAATATCAATCACATTCGAAGAATCTAGTGGTAGAGCCTACAGAGAAGAGACGCTGTGGAATCAACAAACGACGACGTTAAAGTCTCAAGCAAGCGGATAAAAAAAAAATGAGACCAGGTTCAGACGGTATATGCTACAGAGTTCAGTGTAATTTTGAGCTGATTAAAGACCATTTCGATTTTAGCACTGTTTTTTATGGTAATTTCTAATTGCGGGCTTCAGATGATGCCTTATCGAAAGATAACTTTATGCACTGACATAGCAACGCACCTGGCTCATGAATAAACCATTCCTTGGAAGCTCCCCCATGTTAAGTATAAGTTATAAGTTATCTATATTCGAGAGGCAAATATTGTGAAGGGCAGTGTTGACTGATTTGAAAACGAGCTTGCGTTTAGATCTCAAATAACCCCAGCGCATACAGTAGTTATATGTAGGGTATGTTGCGGAATATTCTGTTCGCGGAATAATGACGAATTTTACTCAAACTTTTAAGATCCCTCTCGATAAAATGATGCAAAGTTTTGTCCTGTAATAATCTTTTTCATGTGAGACAGCTAGGGGTTTACTTCGATCGTCATCCATATGTAGACCCAACGACAGCTTATTGGATCACGCTGTCTCATACCGAATTGTGTGCAAATCACACATACGCACACACACAAAACACATCCATAGCAGACCATAGGTACACTCAATTGAAAATTGCGTAAATATTCTTATTTATACAAAATGAAGCGAGGCTGGGTCTCCATCCTTATCACTGAGTGGAATTTAGTTATCATCTAATAGTCCATTAAATCATATGCTATTAAAGCGTTATTGCCACGTACCACCCATGAGATAAAGCATGTCTTCGGCTGTATGAGTTCATTCAACTGCGCACGCTTACTACTGATTAGTGACGCAACACGGCTTTTCGTTTTAATTAATAAGCGTGGGCTCGCTAGTCTACGAGAATATTCCTCGTGAAATTCTAAGCACTTTTAGTCGACTGGGCTACTCGAATTTAGGCTCGTGAAGGGGACCCACCAATTAACTTATATTATGTATTTGAAAGACTTCCATATGTACCCCCCACTAAATATTATACACCTACATTGTACATTGTTGTATGAGCTTCCTCTGAAGTCCGCATTTCCCTAGGACACCGAGATCAATGTTACCCTATCTGTAACCCTAACCCTAACCCTAGTCCTAAACTGAATAAACTCTAATCCTAATCCCAAAGCCACCTAAACTTATTCATGTTACTTATACATCATGTACATGACACATAGCGGGGGGGGGGGGGGGTACATATGGAAGTCTTGCCTATGTATTGATTAATTTTATGAATTGAGGAATGATTTATGTAGAACCGAAATCAATTTTTTACATAATAGATTTGGCGTACATATTCTGTGGTATTTTCTTTTTCAGTGATAAATACTGAGTGAATCCAATTAACAGCAACAACACTGTGGACAAGCAACTTCTGAACAGGTGTATTACAAATGAAAATCACTTTTTATAAGGGCTTTTCTTTCATATCCTACTTTCCTGATGATTATTTAAGTGTTTTGAGTATAGAAATAGGAAATAGGTCATGTCGAAAGCACTATTGTGCTAGGTTTTAGCATAATACTAAGGCCTATTGAAGAGCTTGCTTCCACAAAGGCGCAATTAAATCCATCATTTTTTCAATGGATTTAGCGCCTTGTGGAAGCGAGCTCTTCATTTACATACATATAAACATGTATAGTGTTGAGTATATATATGCATATATATGCCTATATACATTATATTATATATAATTATAGTTATCATAAGTATCATGTTAATAATCATCATGATAATAATTACCATCGTTTTATTTCGTGTCATTATTACACTATGCTGTATATCTATAACTTGTATAATCACAATTCATGCTGTAATACAATCATTACCATGTACATCCAATGCTACTCAAATTTTCCGTGAAAGAGACTAGAGAAACGGCATTATAATAAGGGGAAAATCACTTTCACTGAGATCTTCAAGCGTGTCTGAACGACAGACTATGTCTTTGGACTAACAATGTCCGAGACAACGCGTCACAGTAGACTGACCGTTGACAATGGTATCATCTGCCATGGTACTTTCTATGCACAGCGATTCTGCGTAACAATATCCAAGTATTGAAGAAGCACACCCTCCCACATAAAACACATTCGGAGCCCATATTTGAGTACACGCATTGTGAGACATTCGTATTCGGAGTTCTCGACAAGACTAGTGATGTGATTTTGCTCAGCGTCAGAGTGATTACCAAATTTCGCCTCCTACCTCAGGTAAGCTTTATACAAAGAATACACCGTATGGTCGTCTTCACAGCGTTCTGTGCTCTTGTAAGCTTTGATTGAAGTGAGTAGGGAGCTGGAGGTGACTTCTGACGTGAGCAAACTCGGTCTTCCATGCATGATTTGATGACGAATAATTATGTTACATAATGCTCCATGTTGGCGTGTGTGTGTCATGAGTCTTTTCGGATACTGCTTCCTACACATAGTCTCTTTTGAAACTGTTCTTTTCTTGTTTGTGTATAAATTTCTTAATTCTTCCTTGTGTATCTCCAGAAAGCGGTTGACCTACATGTAGGATGGACAACACGACGGAGAGCTGTTCCAGTCATGTCGGCTCGATTGGCGAACAGATAGAAGGTGAGCATAACGTTGATAGATGATCAGATATATTGTATAGATGATCGGTACCTGATCATTCAAACGTGGGCATTTTTTTTTCCATAGACATGATAGATATATGATATATGGGTACTCCGTAGTAGTACTTCATGGGTTATATTCTTATACTGTCCGAGAGATTGGTCTGTATCTTGTAGCGGATATAATAATGTTCCGTGAAACTAAGTCTGGGTGCACGGCATCCCTTCCTATACAGAGGAGAGAAGTAAAAGTTAAAAAGAAAAAATTAAAAATCTCATCCAGACGAACGGCTTTTTCTGTCTAATTCTTATGTCGATATAAGACATATATTTTATCTCTCCGCTTTCAAGTGATGCTCACTGATTATCAGGTACTGAAATAAGGAAATATATATCTATGTCTTCTAAAATGACAGTATTGGAGTCTGGAGGGATACCCTCTGTCGATCTAAAGAGAAGACCCTATGGTTCTCCAATGGTACTTGTATTGGATTAAACATAAATAACTGTATATTTACGACACAAGATAGTAAACTACAATCTTGGATGAGTTGACCTCCTAAGCATCCCCTGTGGAGTTTTAACTGGAGGTTGCGTAGAGGGTGGACTTTCAGAAAAAGGATGAGAAGGAAGGGGCCTCAAACAGGGTATGTTTAAACTTTAGGGGGTCCTTTTGGGAAATAGTATAGATGGAGCCAAGTTGTTCCATGCTTTTACAGTGCATGGAAAAACATGAAAACTTATACAGACATCAGCCGTTTAATTTGATCTATCACAAACTGCTTGGTATGTCCCCTTCTTTCTCTTGTGAACTTGTTTCTGAGTATGTTATTGTACTGTATATCCAGATGGCCATGGAAAATCTTATTCAGGCATAATTATATAACTTGGAGAAACTCATGCAGACAATGATGATAATTCCACGGGACGGGATGATTACTATTACTATTTGATTGATGGATTGATAGATAGAAATTGCCAGCTAGCTGGCTAGGTATATATATATATATATATATATATATATATATATATATATATATATATATATATATATATATATCTATACACTGTAGACAGATAGATAATTGTTATATAGATTGATTGATAACTTGGTTTATTGAAAAGCATGCAAAATATTAGGCTGAAGGATATATTACTTATACGTTATACATATTACGTTATTTTAAAATGATAATCTTAGTTATCAATATATAGGAGCGTGTAACACAATGATAATGCAGACACATAAACGCATGCACATTACACACACAGCTATACCCATACTCCCTGCTCACGCGCCCATTTATACAAACACAGGTTATAATTTCCCTATTATGAGAATGGAACATTATAAACAAACTAGGGATCGACATGATCATAATCAATCTTCATTAAAAACAATAACAAACAATCGACGATAGGAAAAAAAAAAACCGTCGACATTTTATTAACAAGATTGGAGACGCGCAAGATTACATGGAGACATTTGACCATGTATAATGTAGTATACTGAACATTTCCCTGCATGTATAAAGGGCCCAATTATTGATTAGTAGGACTAGTAGCATTGGTTAAGCTCACTTTCATATGAACGAACAATGTAGAAGCAATTATACAGAGTGCCAGAAATACATGGGGTAAAACGGGCCTCGACACTTTAGGCTGTCGCTTGAGCAATTTTCATGACTGCATGCCCTCCTTTCTTTCAGTGTTGTGTGAGGGCCTTGAAGCGTACCTCAGAAGTAATCAGCCCGTAGAGTACCCCTTATCATTAAAGGGAACTCATTACATAATCGAACCTCATAGTATGCAAAGGCCTTTTGAGCTTCTTCATCACCCGCTGCTGTCGGATGAGCAGACGAAATGGCGTCGACAGGGCGTCGAGTATGCCGCGGCAAATCTTTTCACTTGTCATGTACTATAGTCTATACCGATGACTTATTCGCAGACCGCATTACAAAGCAATAAGTTTTGCTTCACCTCCCGGAATTCCCTCCCACCTACTCGCGCACTTTGCGTTGGCCACATTTAAGGCAAAAAGAAAAAAGAAAAAAAAAACGAGAAGAAAAAAAGAGGTAATCATGATAATGGCAATAATACAAATAACAAAAACCTAGGTTACCACCAAACAAAGAAGAAACATGAAAAGGGATATGAATAATAGGAATCATTGTTTGGAGATGGCGTAGAGGGAGATGGGGAGGGGAACAAACAGAAACATAAACTGGCAGTCGTATACCATCAGCTAGACAGGTGAATGGATTAAAGAAGCTATAGGCAAGACAGATTAAGAAAGAGTGTGTGTATGCCTGTGTGTGGGTGTGTTATATATCATGATTGTGCGTGTGTAAATAGTATTCATGTATACTTGTGTGTGTGTGTGTGTGTGTGGCCCATAAAGATATACGTAATAGATAGCGGAGATAATGTCTCATCATAACTTTGCCACGCATTATTTTATCATGGCATATTCAAAATCCAATCTGCCAACTGCTCTATCACAACACTTCAGCAGTCTGTTGAATATTCATACTTTTCATATATATTGATTTGCATGTTTCACGACAAATTACACGCGAAATTGTGTACAATCATTTAAACACCGTCGTTCCGTGCACCATTTTATATTGGTCGTACAGTTTCGCCGAAATTCAGCTTGATGTATAATTGCGTTTTTTTGGT
Source organism: Diadema antillarum (assembly GCF_040938485.1). Lineage (NCBI taxonomy): Eukaryota > Metazoa > Echinodermata > Echinoidea > Diadematoida > Diadematidae > Diadema > Diadema antillarum. Next base: position 277,512 of record NW_027271720.1, read on the forward strand.
TGTTGCTGTGTAATGTCATCTATTGTGGGTGTGTCACAAATCAGAGTTTCGAAACACGTCATAGTTTCTATGGTGATATCGCTATGTTATGTTGCAGTAGACATACGAGTGCAATCTGCGATATGCATACTTAATCATTCATTGTTACGCAACAGGAGGGTCGAGGGAATCGGATAGAGCAATTTGATCCATGATAGCCATCAAAGTGAGGGTCGCGAGCCGGATGAAAGGATATCCTCACTGATATATTATTATCAAGATTTGCGTGGAAATGGGCCTATAAAAAAAAAGGAGTAAAGTACGTGCACCAAAAACCTTCGCGATATAATATGCGGCAATAAAATAAATGATAACATATCCAAAGCAACGGCAGTATGGTTAACGAAAATTATGGGCGTGTGAGAAACTACAGTAACACCATAAATAGTCTACCCGCCTTTTTTTTCCTCCTAGATTAGTGAATATAGTATACGCATTTTCCTTTTCCTACAATGACTGAAAACTGTGACGTGGATACTTTTTTAGTTTTCTTGTTAACAATTTACCCTGTCGAAAGGCATGTCACAGTAGCTGTCAGTGTCATGGATAAACCGGGGACTCATATATAGAGAATCACAATGATTATAAATTCTTGTGGTTGCAATCAATTACTTGGTATGCATTGGGATAAGCAGCGGACTTGCAGGATACGATATGTCTGTTGAAACTTTTAAAGTTGTTGATATTTCACATGCAATTATTTCAATTAGCAATAATTGGAATCATCTTCATAAAACGCACCCAAAATGAAATTGGTGTACGCTTTCCACCTCGATTTGAAAGTGCGACGAAAAAAGTGTGCATACATTGTACATTAAATTTTCTTTCGAGCATGACTTTTTCGCCAAACAGATACACTGTATATTATTTCTTTTTCAGTGTTTCATTTTTTTTCACTGTCCTACACTGATCCTACACATTACTGGACCTGTTAGCTGTAACATGCAAGTAGTCGTATTCATATTTACTCATTCATTTTCATGTTTTTCGATCTTTTTTTAAGATATAGGCCTAATTTGCATGAACATGAAAAAGATAAACGTGAAGAACGACAATTTAAGATGACAATGGATATGACAATGTATCCCCCTTACCTGAAGTATATGTGTAATATATAATATGTATTATACAATATGTAATTTCTTATGTAATATGTGATATATTATGATGCATAATAAATGATAATATGCAAAACTTTTTAAATAAAAATATCTAATGTATTATTTGCATTAATATATAATGAGACATGATAGAACATTGTGATTGTATACTCTAATGATCAATTTTAATGATCAGTATGTACACTCTGCTCGATGCTTGACTTTAATATGTCTTTGATGTATTTCTCCTATCTCTGTCGACCATGCCATACAGCCTTCCGCAGCATCTACTGGGGGATCCCGCTTCTATCTTTCCTCACCGTCTTCGCCGGGCTCAACCTGTGCATGTTCATCCATTCGTGGGTGATGATCCGGCGGCACGTGCCTTACAGCGCCCGCCGAATCTTCCTCGTCCGCTTCTTCGCACTGTTTCCGGTGAGAGTTTGAACCAAACAAGTCCTACAGTGTAGAGGGAAAATTTCTGTTGCTGATATGATCTTTCTTCTCCACATTAAATTGGCAACTCCACTGCGTCTCTTTTGCATGTATCTGATATCGAAGGAAGTGGCAGCTGAACTGAATAGATTCATTAAGTCTACACATGCAGATACTGTCAATTTGAAAGAGAAATATGAATTGCTGATCTTCTGTTAACATGTTGTCAATAGTAAATCAGTCATAAGTAAAACGACTTGAGAGTTCTTTAAAATTCTGCATCCCAAACTATTTTAGGAATTGTTTAAAAAAAATAAGTGGCTCAAATGTATATTTTGATTTATATCTACTTCATAATATCACTCTAATAGTGATGATGGATATCATAATACCCCCCCCCCCCCCCCTCACACACACACACACACAGCACCAAACCCATATGGTGTACGTCTGGAACATGATCTCTTTAATCATCCTAGTATTTCTATCAGGAAACGAAACTCAAGTCCATGTTCCCCCCTGTCTCGCTGCAGCTTTTACTGATGCGTGATAAGTCCACTTTGCTTGTACGCAATGCATGTCTTCTTCTTCTTTGAAAAATGTTCAGAAGCTTCTCATGAGCTAATTTCACAATATTTCAGAAAATTCTTTCCTTTTTGTATTATGACATCACTGATTTCACATAATCATTATGAGAATGTTCGCCACTAACATTCATTGTACAAGTTATACAGTGCTATGCCTCGTGTGCATTTTCGTTTGGCACATACAAAAATCCCTTAAGTGAAACAATTGTGATAAGTTTACCTTTTAGAGATATGCTATCAATTATTGTAATCAATATTATTGATATCGTTATCATAGTGATACGCCTATCTTGTTAGCACTCCCTATGTATGAATGTTCTCTATATAAAGCGGTATTAATGGAAATACATTTGATTTGTAAACTCTTGCAATGGTATACCAATGCTATGATGTGCGGAGAGAAAGCTAACACCCTTGTTGTCTGTTTCTCCCATAAATATTCCATGGGTTTTCCCCGTGGTGTCCCCACGTGCCCTCTTTATGACCCTTAAGGACAGCATATCCTGTATCCCGTCTCGAATGCCCGAAACTGGCATGATTTCGCTTCGGTGACGTTCATGGACAATCTTGTTGGTTTCTTCCACAGATTTACTCGTTGACATCGATAGCTGGCCTGTACATTCCCCGAGCCGCCCTAATTACGAACTGGGTTTCTAGCTTGTGAGTATAGTCTATTATTATCGGTGCTAAACATTTACGGTTACAGGCTATCCGCATCGCCATCAGTACAACCATTTTTTCTTTCTGTAACTGATGAGTTTCTAGAATGCGAGCATATAATACCCTGTTATAAATACCAATGACATGAATCATTTTACGCTGTAACTGGTCCAATTCACCTTAGGGTCATATAATACCCTGTTATAAATACCAATGACATGAATAATATTACGCTGTAACCGGTCCAATTCACCTTAGGGTTGTTGTTTGTTTGTTTGTCTATTTGTGTGTGTGTGTGTGTGTGTGTGAGAGTGAGTGAGTGAGAGAGTGTTTAGATGCATTTTAGACTTTTTTGATGATGTAAGTTATAGTTCTTCGGGAATACAATCATATTTACACATACATACTTTCATGTTCACTTTGTACGCACCTGTCAATCCCTCATCAAACCCGACCATCGATAGAAGAAAAAAAACCTGTATTATTATTCAAACTCATGAAATTCTTCCGTCGAGATGTTTTCATTGCAACGTCGATGTAGGGCATTTGTTTATCAGTTGCAAACTTTATATTGCTCTTATGTTCTTATATCCATAATTGGCTAAGCATAAATTTTGTCCTCTCCCCCTCTCTCATCCCCTCCTAGATACATGTCCACCACTCTCTATGCCTTCGTTCTGCTCATCGTCGACTACTTCGGAGGGATCGAGAAGATGGAAGCGTACATGACTGGTCGGGAGGTGTCGCTACGTGCCCCGCCCTTCACCTGCTGCTGCCCCTGCCTACCATCCGTCAAATTCTCCATGTAAGACACCTGACATGTGGACCTTTTCATGTAATGGTCTTCCGTGACATCAATAAAAACCACAAATTAGAGTAGCATTTACAGTAGAAACAATGACAGCGACGCACCAGGAGAAGGAAAGAGTTGGAGATTACGGATAAAAGCAAAAACAAGAACAAGTAAAAAAAGAGGGATAAAAGAAGAAGAAAATTAGGGGAAGGAAGAAGGAGAAGAAGAAGGAGATGATAATGATAGTCAAATAAGGGAAGAAAAACAGTCCGATGTACGTCTTAGAAAAAGAAGTGCAGGAATAGTTTTGTTTTATTCCATTTTTTTTAAAGTTGCAGTGGATGTGTAAATTTTTGGAGGGGAATTCCCCCCCCCCCCCCCCCAAAAAAAAAAAAAAAAAAAAATGTATCTTTATTCAGCTCATGCAGAAGCAGAATGATAACCGAAACACTTGGTGAAAGTTTTTGAAAAAGAAAATCATCTAGTCCGTTCGAAAGTTGTGAAGTTCGTATTGATTACACGGGCTCTAAATTATTCGTGATGGCACAGAAGTAAAATAATGTGAAAAAAAAATCGAATTGCATACACATTTGAACATTCTTCTAGTCCATCGGAAAAAAGTATTTCACGTAGCTCTTCCAAAATGGCATGACAAATAATATTTACGTATTATACAATATCTCAGTAGCATCTCAAGGGAATATTATATTTCATTTTCAATGAATATATTTGTGAGATTCCTGGTATATACAGTGTACATCAGTTGTTGTGTATTTGCACGTTTTGTTGATACAAAAACAATATCACAAATTTACATTATCCTGATGGTCATGGCAATATTTTTCCATCGTCAGATTAAGAAAAAAATTAAGTTATAAAAACTAACGAAACGACAACAGCAATGTTACTGTGATCTACATTTTGTAATATGAATATTTTACTTGAGATTCAGATTTTCATATCATTCGGAAAGATCCCAAAATACGACATTTTTTTTTTTAATTCAGATAAATTATAATCTGTTCTATTGATCCATCTCAGGAAACTTTTCCACACTTTTCGGGGGCTAGTCTTGCAGACAGCGTACATCCGTCCTACCATTGTCTTTATCGGCGCCGTTTTGTGGGCTGATGGAATCTACAACCCGTCCTCGGTAAGTTTGGTGTCACCATGGTTACGCAACTATCGTTGTCATTATAATTTTCTCTCTTTTTTTTTTGGGGGGGGGGGAGGTTGTGGTTGTAAGAAGGGCATGATGTCAGTTTGAATCCGTAGGCCCTGTGGTTGCCGAAACAAGAGCCTCTGTGATTGGTGAGCTCTTCGCGCCTAAAGAACAAAACTGACCAATTACTGGCAGACGACGATCCTGCCTTCTGAACATAACAGTTAAGAGGAAGACATGGATAGAGAAAACCCACAACATCCTCAGTTGACACAAGTATCATGGATGATATATCAGACAGATTAACATTTGGAAGTGATTTGAAATCGAACTATCACAACTAAGAAAGTCGTGAGATTTAGACATAGCAAATAGTGATAGCAATGGCAACCTCGTGTGTTTTAGCTACGGTCAGATTGTGGCGCTAGTTTACAACTCTGCAACAGGAAACAAACGGCGTAAAACGAAACACAGAGAAACGGCGTAAACCAGAGACTGATATACCGTTCAGTAGGTTGACGGGGTACTTTCCGCACGAGTCGCCTCCGTATTAAAGGTTCATGCGTCACTGTAATGACACGACCTTGATTGCTCGATTTTACGTTTCTTGTACAGATATTACCTATGTCGTGGTTGTTCATAAGTAGTACCCACCAGCAAAACTTAGTCAAAGCGACTGGCGTTATATTCAATTGCTTTTTCGCGGTAACGAGACCTCCGCGTATGTTTGTATGTTAGGACGTGCGGGGCAAAGATTGTTTTCCATGCTAATTTGTAGAGCATCATGCGCTGAGTGTACACAGCAGCCTTCAACTCTATTGCAGAAGTAGGCTCCCAGTGTATCGTGAATACTGGCATGGCGCAGTAAGCCCATAAAGCACAATGGATTACATGTCAACATGTGATCGTATGTAGAGATGTCATGGTCATCGTGGGATCCTTATAATATGATCGTCTGCCAAATATCAAAGCCAAGGTCTTGAAGTGTGTTCACTGCAGCCTCGAAGGGTCAATTAGATATAGGAGACTATAAGTCCAAGTTTGAGTGCAGTGAAGTAAACAAAACAGTTTTACTTTCAGTGCAGTTTTCACCCGGTTCTATTTGACCGTTATTAAAAAGGAGACTTCCGGATGGTTTTCCGACTTTTGCATTTAAACATCTATAGATTGGTTATGCTGGGTACGGAGTTTCAGAATTTATCGTGATTGGGTCAAGGAATAAAGATATCTTGAAAATGTAAAACAAATCAGAATGAACGAGGATGATGACACACCAGCTTCATACAAAAATTCATGATTGGGTGTCCATGGAAGCAGAAGACTAGTAGAAATTAAGAATGCATATGTTCTACACAGATGAACTTATTAAGCAAGTGGTATTCTACTGGCATTGCATTGCTATATTACTGGAATACTAGTATATTAGCCTCCTTGTATCGTCATTACCCTCGGTCAGTGTAATATATTTTTGGGTTTTCAGACTATTGGTTTGTCTGCTCAAGGACCACAATATATACATAGTATTAAGCAAATTTATACATGACACTATCAATTTATATACTACATAATGTGAAATGATATAAATAGTCTGGAATGTCTCTTTGATGAATATGCGAGACAAAGAGAATGGGATGGAGAGTTCCTGTCAATAAGATGAAAAATAGAAAGTTATGGAATTGTACAGATTACTCAAGTAAAATATTTGACACAAAAGAGATAACAGCCACACAAGCGAATGGGCACAGGCGGTGCTCTCCCTTCGCAATAAAAAAAGCTTATCCCATTGGTTTGTGTACAGATAATATATATCATGTTAATTATAAAGCAGCTACAAGCTGTTTCCCCGTAGGATTAATCGTTGCTAGGTTACTTCCAGACTGTTGGATGCAAAGGATTATAGATTAGTTTAATGATTTCATTCCAAAGGAAAGTAATATTTCCGTGAAGATTTATATGCGGGTCATTTGAAACCTATAATAGTAAAGTGACGAGATCATTAATTCCTCTTTCCTGGTTGCTTCTGGTATCACTGTTACTTGAAGAAAAAGAAAAAAAAACTTTGCAACTGACCAGACATATCGCATCACTTCCTCATTCGTCTTTCCGGTATTTTCTTGCCGTTGGACTAGCTCTGGTTATTCTTATGTACATGAAGCTATGCTTCGTTTTTCTCTTTTTTGTGTGTTCCGTGGCTGACTTGGCTGATTTTATTTCTTCTGATGTCATGTATTCATTCATCTATTTTTGTATCATGTTACGCTTCGAGAAATTCTGAATAGATTTTATCACGTGAAAAAAAAATACAACTACAAAATGCAAAGCTTCTTAATTAGGTCCGAATCTGACGGAACCTGACATTGTGGTCGTGTGCTTAACTACAAGCTGTATATTATTTTGTTCAAGCCAAGTTGGACACGGTCTGGAATTTCACATAATTATTATCGGCGAGGTCTCACATACGCCTATAGCAGAACTGTCCTCAATACAGAAAAAAAGTACGACCATGTCATTTTATAATTATCTAATAAGCTATAATCATGAATATAACTTATGTGCTATCGTTGTGATTGTCGTCTCTGTTGTTGTTACTGTGTCACTATCGTTATTATTAGCACTGATACAGTTGTATTAAAAAACAAAGCATCATTATTAAGACATTATTTCATCAATTGTTGTTATTTTGCTGACTCCATGCCGTCATTTCCGATCAGATCGCGCCGGACTCCGCCTTCATCTACCTGACGGCTATCGGCCTCCTGTCCTCACTTCTCGCCGTGTTCGGCCTCTCGATCATCTACAACGCCACCGCCGAGCCGCTGCAGTACTTCATGGTCGGCGCCAAGTTCAACGCCATGAAGTTCACGCTCATCCTCACCAACGCGCAGAACCTCGTGATGGGCATCTTCGTCAAAACCGGCGTCATCCCGTGCGTCGGCCCCTTCAACACTGCCTCGAGAGGACAGGGTGAGTCCAATGTTTGTTTTTGTTTGTCTGTTTGTTTGTTTGTTTGTTTGTTTGTTTGTTTGTTTGTGTGTTTGTGTGTTTGTCTTCCATCTGAGAAGATGGCTTGACAGCCCATATTCAGCTACACTAAGCTGGGGGTGTTTCATAAAGCTGTTCTTAAAAGTTACGAACGACTTAAGAACGACTGGTGATCAATTCTTGTGCTGAACTATGGAAATTCTGATAAGTATAGCACATCAGAACTGATCATGAGTCGTTCTTAAGTCATTCGTAACTTTAAAAACAGCTTTATGAATCACCCCCAGGTCTTTCATGGGGTCCAGTTGGATGTTAGGCGGGACCGCTTCACGAGGTTAAACACCCTGCTCTTTGCAATGAATGAATGAAGCGGGATCTTTTACGTGCATGAGTTATGACTCTCTCTCTCACATGGCACCTCCATTTTAATATGTCCTGTCCGAGGGATAGAATGTTTTGCCTCTACTAGAGTGGACGGCATGATTACACAACATTGTTCCGTCCAGACTCGGGTATCGAACCCGGGTCGCTTGGGTCGGATGCAGACGCGATGCCGACTGAGCCAACTCCTTGCCATGTGATCATAAGGTCGCCAGAACCTTGATTGGAATAGCACACCAAGTATTTTGATAATGTTACTCTAAGGGATGGAATAGTTTTGGTTTAGATGCATGAATATTCTGGTTTTAACATTTTGTGAGATGAATAGAATTCACTTCTATGCGTGTTGCCGACATCGCGTCAATAGTAATTTCTCGCAAAATGAGGGTAAAGAATAGATAATTAGATAGATAAACTGATGTGTAGATATGTAGAAAGATGCAATTATCGATAGGTAGATATTCAGATAGCTAGCTAGATAACTAGATAGATAGGTAGATTGGTATGTAAATACGTAGAAATATACAAATAGATACGTAGAAAGATAGATGGATAGATTGATATGTAGATAAGTAGGGTATCAATGTGGATATATGGATAGGATATAATATAGATTGATGTGATTTCCCTACCTTTCACTATCTCAATTTAGTCCTCTACAACATGCTGGTGATCTGTGAAATGTTCCTCCTCACCGTCATGCTGAAATTCTACTACTGCTGGTGGATGAGCAAGAACGAGTACGGCCGCGACTCCCTGAGCAAGACCGTCGGCACCCACCCGCTCTCCGACCCGGAGAAGAACAACGGCGCCGCCGGCGAGAACCAGTCCCAGGACGTCGAGAAGTTCAGGGTGACGGATGCCGAGAAGGCGTCCGAGAACGGGGCTTACGTCAACGAGATCGCCATCGACTACGAGAAGAACATGAAGGACGAGGACACTCCCTTGTAAACCAAGTAGAAAAGCAAAAAAAAGAAAAAAGAAAAAAAAAAGAAAAAGTGCCCACTGCTTTCTTTTTCTCCCCTGTGCCTACAATGAAGTTGTGTTTTTTTTTTTTAAATCTAAAAAGTGCAGCACAGCCTTAATGTTTTATTGTTGTTTTGTTCAGTCTACCTTACCATCGTTCACCGAAGTGTCTTTCAACAACAACAACAACAACAACAACAACAACAACAACAACAACAACAACACAACAAAACAGCACCAAAAACAACAACAAAGAAAACAACAACAATGACAACTATCAACAACATAAGAATCAACAACCACTAAAACACACATTTAACCATTTTGTCTGGGATGTCCAGGTTAAGCCTAGACATTGCTTTTTGTGTGTACGTCAGAAGTTTATGATATATACATGCAATATTTATAGTCATGGATTTATTGATAACGGCTGATTACGAAAAACAAGAACTTAAAAACCTTGCGGTTTACCTGTGAATTTGTACATAGATATACATGTGCTCTGTACATACTTTGTCTGTTCACCAAAGGCCTTTCACTGCATCGCAATGTTTGTCACGTCCAATTACGAGATCTGTTATTATTATTATTATTATTATTATTATTATTATTATTATTGTTATTATTATTATTATTATTATTATCATTATTATTATTATTATTATTATCATTATTATTATCATTATGATTATTATCATTATCATTATTATCATTATTATTATTATGTACACGTGGGACTGAAGTACAGCTCCCAAAGTTCCAGAAAAGAAACACTAAATTGTTAGTACCTCTAATTATTTTGTAAACATAAGTAAATGCGTATTGAGATGTGTACAAGTCGTTGACGAACATTGTTACTTGTTTGATAACTCTTGTATTCTAGTCCCTGCCTGATGATTATATCAAAATCAAACATTTTTTTTTTCATAATTTGTTTCATCGCCTTCAGTGCTATTCAACTCTCAATGTTTGTGGGGTGAAACACCTCAAGAGAGATTAACATTTTTATGTAAAAGTTATGTCACGTTATTTTAAATGAGGTTGAATGAATATGCAAGGCTGGTGCTTGTAGGAATTTTAGAGCTACATAGAGGTAAGATACCTTGTATATAAAGCCATGAACAGCACAACGTATAGACAACGTATAATTTATAGTTATATAATCAATGTGCACAAATTTGACACTTTTTTATCATTGATCGTACGGGTTAGCATGGATCTTCATTTAGGATGTTTAGTTGTTTTCATTCACTCTGTAAACGTGTGATTATCTTGACTGGTCTCTGTAAAAGTGAAAACAAGAAACTAGACTGAATAATGTACACTTCGAGGTTGAAAAATGTGTTATACTTAAAGAGTCTTACCATGCAATCTTGCCATGCAGGTAGGCCCACTGTGTGATGCAGGGCAAGCTATTTTTACATGTATTATCCATTGCCTCTTTCCTTTACCCATCTGAACGTATATGGGTAGCAGACACTTAATCGGTCTTCTGATTCTGTTTTGTAATATGTAAAAAAAAATCATCACTATTAGGTATTTTGTAAAAGTATTATCGATGAGAATAATGAGAGATGAGAACCGTTGTAATGATAATCGTTATCGTTATACCATCAAATGAACAAGAACTTTCGATTTAAATTGTGAAGGAAGTCAGGTGATAGTTTTGACTTTGACGTCACGCGTGACGTCGAAAGCTACTGATGAATAATTATCAGTGATTGGACTTGATGGCTAGATAGTTAAGTAAACTATTTTGAGTTTAGAAAATAAATGCCTTAATTGCCGGATGGGTTCAAAGGGAGAAAATGGCAGTCCAAAGAATATGAAGTATTTATGCTTGTGAAAATCCTTAATGATGCTGCACTGCAGCGCAACTAATACATGTGTAGTATACCTGGCTAGCAGCTAATAAATCCTATTTCAAATTTTAACTCTACTCACGTTTTCATAAATTGTGCGTAAACTATATAGATATACTAAGCGTATATGAAGTCATTATGTACTTACGTTCTAACCCTTTATGCGAGCAATAAAACACCGGTATATTTACTGCATGACCCTTTGAAAGATTAGACAAAGAAGAACTTTTTATGAGAAATTGAGGAATCGTAACAATCACAAATTGTGCATGTAATTTTGCTTTATGCACCAAATGATCAGGGCTGATTATATACATGCCATGTATTCTGTATTGACTATGAGCCAACTAATACAACTGTTTGTGTCCACGTAAGATTTTTCCTGTCGATTGATTCTTTGGGGAGTGTGTGTGCATGAGAACCGTGTCTCTATATAATATGTACAATTGTGGTTGATCAAGTGATAACGAAAGAGAAAATAAGTTGAACTGCGACACATTCACTCTCTTTTTGTTTCATCTCTTCAAAATTAGTACAACGTTTCTGTGTCCTACGGTGTAGTCGTTGTGTCTACGATCAAAGGGAAATACATCTCCATCTAATGCTCAAGTTGATGTGAATACGTTGCGGGTAACCTCAGGCAAGCGCAGAAGTGAAAGCTTTCAATCGCACAGAGAAGAACATTAGTGGTGGTCTAAATTGGAAATGTTTCTGATCACAATCAGTGATACAAGTGGTTAGGACGATGCAACTTTGATAATTAACTGAGAAGTTTGGAAATACAGTATTATATAGATATTTATTTGCCCATAATTTGATGACTAAGAACCTTATTTCAGTTACAAAGTCATCATCATTCAGTCATTACTACGCCAGAACAATTTGATGTGAGGAATGTGTAATTACTTCGTAAATCATGTCAAAAACAGGAAATTTTGTGAAGATTCTGTGTGCAAACACAGGAAATAGGTAGAAACCGCATGGGAGGAGATGTGATTTGTCGCGAGATATGGTTTACTTCGAAAGTAATGTGCATGCGTCTGTGTGTATATGTGTGTGGGTGTGTGTGTGTACATCTCAAATATCTCAGTTACAAATCAAGGGAATGTGTAGTGTTTGAGAAAAGGAGAAGAGGGTTTGCAAAGTTCTTCTAATAATTAATGTTCTCTTTATCGCCTTTTAAACTGTAATATGAATCACAGGAGTTCCCACCTAAGGGATATTTAATTAATCTTTCAATAAAATAATCATGATATCTTTTGAACGGATCGTCCGATTTTCTTCAAATGTTCACTGAATAAGCCCCTACTCTTTAAAAAAAAATACCCACATAAATGTTTAGACCTTTGACCTCTGTGCAGAATTATTGTAGGGCCGCAATGAGTGGCTCTTCGATCAACAAACATTTTCTTTCGCGAGTATTTTTAAATATTCTTTAAAATGTTGCAATTTCACCACACATTCGGCAGGCATCTCTAACCATCATACAGAGAGGAGGAGGAAACAAATAACATGCACACAAATAACTATGACGTTGAATAAGTTGCGTAGCGTTTATTTCGTCGTTTCCATCTCGTGCATCTTCACTGTTACAGATTCAGTTGTAGCATATCAAGGAGATGGCACTAACAGCCTTAGTTCTAAGACCATATTAGTAACCCGAGTTTGCCTATCGCGGATATAAACCTTCTCAAAAACCTTCTCAATGAGTGCTCATCCGATGTAAATCAATCAAGAACACATTCGCGAACGTGACATAATACATGTACTCCTTCTTTTTATAAAAAAATCCAGGTTACTCTTAAGTTATAGCCAGCTACACAAGCTCGCAGTAAAATGTGTTCTCAATCTAAATCCCTTCATTTTTTTTTTATCTTGGCTTGCCCAGAGTAATTTGAGTAGATCTGGCTGCTTTTATCATTCCTTTACAGGAGCGAGCTTTGTGTTCATGTACAGTTCTTTTATGGAGTCGGGTCAACGAATCTTCAGGTAATACTGCAGGATGCTATACCAATATACAAAGCACTGTCACGTAGACTTGATGCTACCGTGATTATCATGGCATACCCGTATTTAATGGGATGTGAAGTAGCCGCAAAATCATGTCATTAGAATAAGATGAGGTAATAACAACAACTATAATTAACGCATACAGCTGCTTCATAATGTAAGGAAAAAGAAAACCGAAGGTGAAAAGCCTTTTTGTTGGAAGCAATGTGACCTTGTACGTATAGTGGAAGGGTATAGAATCTCTGATGCGCTTAGTGTGTTTTGCTCCTCGTGTATGCGACGCATTCATGTACATTACTCATTTAGTAATAATGATTGGCGATTTGGTTTTTTGAACAGTCAGTTTCGTTTCTGCAGAATGCGTCACGTGATAGCAATTTGTGCAGTACACTTGAATATCTGATGCTCCAGTGTGCATTGACCAAAGAGGCTATACGGAGACCATGGAGATATCGTAGTCACTGTCTATTCGTATATAACCCCTTTGGCACTGGTCCATACATACCTCTCGCCACCTTGCGAACACGCGCACGCACATGCTCATGATTTTGCTGCGACAATCAACTACGACAAGCAGAGAAGGACCAATTATAATGAGGAGGATGGGAGTAGCTGGGTCCTCTTTACGTTTTCTGCAAAGGTCCAATATGAGCTAAAATTGTCACCGGCTGATGACCGTCCTTATATGGCTATTTCATTAACACTGCGAATATTTGGAATATCGAATCATCAGTATCTGTCCACCACCATCATGCTGTCCGAAACCAGACGTTTTGCGTATGCAGCGTGTGATGACCAATACTAGTAACTTACACGACACACTAAAGCACATTGTCCAAGGCATTTTTTTAACATGCTAAGTTGCAATCAATAATGAGGTAACACGAAATATCCAAAGGAATATCAAGTGTGCCACTTTCGAGTGTACATGGTAACATGTCCATTGCCTGCATGACTATCTAGTCAGCACTGCACGGGTCCTATTCCAAGGTTTCTCCATGTCAATCGTTAGCCAGAGAGTTAGCCACAGGTTGGAAGGCCTATCCGTAGCACCATTAGCATTTTGATCGGATATTGGCTAAAAACAGTGCTCAGGGAGGTCGTACAATTCAACTCTGTCTTCATCTATACTGACTTCATCAACTGACTTTGACGCATTATGAACTATACATGCTACCTGGGTGAGATTCCACAGCTATGTGTGAGTGTTCCATGGTCCTCCGAGTGCAAACTTGTTGTCCTCTCTTCGCTCTAGCAGCACTCAAAGAAGTATGCAACAGGACGGGGAGATGGTATAATTCACCAGTCTCACATTCATCAAATGATTCCTATGAGTACGTGATCTCATACCACTGTCTCGCTCTTGAACGAACCGGTCTTCGAGACGTTCGACAGCGAGCCGTTGGCGCTGGTTTTCTCTTGCAGGTCCTGGATGCGCTCGTGGGTGACGCTCATCGGCTCCTTCTCGTCGACACCGTCGAGGTCAAGGTCGTCAACCGACGCCGACATGTACTTCATGCCGTACTCGTGACTGATTATCCAGTGCCAGTAGTAGAGTTTGAAGACGAGGGTGAGCAGGAACATCTCATAGACCACCAGCATGTTGTACAACACTATGGTCACAGAGGTGAACAAATGAGGGAAGATGGAAAAGAAAGATGAGGATGAGGAGAAGGAGGGGGAGGAGGAAGGGGAAGAGGAGTTGGAGGAGGAGGGGAGGAGGAGGGGAAGAGGAGGAAGAGAAGAAAGAGGATGAGGAGGGAGAGGAGGATAAGGATAAGGAGAAGGAGGAGAAGGAGAGAGAGAGAGAGAGAGAGAGGAGGAGGAGGAGGAGGAGGATGGAGAGGAGAAAAAGAAACGTTAGAACTGTAAATTCTTAAATCATGGTTTCTACCATATCTACTAACACTCACGGGTTTAGTCATTACTGTAGATAAGTGTGAGTGGTTTAGGCGAATGGAATGTTGAAACAAGATGCATGGCACAGTAATTTTAGTAGGTGAACTAAGTATTGATTTATGTTGCTTTAACTTAGTTCGTTCAAAAGCGATTAAAATAAATTTAATGCACACAGGAGCTCGAGTTAGTGTCAGTGTGTGTGTCTCTTAACAGGCTTAACAATGCTTAAAGAGATTAGTAAATAATATCTTTGGGTCTCCTCTGTAGAACGCAGCAAAGCCACTTAACGCTATGTTTCTACTCTTGATATTATGCAAACTAGATGAACATCAAGGAATTTCTTGTTGCATTCAATTTCTTTTGATGTAATCATCTTGCTATGAGAAAGGAAATACAAAGAATGAGAGAGAACGATACGTTATAACAATTTGCAAATTGATTTCTTCTGTTTCCTTGTGTATGTAATGTGTGCATCTGTGTGCATGTAACACAATACAGCATGTCACCCCCCCCCCCAAAAAAAAAATACAACTGTATTTTCGCATTAATAACTTCCAATATGATTAAATTGTTTGAATGTTATTTCAGGGTCTTGAAGTATAACATCTAAGCTATATTTTGCAGAAAACCCCATTCAATTTGGTTAAGTGGTCACAGAGAAATGTGAATCGTTGTTAAAGCATGTCATGGGTCTGATTCTTCCAAGTTTAGCACTTGGATGCTCTTGGACATGTTGGAACTTAATATTAATGTGTGAACACAATGGACAGAACTTGGAGGGAAGGGATTCCTGACATGCTCTACAAAACTCCTCATTTCTCTTTGACCACTGAAGCAAATTGTATGGGGTTTTCTGTAAGATGTGGGCAATGATTTCCTACCCTATAATTGTATTTTGGATTGATTCACTATTTTTGAATAATAATGATAATAATAATAATAATAATAATGATGATCATCATCATCATCACCATTATAGTGGCTACTTGTATAGCGCACAGGTCCACCTTTCAGTGCTCATGGCGCTGAAAGTTAAAGTTGTCATTGCCGAAGGTCCCGTTGTATTTTTTTTAGGGGGTGGGGCATACGTTATAAACTTACATTCACCCCTGGAGGCCGAGTCTAAGATGCCGACGCATGGGATCACATTCTTCTTCACAAGAATGGCAATGATCAGGTTCTGGCCGTTGGTCATGATGAGAACGCACTTCATAGCCGTGAATTTTGCCGACACCATGAAGTTCTTCAGCGGCACAGCCGTGGCGTTGTAGATGACCGAGAGTCCGTAGACGGCGATGAGGGAAGACACGAGACTGATGACGTTAAGGTAGACGAAGGCGGAGTCGGCCTCGATCTGTGAAGATGTGGGAGGGGGGGGGGGAGAGAAGGAGGGGATATGATTAGGGTGAAGCCGCGATATTCTCCCAAATAGATTTTATAGATACGATGCTACTTAGAGAGATGACTATGATAATAATTTGTAAACGCTACTGAAAAACCTCAATATATAAATGATAATAGCAATGAATACGATAGAGACATACAAGTAAGCATTGTATGCCTAATGCATTACAAATCTTGTCATATATCTCAGGGCAGCATCTTCGTAGTTGAAACGCAACTGACATATTTCAAGATGTCTTGCCATTAGCCATCTTACCATTACTAGCTCTCTATTTTTACACATGAATCTTACAACGGTGATGGAATCGAAATTCAGAGTGAGTATACGCCATATCGCCGTATTCCTAGCTAACAGGTCGACCAGCCTCATAGCAAACTGGGATCTTCACTTTTTTTTTTGTGGTAGTTTCCATGGCAGTGTCAGGTCCCAGCAGCAAATTGCAAGATGGTTTCAGATTGTTTCCATTTTATAACAATAAATGATTTCCTTGTTTTTAGTTTCCATGACTGAACATTCAATCTACTTCCAAGAAATTACAGAGTGTTAACATTAATGTAGTTGTCAACTGACGCTGTGAACGAAGGATAACCTGACTATAGTGTTAGTGTCGACGTCGGGAAAATGCTTGCATTTGTGGTGTCGTTATTGTCGTTACTGTCACTCAATGCAAGGAATAATCAGTATGAACAGCGTATACCACAATCCTTTGAGAAAACAATTGTTGGCGTAGATTTCCCTTCATCTATCGTGTCTGTAGGCATCATTACACCACTTCCATGCACTACAAACACTGTTACTATCTACACTTTAAAACGCATCCCACGAGACCGACATCCACGAGTCATACAGCCCATGAGTTCGACTCTAGGCAAATAAAGCCCACGAGTTCGACAGATACAACGCGGGGCTTAATGTGTCGGTCTCATGGGCCTTGTTAGCTTGGTGTCGAACTCATGGGCTGTATATATGACCAGTGAGCTGTATTACTCATGGGCTGTATGACTCGTGAGCTGTATGACTCGTGGGCTGTATGACTCGTGGGTGTCGGTCTCGTGACGTACAACCTTTAAATCATGTTTTTGGTTGTTTTTTGTCTACATCAATCTGAGCAAGCGTAATTTCCTTACCACGGATGGCTTGTAAATTCCATCTGCCCAGAGGACGGCCCCTATAAACACGCACACTGGTCTGATGAATGCAGTCTGAAGAACCAACCGTCTAAACCGATGAAAGTTTGTCCTGATGGAGAACGGCAAAAAGGGAAAATGAAGTATGTAGTTTACAATCAGTGATTGTGGCATATCTTGATCGAGTGATTAAAGCCTTCATAAAAGTGCTTTCGCCGTTAAACGGACCTGCAACAAAACCAGTACGGCTGGCTTTTGTTAAGCTCTTTGCTCTATTCTTTATCTTTCGCCTCCTCCTCCTTTCTATTATATTCATCCATCTTTCTCTCCTCTGTTGCTCATCCCCTTACTATCTTTCTCGATCTCTCTCGATCTCTTTCCCTCCTCATTCCATTTCCCTTCCCTGTCACTCTTGATCTTTCACCTTTAATCTTTCCGTCTTGTGTTAGACCTCGGGCGTCACTCGTTTGTTTGTTTTGTTTTGTTTTACATCTTTGTTCCCTCTCATCACCAACATAATTAATTTGTAACAATTTATTTATTTTAATGAGTAGAGGGTCTGACACGATGAGACCTAGCTATGACGTCACTCCTTGACAACATCGTTGTTCCCTCTTATCACCAAAATAATGAAAATGTTACAACTTATTATGCCTTTATTGAGTGGAGGATATCAAGGAACGATGACAAAAACAAACAAACAAACAAACAAACAAACAAACAAACAAACAAAAAACACTACTATACTCTAGTCGTACTGAAGAGGCTAGGCTGGATAAATAAGACATTATTATCATTATCATTATTATTATTATTATATTCATTATTTTTTTTTTAATTTTCCTTGAACAGGTTGGTGGATATCAACTTACATGGAGAAGTTAATCTTTGGCAGACAGGGGCAGCAACAAGTGAGAGGCGGGGCGGAGAGGGACACCTTGATCCCATCGATGTGGAGCTCCATAGGCTCCACTCCGCCGAAATAATCCACGATGAGGAGCACGAATGTGTAGAGAGTGGAAGACAGGTACCTGGTAGAGGTTTAAAAGGGGGCACTACTTAAGCATCTCTTTCAACAGGCAGCTTTAAAAGTATAGTTTACCATTGGGAGCAGGGATTGAAAAAATGTCCGAGTTATCACATTTGTTGTATAATGTGTAGGTCAGTTGTGTCACAAAACATCTTACCATATAAAGATTTTGCAATAAAGCCTAAAATGTAAAGAGATATCCCTAATTTTCTCATCAAACCATAACTGTGGACGGTTTAGTCTAGAAACAAGTTTATTATAACTATTGTTCACATTTTGTATACTTCTGATTAAAAATTTCACATTGGTGGTCTTTACCCCCAACTCACATTCTAGAACTATTTTGAAGCACTAAAGCTGTTTTTTTTTTAAATCTACAAACATGGTAAATAATGCCTAAAGATCCGCGATGAAAAGGCCATATCCGACCAGTTTATCCGCCAAAAATCGTTCTTCGATCTGCGTATGTGCGAGACAGCTATCTGCTCATGTGCGAGACAGCTCACGTTGTTCAACCCGGTAAGCGCGTTATAGATAGCATTAGCGCAGCAGATTTAAAACTGCCCTTTAATAAACAAGACTAAATAAAATGGTCAAAACGAAGAGTGGAATAGAATTGAGATTGGAAACGTTTGACCAGCGAATTGATTACTACATTAATTCCATGTTACTCTGCGTATTATCACAAAATGAATAATTACAATTTCACTGTGCTCGGAAATTGTTGCAGTGCCATCTATGGGGGCATTCCGTATCCGACTAACGGTTGATCGTTGTGGTTATAGTCTTTGTTCTTCATATCTGTTATTGTAAATATCTGTAAATAAACTGTATTATAATGTAAATAACACAGTCTGCAAGAATCTTCAGCTTATTGAAGGAGGCAGACTTAACAAGAAGAAAGAGAAGAAAAAGAGGAAGAAGAAAAAGAAGAAAAAGAAGAAGAAGAAGAAGATGCTTCTTGAGTCTGGCCGGAGATGTGTTACTGGCGTATTAATTTTTGCATTAATTTTACATTAATTGTTTAGCATCAGGTCATGAATTATAAGAACTATAAAAGTCTGCATCATATTTTGGAAAGCACTACATGAAGAAATATTATATCGACACTAATCGACATGCTGTATAGTCTGGTGTGTCGGAGTGCAGGCGACTTGAAGCCGGAACTCATGAGCAAGCATCTGACTTTACAACATCTTCGACTGGTACTTACAAGCTCGCACCCCAGTTCGCTATTAGCGATGCCTTGGGCACGTAGAAACCAGCCAAGGATGTGCCAGCATAGATCTGTGTTAAAAAAGAACAAGAACAAGAACATGCTTCTTTTCGATTGAATTTGTTCGGTTTAAAATAACAAATTCTCATGTCAATGTCGTCATATACCGCAAGGACAGTTTATCGTGAATTCAATTCATTTTCATTTCATTTCATTTATTTCCCGTCCTGATAAAAAGCATTTACAAAGAATGCAAGATGGTTTATATTTATAGAACATTGGAACAAAGCAGGAAAAATGTACAACTTACATAACAATTTCGCAATAGACAAACACAACATAAAAACAGTTATTTCAGTTTGTTGGGGATCAACAGAGACCGTTGGTCTTGGTCTTTCTATGGCTGATCCAAAGTATAGCAGCTAAAATAGTTACATATTTTATATGTTCTGGAATTTTATAAATTCCGTAGTATACTTAGCTTTCCTGCAAATTGAGAATACTAGGCCTATAGGTAGCTTGCTCTGTCACAATTGTTTTATCTTTCAAATTGAAACATTGCATGCGAATTCGCGTCACAAGCACATTCCCTTATCTTTTTTTTTTTTTTTTTGGTGATCTAGATAAATGATATGTGCGAGGCATAGTTTTATCAGTTCTTTGGAAAGATTAACGCACAGAAAACATATTCACCACGAAGAGGTGCAAAGTCGAAACTCCGTTCAAGTTTGATTAAGAAATGCTAACGTGAATTCTATAGGACACCCGATATTCAAAGGTATATCCAGGACGAACACTGCTGTTTTTATGAGCGCATATTATAGCACATTAGACAAAATAAGAATCTATAGTTGAAATTCAAACTCAAAGTTGTTTTGCTGAGCTTCGGCCTATTCACAAAACCGGCATGACGTTAAAACTGCAATTAAAGGGGATGGCTAGTAACTGATCAGTGGGAATCAGTGGGAATGCTGGGGGTGATTGTTCCAATTCTTGTGGGATTCATTATATATATATTGTTGTGTGAAAATTATTTGCTTCAGAACGGTCTCATATTCAAGTAATGTGCAGATTAATGCCCCGTCACTGACCAGGCACGCTAACCTTGAAACATTAAACTGCACATTACTTGAATATGAGACCGTTCTGAAGCAAATTATTTTCACACAACAATAGATATATAATGTACTCTTAAATGAATCCCACAAGGATTGGAACAATCATCACCCAGCATTCCCACTGATTCCCACTGATCAGTTACTAGCCATCCCCTTTAAAGGGAAGCATCACATCAATGGAAATTGGTACTTATGGTTTACATTCAAAGGGTTTTCCATTCATTTTTCTCTGGTTGTGACCCATCCACCTTCTGCTTTGCAGAATAAGTAAACAATGAATGAAGGAATGAATGAATGAAGGAAGGAAGGAATGAATGAATGAATGAATGAATGAATGAACCTAAACATGCATAAACGCATAAAATCACTGAATGGATGATCAAATATGAAGATATAATTGCAAACAAAACTTGTTACATACAAATTCACTCTGCACATACACCCTTACATCAATATAGATAAACATATAGGTGAATGAATGAATGAGCGAATGTAGAAATTAAATGAATGGCTATAGATAAAGAAACAGATAACAACTATCCCTTCCGTTATATAGGTATATCCATGGATATCTATCTTCCATTCTTTTCATCCATAATCTTATGTGTGGGACAAGTGAGCAGATTGTGGAGCTATGTCACCACCTGTGTCCCGCATGGAGAGGAGGAAGGGAAGGGACGGGTTGACCTTTGACCCTTACCGGAAAGAGGGCGAAGAGGCGGACGAGGAACATCCTCCGGTTGCCATAGGGGATGTGGCGCCTGATCCTCATCCAGGAGTGGAAGAACATGATGATGGTGAGCCCGGCGCAGATGGTTATAGAGATCAGGATAGGTAAGCCCCAAGGAACGGACAAAATCACTGCGAGAAACACAAACAACAACAAGACCAAAAACAAATAAAAAATATAACCATATATAAAACCATATGGTATTGTTTACCATTGGGAGCAGTGATTTAAAAAATGTTCGAGTTATCACATTTGTATATAATTTCTTTATGTATAGGTTTGTCGTATCACAAAACAACATTGCTATACCATAGGCCCTACATAAAAATTTCGCAGTGAAGCCTAAAATATATAAGAAGGTGTTTTTTTCTCAATACACCATAACTGTAGATGGCTTTATTCTAGAAACGATTTTATATTCAACTTTTGTTCATGTATATATTTAACAATACTTAACATTGATTATACTAATCAATATTTCAACATTGGCTGTTTCTATCCCTAACTGACATTTTAGAACTATTTTGAAGCATTCAAGCTGGGTTTCTGTTTCATCTGCAAGTGGTAAATAATGCCTTTAAATTCGACTTCGAAATCATGACGATCTATATACATGGTAGCTTCAACACCTCGAGAGCACATGGTATGATCTTCTTCAGTCTTATTGAGTTTGTGCCTAAGACGAATTTGTGACGGGTGTTCAGTTGGGTGTATTTCTACAAAATACAATCATAATTGGTCAGCAGGGAGTCGATATTACAATTATGTCGCAACTGTTAGTAGATTTTGATAATAACTCATTTGACACAGTCTTGATTAATTACCTTATTATAACACCATTCGTCCGTACACAGCATTCTGAAAATTTGGGTTATACTTCTTAAAACTGATAGAAAAATGCGGGAAGGCAGTATAAACCTGGGCTATGGAAATTGGAACGGGTGGATAAAGAGGGAGGAGATTTTGGCTTTTAGATGTAAAAGAAAATAAATAAAAAGGCAAAGAAAAGCCTTCGCAATTGCAAGTCTTCTTGTGGCCATTGAAAACCGAGAATCGGCAGTAACAATTTCGGTGTCTGTTTGATTCAGTCGCAAAGTTCCGTCTGAAAGCGATCCTGTTAAGTCGGGAACAAAGGGGTCATAATATGGCTGTGGATTTACGGTCAAATGAAAATACCACTCTTTGTTTCTGAGATTTCGATATCTTTGACTTGAGGCCGGGGGCGGGCAGCAGCTTGTATAAAGCTGTATACGAAACTGAAAAGTTTGGCTTTCATGCAGATATCCTTGCACACACCACTTCTGAGAACAAGTGGTCATTGAAGGAGCACTTGTAATTTCATTGTTCACGTCCCGATGTAAGCAATCGTATCGCACTACAGAACAAAGTGAGTGGTCTCCTTCGATGCATTCTCCGCTCTCGACACACCAGGCAGTTAGTTTAGGTTTTCACTTTCCAATGATGTATTTGCGATATTGTATCCGCAGATGTTTATCGAATTCGATTTATGCCTTTGATTCCTATAAGGACAAGTTACAATAGCATAACAATGTGTGTGTGTGTGTGTGTGTGTGTGTGTGTGTGTGTGTGTGTGTGTTTGTGTGTCACAATGCACGGCTTTATTCAGGTCCAAAGGAAATCAGTAGAATTAGCCAATGGACTAAAATTTAAGAGTGA
This sequence comes from Diadema antillarum, assembly GCF_040938485.1. Lineage (NCBI taxonomy): Eukaryota > Metazoa > Echinodermata > Echinoidea > Diadematoida > Diadematidae > Diadema > Diadema antillarum. Next base: position 300,691 of record NW_027271720.1, read on the forward strand.
CTTCACCCTAAAACGCCTCTATTCGATATTGATTTATATTCGAATATGTTTTTTGAAAGACGAAAGATTCCATCAACGCCTGACATTAGGTCCTGATGTGCGATTATAGTTTCTTACTCTCTTCGACAAAATAACCACATTTGTAATTTGAAAACCCCCATCTTATCAACATTTGTATACAGTGACGCAGCCGAAAGGCTAGGTTGTTCAGTAATAGGTTTTTGGTCCTCCCCTCCCGGCAGGGATGAGGAAAGTATATACCAACACTGACTGTTTTCATGGTTTTTGCAAACATCTCAGAATCGTGCATTTACAGTTGTTGATGAATGGGGCAATAAATCAACTTTTATACTTTTTTTGTTCTGCTACTCTTTCTTCCGCGGCATTGTTCAACGGAAACAATCATGACAATAGCCAAGGCGTGAACTTCCAAACCTTATTCATAAATCATTCCATATATCAATGTGTATGCCTTTACAGATTTTTTTTCCCCCTGTCATCTACAATAAAATGTATGACAAAAACACGTGCAAAGTGATGTAAGCATTTTATTTGTGGGAACCAATAGTAAGTCCTTTTACATCAATATCTATTATAGGCAAACTTTGAACATACTACATAAATGTTATTTTGCTTCGATAGACTACAAGACTAGGTTAAAGCATAGCGGTGGATTCAAGTTGTTGTTAACTTGTCTTCGTTTTGTCATGTGTTTGTTTCACCTGGGGCTTTAAATACATTTCTCTCGAAAAAGAATATTTCATATTACATATTTTCAGCCCTCAGCCCCCCCCCCCAAAAAAAAAACCGACACGTACACACACGCAGCACACACACCCACATCAATATATATAATATATTATATATATATATATATATATATATATATATATATATATATATATATACAGTGTATATATATATATATATACATATACATACATATATACATATATGTATATAGTATATAGCGCTAAAAATTGAAGTGAATTGTCTTTCAACTCATCGGCTGCGAGAACTGCCTGTGTCGTGTACAATCCTAGAAAATGTAAATTTTCATTTGTCGGAGAAAACGGGTTAAGTGGAAAGCTGATCATGGTAGATTCTGTTCTTCCATATTGGTTTCCACGATCTATAAACCTATTGCAATTGACAAGTCTTTCAGCTTAACAAAAAAGAATATTCTACAATCATTTTCAGACTACGCCCGCTAGAGTATAATATTCATAAAACAATTACCCCACCCCATTTCTTCCGACACATTCATCATAGGTCTCTGATATTGCTTCTGAAAGTAATATCAAGAACATAATATGTTTACAAAACAGGTGATTCATCTATGGAAATAATATATGGAAATTCTCATTTGCCGCAGATGATGGATTAAAGGGGATGGCTAGTAACCGATCAATGGGAATCAGTGGGAATGCTGAGGGATGATTGTTCGAATCCTTGTGGGATTCATTTAAGAGTACATTATATATCTACTGTTGTGTGAAAATTATTTGCTTCAGAACGGTCTCATATTCAAGTAATATGCAGATTAATGCCCCGTCATTGACCAGGCACGCTAACCTGGAAACATTAAACTGCACAGTACTTGAATATGAGACTATTCTGAAGCAAATAATTTTCACACAACAATAGACAATATATAATGAACTCTTAAATGAATCCCACAAGGATTGGAACAATCATCCTCCAGCATTCCCACTGATTCCCACTGATCAGTTACTAGCCATCCTCTTTAAGACAAAAGGCTGATTCTTACTTACTCTTCATCTCTTCGCCCGAGGAGCTGACATGATCTGAACAACCCGTCGACTTGTTGCTGGACGTGGCATTATTATCGATCTCCGAGTAAAAGATCACCGACGATTCTGTCGCAGCCATGTCGCCGATTCTAGAGTTCTGTCACAGAAATTATCGAGATGAAATCGATCACCAGCGGTTGATCCACGATACAGCTATAGGCGTTCCCAGCCAGACGACCAGCTCAATTTTGGCGGGGCTCTTTCAACCCTATTATACTTACTCTGGTGTAGTTGGCAACAAATCGTGCGAACGATGTACTGTAATGTCAAAAACTTGCAAATATGTTACAGTTACGCTGGTCTATTGGTGAACAAACAGGTGCTTAGCAATCCTTATTCTATATCCTTGCTGGCATCCCAGCTGAATTTGTGATGTAATTCCACAGACTGACTGTCATCTCCTAGACGGAGACCATTATACAGCTAATATTCCGTACCAATGAGATTTCAGTCGTATTGAACTGGACCATGGGGATTCGTCTTAAAAGCTAACACGCTTCAACCCTAATCCTTTAGTGTGACCACAGGTGCGCGTTTCCGACGGCGAATTGAAGTGGTTAACAACAGACCGCTCGCCGAGTTCTTGAACAATCTTCGAAATTACTCACGGAGACGCACTTTGCTGCTGAATAGCGAGAAGGGAGAACAGAAGCAAACGTTGTTATTGGTCAGAGGCGCTCATTGAAGGTGCTCATGTGTTGTGAATGCAACACCGAAATGTGGGTGGTATTCAAAACGCCCTATTATTACTGCGAAGCCCTCCAGCTTCCATGGTTCGCAGTATATCAAATCAGCGATGTGTTAATACCGAATTCAGCGTAACAAATTGTGACACATCGTCACAATCATTGACAATCATGCTTCGAAGAACGATCCGCACTCGATTGAATGTGTCGAACAGCCACACGTAATTCCCACACTGGTTGAAACACTGGATTCAAACGCAACATGAAACGCAATGAGCGTGCAAGAAAACAATTAACTCCGTTTTGACTTTCCAGACTCGTGAACTTTGGATCATCAGATTGATACAAAAAAAGTAATGACTATGGTATTGTAACCGAGAGTTACCCGACGGGCTTCCATTTAATAAGCTTCCGCTTGTCAAATCTTTCAAGTGAGTTTCAAACTCCGGTCCCCATAAACCGATGTAATCGGCTGATATGTCATTTTGTGTCAATGGCCGCAACAGTCCAACATTTTATCCGCGTCTCAAACGCGCTGTGATGATATTTCCCCAGACACGATGTGGTCCGTTTATCTGTGTAGCTTTAATCATTAACTCGTATTTACGCCGCCCGGCGTTAACTGCCTCTTTTGCCGTTAACCGAAGTCGTCAGTAAACAACCATTGATCTCACCTATTCGGGGAAGCACAAATGGACTAAATACCAATCTCAGCTGCATTGATCCGTCACCATAGAGTTGTTTATCGGCTAGCTCTGTGGGAAACGATGAAGAGAGAGAAATAAAAGAAATCCTGAAATTACTGATAATAGTTTCCTAACTGATCATTGCATAATTATATTGTTTTGGCGAACACGAACAAACAACACAAAAAAAAAAACAATTTAAACACGCCGATTTTTGCATAATATGTGATATATACTGCAGTTCATTTTCTGATATACCGCAGCACACCAACCTTGGCTCATGCTTATTTCTTTCTAATTGCCTCCTGTAAGTTCCGATGGAAACTGAAAATGGATATCAATCATGTTCAAGTAGGAATAAGATTACATCTAGAACGTAATTATCTCAATGCATGTTTACGAAATAAATCAAACGGGAGTTGGCCATTTTGTCAATAACCTGCAGCTGTTTGTTTCGATTAGCGAATCTCATCATCACGCGATAATTATGACGTCACGTGGTAGGCATGTGACGAAATGGTCAAAGTATAATCATTTATAAGAATACTTAAATGAGTCATACTGTGAACACACATGCTTATCAGGAGAAATTGACATACTGAAGGTATTTGCCACTGATTATTTCTCGACGTCCTATGTTACACGCTAACATGGTGAATAATTATCATAATAGTTATGCTAATTATAATGTCACTAATCGTTTTATTAGTATCATAACCATCGATTTTATTTTCGTCAACTCCTATAAATGCATTTTTAGTTAACATGTTCTCCAAGGAATTCTAATGGGCTCATCGATCATTTTTATACATTTCAGTTTGAAGGTTATATATCCGCAGGAAGATGCTTTTGGATTTATTGTAATATAGCATTACAGGTTTCGAGTAAGAATGTGTGTGTGCTTAATAACTATAAATGCGGTATATAGTCGATGATCAATTACTGTTATTACAATTACAAGTTCTTGTGCTCCCGTTGCAGTCTGCATGTTGATCTATTACAAGACGTGTAGGTTTTGAAAGTATGAAGATGTTAAAATAAATAAATGAGCTCAAAAGTCTCGGTGGAAAAGAGCGACCAACATGTTTCCTTGTTTTTCCCAAAAAGTATACTTTATGTCAAAAGTGTAATCTGCGGTGTGTAGCTGCAATTATCTGAATAGCAGGTGCATCGCTTTACACACCGTTTACGAATATAGATTCACATTTTCTGCGTGTTTAGGCTGTTACTTATAGTTTCTTTTATGTTCATTCAATCGGTCTTCTCTAACTTATATTGAAACATAGTCACAATGTATGAAAAAGAAAAGAAACCTCCGGTTTATCTTCAAGCGTGATCATTTTAGATCTGGTCATAATTACAGTACACTGTACCTATCCCTTTACTATTTTGCTATTAATTCTACACATCATGCTCAAATCGACTACACATCATGCTCAAATTGACTTCTCATCGTGAAGTGTTCTAATGAACTTGCAATGATTTATGTAAAGGAAAGGACTTGTGGTTGCAAAATTGCATTCACCCTAAAAACATGATTAATGAATGATTTGGGTGTGAAAATAATGATCGTGTACAGGTTGGGAGGTATTAATAGTGACGGCATACCCCCAGTTCTGATTTGTGTGATTGAATATCACTATTTGGTGAAAACATGTCAAAACATCTAAAGTTTTTTTTTTAATTCTTTTGATGATCTCGATAAAGCTTCTCTCATGCTGTTTGTTTGACTGTGTCATATAGGCTTACATATAAATCAATTTTAACTTTAACGTGGAACTGCACTTATTCATGGCCAGACTTAGCATTGGTGGCACACATCAGTATTTGAACGTTCATGAATAACATGATAATAACATTGGAAGCTGTAGATGCCCAAGACACGACGACACGCATTTACCACATACAAGACGTATATCAATATCATTTGAGTGTATATGATCACCCCCACCCCGTCGTAGGAACCTGGAAGTTAAAGGACAAGTCCACCTTTATGATACATAATTATGGATTGAGTGAAGGCAACAATATTAGTAGAACACGTCAGTGACAGTTCGGGGAAAATCGGACAATCCGTTCAAAAGTTCTGAATTATTCAAATATATATGGGCATTCGCTGCTGGATGAGAAGACTACTAAATGTATGATGTCACATGCGTACAACGATATAAGGAAATAAAAAGAGAATTTCACAAAACTTTACTTTTTGAATAAAGTGCAAATTTTTTTCGACTTGTTACTGACGTATGTTAAGGATAATATCATTCCCCCTGCTTTCTGAAACAGAGAATTCGAGTGTTCTTTCATCATGCGAGAAAAGTGAAAATGGGTTGAATTTTCATTGTTCTTTCTTCGTTGTACACAATATGTGACATCGCAAGCTATTCTTCTCATCCAGTCTTGACTGAGCAGAAACTTCAAAAATTCATAACTTTTGAACGGATTGTCCGATTTTCCTCAAACTCTCACTGATGTGTTCTACGCATTCACAAAACTCACATGTCTATGAAGGCGAACTTGTCCTTTAATTGAATTTCTAGACTGTGCACGGGTTAATGAAAGGGGACGGGGTTTAGAGGGTTCGGGAAATCCTCGGGATATTTCCCAAATTCTTCTTCGCCCAAACCATTCTTTGCTCGTTTCCTTCGAGCCGGCAATCTAATATCCTTCGCTAAATGATCCAATAATTGCAGGAATTTGCAGCGTTCATCGTCTAGGCCTTAGCTTTGGGTGGAACCCGGCCCTTCGGGCGTTCGGGTACTTGTATGATGAGCCCTCTTTCGTTAATGAATTAGGTTTGAAGGTAAACGTGTCCACAATTACGTCAAATCATACATATCTATTCATTAGGCCTAACATCTTGAAAAAGAAAACACACACACACACACACACACACACACACACACACACACACACACACACATACACACATAAAGAACCAGAACAAAGCATGATGACACAACTTGAAGAATCTGCATTGATTCTTGAAGCTCTCTTGTTCTTGGTGATAATGCTATCATATAGATATATAAAAAGAGAGCTATAGAAACATACGTACAGACAGACAGACATACACAGACATATATAATCATGATACCTACATACTATACACAAATACGTGCGTAGGTACACACATACATAACATACATAACATACATACATACATACATACATACATGCATACATACATACATATACATACATAGAGTATATTCATAGATTCAAGTCTCTCGATATAGAAACTAGAATTTGCGGATGCTTTTATAGAACGCTTTACTGGCGATAGGAAATACAACCGTTCAACTAATAGGTCTGATCTATCAGGTCTGATGTATCATGTGAGAATTCCAGCATCGATACTGAAATAGACGCATTTCAAAATCGTATTGATTTCTGTGTGGCAGTTCAGGTATTCTTTTTATCACAACAGGGCACAATTATTTTCTTAGCTGTTGTCTGGATGATTCTTAGTTAACAACAAAAACTAAAACGACCCCAAACACGCACACATCATGAAATAAAAAAAACGTATGTGACCCCGTGGATAAAAACTATGTTTCATCCTTACAATATAACGTTTAGGAACAGTTGAAACATTTCAACTTAGGTCCTACATCATATCAGGTCACGACCTATTGAAGTCAGGTAACTCAAAGAATTACATGTGATTAGAGTGCAATAGATTGAGCAATCGGTTTTGTGACGTCATAAGATTAGCGTATGACACACTTCCTACACCGCTGTGAACTAAAACCCATTGTTCTCTTGAGGTCATTCCACCGATGTGCGAAAAGGATACCTTACAGGCGGAGCTTTAAATGCATTCCGCTCATCATATGTCAGAGGAATCAGTAAAAATGTTAGTTGTAACAGATACCCTTTTTGTGCCCGGGCCAGTGCTCCACGCCACTTATTTCTTACTATGAACAACACTGCTAGTGATAATGAGTTTTAGTGTTGCTTCGCTTGTATTATTCAACGCCATGATTTCCCTAAACTTTAAAAGTAAAACGATGTTTCTTTGTCCGAAATCATCCTCATGAGAATGATTTGCCCACGAGTAAAACATTGTGAGAGAGTGTTCTTCCATATCGTCAACAAAGCATTGATATCCATAATCCTTCTTTATATAGGGTGGGGTAAACAGCGTAATCAAAATGTTCAGACTTGACTGCTACTAAGCTGCGCTCATTAGTGTGCTGAATCCTATCAATCTATACTTTTGGGTCGATAATACCGTGAAGAAATTAATTCTATCTATAGGGACACAGAATTCTATTTTATTGGTGAGAAGGAACGGGGGGGGGGGGGGGGGGGCAAGTGTGAATTACACGCACCCTGGTTCCGAAAGTTAGTTTTTTTTTTTTAACTTACGTAAACATTCATTAGAATGCTAGTACCATGCATGGACATCGTGTGCATGCAGTACATTAGTCGACAATGACAGTAATTTTCATTTAAGTGAAGACCTCAGTATCTTTTTAAGCTAGTAGGTTTTATCGTTCACCAATAGAATGCAAAGAAAAATCTCAAGCACGGAATACGAAATTTAACTTTCAATGACACGTTTTATATGGTTGTACATACAGCGTAAATTTCACAATTATGGTACCAGTCATGCCAAACATCATCAACAGATTAGAGTTGCAATCAAGTTAAATAATTGCCAAAACGGAAGAATTTGTTCAGTGGTTTTCCCCGTTTTACTTGCTTTCCTTCTCTTTCCTTCTCTGTCCCTGTCCCTCTCCACCCCCACCCTTCCCTGTCAGGTTGAGAAAATAGCTTCCGATCTGCATTTTTTCCATCGTCATTGCGTTAAACTTTGCACCTCCAATGCCTTGAAAGACCAATAAATAAAAGGATGACAACATTTATAGAACCAAACAAACACGAGAGACGGCTAACTATATGTGGGGATTTGAGACAACGATAATATACAAAGTTAGACTTGCGACTCTCGGTTAATATTTGTTTTGTAATGCTGAACCAACAGCGCGCCACCGACGGATTCATTAGAAAAAAAAAAGATGTTTACCAGTGTACATGGTGTACAGTTTGCTATCATATAACAGGCATAACAAGGTTACCATTGAGCTCCTTAATGACCCGTTTAGAAGATTTTTAAGTTGACAATCTAAATGTTAAGTAGTCGCAAGTCGTTCCACGGTAATGGCGGCCATAATATGAGACATACCGCAACCCAACTGAACTCTCAGCTTTGACTATTTTGCGATGACAACTTGGAAAAGTGCCATGTAGTATAACATGGTCACCCTCTAGAAAATTAATGATAATAGTCACGAAGACTCTTGTGTTGACACTCCAATCTGATGACGGGGCGTACAGCCATACAAGCTTGCTTTCATGTTGGTCCCTTTATACTTCTCTTTCTCCCACCCTACATGCATTTCGATTTCGACCAGTTATCATCATAATTACTGTGTGTATCATGTATATGTATATATTTGTCTGTTTTGTAAATTGTTGACAAGGTACAAGAACATGTGCTATCACATTTGATGTAATATTGCTATACGAGAAGTGTAGAATAAATTGAACTTGAACTTGAATTTGATGAACGAAAATTCAAATTCTTCGATTACGTATAGTTGTAGCTCGGAATTATTGGTGTGTCGCGCAGACCAGTACATAAAATTGTCGAGTAACTTCTTCTGACGTTTCAGATTCAGACACCATTTCCTTTTGCAGAGGTGTTGCAGCAAATACTAGACGGGATGATGCAAATCAATTCCCACTTATGCACAAACTTATGTCCTCAAAAAAGAAAATAGAAAAAAGAAAAAAGCTGTTACTGACAGTGGGCCTATATACACTGTGAAGACTATTATATAGTTAGTTACCTTCATAAGTGAATCCGGCCTTTCCCCTACTCCGTGGTGGGTAGTATAGACTTTGTTGATTTCACACGGTTCAAAAAGTTGTCAGACTCGAGGATGATCTTCATACTATTGACCTGCAGACTGAGCGATCGATCGATCAATCATGCTATCATTCGTCTGTAGCAGTAAAAAGATTTAAAGTAAGAATAACTTCATTCCATCAACATTTCATGGAGTCGTATCAGTCGAGCGATCCGCTCCTCTTGTGTGCTGTAGTTCTTGTAAGCCGTCATTTTCTCGTTCCACGCTTCATATCCGTAACGATTGTTCAAAGTTGAGCGCTCACATTTACATCGTCTTACCACAGTGGTCGTTGCGTATAAAGGCACTTTAGATAATAGTGGTCTTGCTTTCTCCACGGTCTCGACCACTGAGAGTTTTCACCTCCTGTTTGCATTGTGACTCAATACGTTTAAAATGACTCTCTGACTCCTAATCGTTTCGAGTGACAATAGAAGAAACTTACCTTACCCCTGTGACAATATTTATTCAAGGAAATGGTGATAAAGGTCCTCGGAGAATAAAAGTTCAACACCAGGTGTATAGAGAGAACACTTCTTAAATTTGGTGTAAGGCTGAACAGGCATTTCGTAAATTACCGTGGAATTCTTCTTCGGGTAACTTGCTGGCATATATCCGTTAAAGTGCTCAGCTAAAGCCTGTTTGTCTCCTGCAGAGACCGAGAGAAAGAGATGAGTGAGGTTTGTGATTAGTATTTCCCGCCCAGAATTCTATCTTCCCTCGCTTTCACCTTCCAGAACTACTTTTTTCCCTCCCCCGCGTACCCTTATCAGGGAGCAGCGGTATAAACGTTCCTTCTCATCATGTTGGCCTGATCCTCGCCTTTTTTGCAGTTACTTCATATCACGACCAAAATGACTGTCACAAATCAGCAACGAAAGCCAAACTTAATTAGATTATATCATCTCTTCATTCACATATGATGAGAGTCACACTAGTATATTTCTTAATGGTCATGTAGCCCTCTTCTGCAAACCTTATTGACTTCGACACTTTTTTCGCGTTGAAGGTATTTTGAAAGTTTTATCCGGTTATAGGGTTTGCAAAGTTTAAAATAACACTCATTGTTTGTTTGACCAAGAAAGGTGTCTATTTTTGGGAGAAATGGTTGCCTGTTTTGTTTCTTCCTCTTCTCAATTTTCATTTCTTGCTTAACACCACTCTTTAGTTTCATCTTTCTTTCTTTCTTGTTTCCTTGTTATCTTTCTCAACCAGTCCATCTCCCCCTCTCTCTCTCTTTCTCTTACTTTTTGTGCTAAAGGGAGCGTATAGTTTTGGTTAAGACCTAGAATAAGTTTTCTAATACTTTTGGTGAGATAATGAGAAACTTCTCACGAAATATGAAAGAGCATGTAATTCCAAGAGGGATTCAACGTTGATTTGATGAAAATCGGTTTTAAGATGGCTGAGATATCCAAAAAAGAGCATTCCTAATAATAATATGCTGGACCGACCTTTTGTTAGGATCGCTTTGTTTTACTTTGTTTTGGATGTCTCAGTGATTCCAAAACCGATTTTCATCTAATAAACTTTGAATTCTTCTTATAATGGCATGCTATGTACTATTTCATAAGTGGTTTCTTGGTATCTCACAAAAAGTTAAAGCCCAATTCTCATCTCCACCAATACTATACATTCCCTTTAACCAGTGATGTACACGTCACGAAATGTCTGTAGACATTGCCCCAAACGTGAGACACACTGCGTGCGACGTTTTCGAAATAATTCTGATAATTGTATTCGCCTTAAAAGCCTAAGATATGAATTCATAAGAATGTGTACAATCCTTTTCGAGATAATCAAGCACGTATACAAACAAGAAGAAAGGTCAACTTTGGAGCGGAGCTTTGTTTTGGAGGTTATCACGAGTTTAGCTTAGTCATCGTTCACCAAAATCTTTGGAAAGAGCTGCTGAAAATCTATAGGCAAGATGTAATATGACATCCGCTATTGGCAACATGCAGACCACTAGTTTTGGACGCGTGTCCAAGAACATGGTACAAAAGAAAGAAAGAAACTCGATTCGTCGCGTTAAAGGGACATTAGAGACGATTTATTTTATTTTACATTATATAGGACTAAATTAAAAGTGCCATGCATAGATTCGTGGAATTTAGTGTGGTCCTTGAGCAGACAAACCAATACTGTGGAAAAAAACACAAAGCATATCACACTGATCAAGGATGATGACATATCAGGAGGCTCACATATTCTGCTAATGTAGTGATTTATTTCCACTACAATACTACTTATTTATACATTAATATGCATGCTTTCTTCTTTTGTTCTGCTTATATCGCATGGACACCATGCATTCTTACGTGAAGCTGTCATCATCCTTGTTCACTGTGAGTTGTTATAATTATGAATTTTGAAAAAACATTCTTTTTCCTTATTCCGATCACTATAGATTCTGTAACTGTATCTTATATAGTGTAATGTAGCCAATTCGTAGATGTTCAAATGCAAAAGTCTGAAAATAATCCGGAGGTCTCCTTTAAGCAGCTTCTTTGGCAAAGATCCCTTCTATCATTTGAAAGGGGGTGGGGGTGAGGGATAAGAGAGATTTGGACACACATGTCCTTCATTTCCTGTCTCCACCTCATACAGGATAGTTTTATTGCCGGGTGATAAGCACAAAGCGTTTCCATGACAACATGTTTTGATATCATGTTCATTTATAAGTGTTCTGCCCCATGTTATCTTCCTGCTTCATTGTTCATCTATATATGAGATTGCAGGCTACACCAAACGTATACAGTGCCAAACATTTAAATGAATCCACGTTTATTAATGTGAAACATTTTACTTATAGTATGGCCATGCTAAGTAAATATTTTTGTAGCACGTAGGTTAAAGATAATAACAGTAATAAGTAAAGTGGATCATGATATTTATAATGATAATGATATATGCAATATTATCATTGATATTCATTTACTATCATTATTGCTACTACTACTACTACTAGTACTATTGTACTATTATTACTATTATTGATACAGTTACTTTTATTTTCATTATTATTTTAATTAGCTTTTCTTTTATCATCTTCATTTTCATTACGAATAATTTTTTTTCCACCAATCAATCATTTTAATCGATTGATTGATTCATTTATATATTGACGGTAATTACTAGCGCCTTTCCTACGACGTGGTGCTCAAAATCATTACAACACGTAATTTTGACAACCCAACATTTAAAAAAAGATTTTTTTTTTCTTGAAACATAGTGAATGTGGATTCTGCGATTGCAGAATGAATAGGATTGCACTGACTGAAATTTTGATGAAACAGAGCTTTCCTTTCAGAAATAATGATTTCTTTTTACAAGTTTTTGTTAAGTCTGTGTGCCGCCCTCTATAGATGAGATCTTTACAATTCCTGATTTCACAGTCGTAAAACGATAACATACAGAAATGGCACCAAACAAAAAATCACGAAAATACACATTTCAAGGATTCTAGAAGAGATCTTTTTTTTTCTCTTGCAGGAGGAAAGGAAATGACAATTGTATCAATAGGCCTATCCCATTGTATAACCAGCAGGTCAAGGGAGTGTGCACTTAAAAATAAGAGACTATCTTTAGAAATTCCTTTCGTATTTACCGCTAATCACTATATTTCTGGTTTGCCTCAAACGTTTACTGAATATTGTTCTTGTCCATTTTCCTTTTACCTTTCTCTTCGTATTTTTACAGCATTCGTTGACTCCACACATGTTTACGCATGAAGAAAGTTTCTCAATTATTAATAATTTGTAATACCCGAGAACGTGATTGACAGTGTAGTTCGAGTTCAGCATAATCATTAGAGAGAGAGAGAGAGAGAGAGAGAGGGGGGGGGGGGAGGTGGGAGGGAGAATATGTAAGAGGAACGAAGAACTCATCATAGTGAGGAGTAATAACGCCCTGTAGATTCCAATCTAATGGCAATGACCTGCCCATAAAATCATGTACTGCATGGAAAATTCATTGATATCTGAAACGGTGCTACATAAAACCAGCCATCCTTACAATGATGTATGTACACTTCCTATTTCTGTCCTGTCGTGTAAATATTAAAGGTTGTTGTTGTTGTTTTTTTGTTTTTTTTAATCTTCTTGTGGGTACATATTCGGATGAATGCCAGCCAGCGCGCCATTTTCACATAATCCAGGAACTCACAACACTGATCGTAATATACAGCGATTCGGAAGCTTGGCGTTCAGTGTAGCGCCATCTGTGTTTAGTTCTAAGTGTCAAGTACAGCCGCTTACTTGAAACTATTATTACGTTTGAAAGGTTATAGATCCTGGGAAAGGATGAATACAGCATTTAAGTAATTCATGTAAAAGTCATGTGATCGAAGTTTGTGACGAGTTCATGATACTGGAGTAAAGCTGCAACAGTCCAAACCTATGAGTGAATTGTTGGCAGTGGACGTCAGGGTAGAATGGTTGCACGTTCCGCATACTAATTCTGAAAATGATTTAAACAAAATGACCAGTGAACATGAGGAATATGTAAAATCATCGTGAATGTATGGTGTATAAAACTTAAGTCTCCACCGTCTTTAGCGGCTATTCTTGAATTCGCATAGCCATGCTCCTTCATTGATGGGCTACCGAGGAAAATCGTAGTAGCCCCATGGTACAATATCTCTATTACAAAAAGCCGTAGGCATCATAGCTTCAATGTAATTGTAAGTTTGATCTACGAGTACATTCTTCCCTTTTCATATTTCTTTCGAGACAACATTTGAGGTGTATATCTCCGATTTCGCTGCTAAATAATGAACAATGCTCAATTAACTGTTCACGTGACCCTCCTGAAGACGTATTGATTTCTATTACTTTTTAAAGCTATGACTGATGAATCCATGATTCCCCATAACTCACGATGGCACTGTTTTATGAAGAGTTGTAAATGATTATATAGTTGATTTCTATAATAAGTCTATGGCAGCCTGTGTGGTAAGGGAATTTACAATCGATTTTACTTTTGATTTAATGAGCTCATGATGACACTTTTAGCAGCACATTAGAATGATTTTCCAATGTACCCGCGTATCTATGTTATACTGAGTTCTCATTTAGTAAATGGAGGGCTAAAACCGATTCGTAATAACGAAAAGAAAAAGATATTGTGGTTAAAAACGACAGCAACCGCAAACCTTCTCCAAGAACAGGTTGTTCGCAACTACTGCAGTTTTTCAACTGACTCAGTGAGCGACGTCGATTGGCAAACATCTATTCACCAAATTACTATGACTACATACGTCTACGATTACCAACGGGAGGCGAGGTCGATGAGGAGAGATGTTGGAATGCTGTCAGCGCGCGTCAGAACGTGACAGCGCGCCGATGTTTGCCCATTCAGGCGATACATTAATGTGTTTACTCTACGGAGCATCGCTAATTTACGGGTCGCACGTCGGTTTCACGCACCGCTGACAGCTCTGTTCACTGTTCAAAGTAAGTTAGGAGCGCAATATACTCGTAGTTGCAGTTGGTCGAATTTATATGGCTATGAACCATCGAGGTATTATAACGACAGAGTACCAAGCAGAAATAGGACTTGCGTTGCGCTTCTTGAGTCTTCGAGAGTTCGTGCGCCGGGGTTCGCTGTCGCTCAGACGATCCACCTGTCTATCACAGTCAGTCGCTCGAACGGATGATATCGATTGCAGATCAAGTGATCGCAGTCTACCTGGATCATTTTTTTGAGCGCACTGGCTTCCCTAACTGCGACGGAGGCAGGCGGGCTGTCTTCGATGATACGGGCAAGCTTTGGAGCTCTTTCATTATGAACGGCGATTATTACCCCATCAATGTTTGGACAAGTTAATTCGAGGATTACTATAGGCCGACACAAATTAGACGTTTACATATTCGTTATACCCTTCTGGGCCACACTCCAAAGTCCAAGAATGCAGGTGTCATCGTAACTCGGTCCGTAGAACTTGAGTCATGGGTTTACCAGAGCTTCGTGCACACCAGCTAGAATGAGTTACGTCTTGAGGCTACACAATATGTTACTTAGTAGTTGTCACTGGAAAGAAAAGTAAATAGCTTTGGGAGCAATGTCATCGCATTCGACAGCATAAACACACGGTAAGTTTCTCCAAAATGCTTTATCAGTGTTTATAGACTTATTTGTTTATGACCAACCCTCCGTAAAATTAACAGGTGTAGTAAATATGATATTATTCCCGCAGCTTCTTGTAAAGAAAAATGTCATAACTTAATAGCAGTTTGATAGTGGAGCAAGGTACGTGTGTACACACTTCAATCGTCACATCGACCATAAACTTGTGGTCTGTCACTATTAGAACACGAACGCTGTAAGCATTTACATGTATAGGCTTATGTGTAGACAACCCGGCTATACGTCTTACTGAAGACGCATTTCATTCGATACGTATTGGTCTGGCAAATCAATAATCATCATTTCTTTGTACACCTTTCTGACGAATTTGGGTTTTCGATTGCTCTCAAACCCTAATATATTGCAGTATTATGTGATTATGTTTGACGGACATTTTGTTTTTGTTTGTGTGTGTGTGTTTTGTAGCCTCGCAATATAAATGACATGATGATCAGGTAGAACGTCCCATATTCTTTATCATATTCAAAATCATTTCTCTTCAGTTCAACCAACCATTTCTCATGTTCATTTCCGTTCGCCCCATTAAGAGTGATTGAATGAATGGATAGATTAATAAGTGAATACGTACATGCATATACATGCCTACATGTACACACAGACATAGGCCTATATGTATGAATCTTTCAATCTGAATTTTCACGTTTTGAGAATAGCCTACTCTTTAGAGTGTTGATACTTTCTCATATACACTGTATAATATGCTCCACGTCGGCAAGATCCAGAACTGCAACTTCTGCAAGCAATCCAATATAGCAAATCAATGAGTGCTGACGAATTATTCTTAGGCCAAGTTAAAAAATTAGATGTTTCTTGAATTATGAGCATAATGCATTTCGGAATGTAATCTGTGCAATTTATGGTATAACATAATCGTTTGTTCAGACCGCATTCTTTATTATGATGCAATCGCTTGGTTACAATGCTGTATAGGTGAAAACGCGGTATACGTATTGCGATATACAGTCAGACAAGCGGTCTGGAATTGGCTGCGTTAAAGTCAAATCTCGTACGATTTCTCGTGAGGATATTGATGATTTCATGAAAATACCTAATGAAGAAATTCGCACTCAGAACTGAAATCATACCGCTATGTCTGCCTCTACTAATCAGCACTAAACACACGAGGTATTACTTTAACCGTCTGCTTGCCACTTGAATTCTTTGTCCATACGTTTGCGTGTGTGAAATTTGTGCATATTCAACTCATCGGCACAGTAATCACTGATATATCCAAGTTTATCCCCATAGCATTCAAGTTTAAAGACCACTTCAATAGTTGTTGTTTTCGTTTTTTGTGGCTGCTGTTGTTGCAGATAAAATTTTGAAAGTATGGCAATCTGTACACTATCAAGAGAAAGTACTGTGTTTTTTAATGTAATTATATATTCACTGACGTCCCTTTAACAGAAGACAGTAGTGATGAATGAAATGGATCTGTGTTGGCCCATCTTTCTAAATCAAATATTTGTTCTGGTGCAATCGATGGAAGACCAGCGCTGCCGTTGCATGTAGAAGACTTCACTCTGAAGATGAAAATCTCCCGGCGAAAACAATTAGCAAAATGCCCTTTCGATTTGTCACCTTCACACGTCAGGCGTGGTATTACGTATCGAAATCAATCTGGCTGCGGATTATGGATGGCGAATATACATACACGCGCTAATAGATTAATCATGAAGAACGCATCGAGCATGGCTACCGAAATGGGCATGTTGCCGTTTATGTAGTATGCTTAATGGCATAGCAAGCAGAGCAAGATTATTTATCATTATGTACATTAATTTCATGCTGTGTGCGTGTGTGTGGTTGCTCGTTTCTGTGGGTGTGATCGAGTAAAGAGACTCTAATCAAAAGGGCAGTAAGCAATGTCTTTCTTGTCGTTTACTTTTCTTCCACTCTGTCTTTATATTTCGTTTCTCACAGGAAGATCAATTCAAAATATCTGAAAGAAATGCATGCTACGGTGGAGATGGCATTGCTGTCTAAACACACGCTGACATGAAATCAGTTGACTCCTGATTCTCAGGCGAGTTTCTGCCTTATCCCGCAACGATCATCATTCACATCTAATGATTGTCTGATGTGGGGAAGTGGGTCTTTGTGAGTGGTGATGTGTCTACTCTTTGCCCACTGATACCGTGTCGCATTGATTCCTTTTGTTTGCGCCGGATTTGCAGCGTCATCTGCAAGCCGTTCATGATGAATCGTCTTCCGGCGATAACTGCCTGTGTTGCCATGGCAACCATGGTGTACCTCTCGCGATGCGAGGGTCCTCAACCCGAAATCGTCTACCGCAGGAGCGGCGATGTCGTGCTCGGGGGCCTGTTCGGCCTGCACTACACGACGAGGAACGCCAACGCCTGCCGCATCCTGCGAGAATTCCAGACTCTGAAGCGGGTCGAAGCGATGACGTACGCCATCGACCGCATCAACGCGGATGAAACTCTTCTGCCCGGTGTCAACATCGGTTTCGAGATCTACGATACTTGTTTCTACGATGTCGTAGCTCTGGGACGGTCGATGAACTTCATCCCCGATCGCAGCGGTGAAATCTGCTCGTGCGTGAACGTGGCGGAGAGCGATCCCATCGTCACACCGTCGGGAGAGTGCGAGACTAAATACTCAGGAGTCGTCGAAGACGTGGAGACGATGTCGACATGCTGTTCGGGCACGGCCTTGGTCGGGCTGGTTGGCGCGGAGCGAAGCGAGGCCAGCATGCAGGCGGCGACATTGATGGGCCTGTACGAGACGCCGCAAATCAGCTACCTGTCGACCAGCGACACCCTGAGCAACAAGGCCTCCTTCCCGTACTTCCTGCGTACCGTGCCGCCAGATCGGCACCAGGTCAGCGTCATCGTCGACATCATTCTCCACTTCGGATGGAGCTACGTGTCCTTTCTCTACTCCGACGACGAGTACGGCCAGAGTGCCTATGATTCGTTCAGAGAGCAGACGCAGCAGGCTGGGATATGCACGGCCTATTTTGAGGTGAGAAATAGTCTTTAGTTGCCTTGGCTGAACTCTTGGAAAGTTGGTTAGTCTTTAAAAGTCACCGTAACCCAGGTGGTAAAAGAGAAGGTAAAGGATGGTTTTCATTATCTGGGGATTGCAAAATTTGCGAGGAGGACTGTCAAATCTTAAAGGAGAAGTTAAAAAAAGATGTTAGAATAGAATTACTGTTGCATTTCCGGGTTATTCGCACCAACATCAAGTTCTATTTGTCTTTCCCTTCCACTTTATCGTAATGGACTCAGAAAGACGTACTTCAGTATACTGTGGGATGTAATGTAATGAAATGAAAATGCACAGCCACACGATTGCCTCTAATCAAAGCGCCAAGACTAGAAAAATATGAATTATATTGTTATTTTGAACTATGTAGTATATAATTATGTAATAGTAATAATAATAATGATAATAACGATAATGATAATAATAGTAGTAACGATAACAATAATGATAATAATAATAATAATAATAATAATAATAATATCAGTAGTAGTAATAATATATTAAAATATATATTCTACATTTTTATGAAAGCTGTGCTATTGCTGCGGCTCACTGATACATGTAGTCATCACGTATCAATTTACCAAGCTTTATTTTCCGTCTTGTGACTTGACATAAGGCTACAGACAAGGGTGCAAGTTTGTGGCGTAAATACTCAATTCTGAGTGATACACGCCATTAAAACCAAAACAACAACAGCAACAACAAAAACAGGGTGCATATAGCCCGGTGAAGTGATCTCGCCTCACATAAAACTGGACCCCATCGCCCATGGAAGGCCAGCTCGTGCAGATGGGCTATTCAGCCATCTTCTCTGATGGACGAACGAACAAACGAACAAACAAACAAACAAACAAACAAACTAAGATATATGTCTTGAGCTACGATTGACTGAAATGCTTAAGGATATTCATTTTCTTGTTTCTATATACATATAGGGTAAGCTGTTCAACAATTTAGAGGCTGTATTGCCATGCAAATGTTTGATCTCCTCACATTGCTTTTGTTATCCGTATTGGGATTTCCAATAATAATTTCAAGTGATACATTTTGCTTCTGCTGCACTGACTTTAAATTTATCTAATTTCGAAAAATGCCTCAAACGCGTTTAGGATGGTGATTCTGCCTCAGAAAATCTTTAGATAAACACGCCCTAACATGAAATAGAATAAACGAAATGGTAATGTGAATAATTATTTCCGTGTTTGCAATAATGTAGCAGATATTTCCTTATATCTATCGGATTTCTCTCTCTCTCTCTGTTTTTTTTTCTTCAATTAAGTCAATCAAAACCCCAGGGGCGTCAATCTGTTTTAATGATAGAGGGAGCGGCAAAACTTGGGAAACAGGGAGCGGGGGGGGGGGGGGGGGGGGTGAGAGGGTTTGCCCCCTCCCACATGAGGGGGATGTTGCATTTTCCTACGCTGACAACCCCCCCCCCCCCCCCCACCCCGACTCACCCAGAACAAGTTTTGAGCATGCTCAAAACTTGGCTATACGTGCTAGGTACTGTCAGGTGCAGGCCATCTGCGAGGACCTCCGGGTAGCAAAAATGTTGTCCCCCGCATGTAGCTTGCGCGGAAAGATGTGACAGACTCTTGAGAATGCGCAAAGCCTGTTAATCTTCGAGGATTGACGACTTTCCAAACGTAACACCAAAAATGTGTACCAGATCATATCATTAAAAAAAAAAAAACACTCGCTCGTCTGGGAGTGGTATCCCCCTTCCACGATACCCCCTCCCACAACGTCCCCTTCACGCTCCCCTGCTAAAGGCCTAATAGTCTTTATTATTTTTACTTACTTTTTGATAGAAACAAAAATGTAACATTTCATCAAAAGTGTGCACCATACCTCTTTTTGTTGAAATGTACTCGACTTTCATTGCCCTGGCGAATAACGTACATGCAGTAATGTACCCAATTGTTGTTGGGTTTTAATTTTTCTCATAGTTCATAATTATTTCGATATCAAAAAAATTCCATAATCTGTAGAATCTCATGACATGTAATATGATGCCACTAAAGCTATTGCCTACATCAACGTGTCGAGTTCTGAGCAAAGTCTGTTAGATTTCAAAATATTGCAAACAGCGGGTCAAGGTTTTGGTCTACGGGTGCATGATATGACTTGAAGGCTTGAAGGATAATCAAAATGAATTGAAGAGGATCCCCAATCCATAATTATACTATAGTTGACATTCATAACAGAGGGCAGGAATTATGTCATCACGACATCAATTTGCATTTGTGATTGTGAGCAAAATAGTCACGTTTCATGAAGTAATCTTCAACTTCTTTCATTTTTCTGTTTTTTTATGAAACTCTTACTATTCTATTAACTTGATTTTACTATTCTGTTGTTGTTTCAAATGATTAAAATGATTTTTAAAATGCTTTAAATGAAAACATCTCATGAAAATAGACAAGAGCATCTATGCAAGAAACCATGAGTTTAGCCGATTTCGTCGTTCTTTGTCTAGTCCGTTATCGTGAAATCACTGAAATGGTGATCATAGATCCCGACTTTTATTCTGTCGTCATCACAGGCACTTGACGAAGACGCCGACGCAGCCGTGTACGATGAAATCTACCTGCAGCTGCTGTCGGATCAGTATCACCGAGCGAAGGTCGTCGTCCTCTTTACCCACGCTCAGGGCGCCAGGAAAATCTTCGAGGCGTCGCTGAGGGGCCCGATCACCAGCGCGTTCACCTGGGTCGTCAGCGACGCCGTAGGCAACATCGGAGCCGAGATGTTTCAGGCGTTGAATCTGGAGACGGCAGCAGTCGGTAAAATCCTAGAGTTTATGGGAAACAATTCTTATAAGCTTCGCGTGTTACCTGCATTTGGAGAGTCATTTAGATAATAATTATGATGCTTGCATTGCATGGAAAAACACAGGGCACATCAAAATCAGTAAAATGTTCCTTTTCAATCTCCTTGCGGAAGTAAGGAAACGACGATTTCAGTCATACCATAACACTGCTGAAGAACGCATAATAGGGCCTTATCAAACACACCGACATCTCGCGCGTGTTAGCCTATAAATTACATGAATATGTGGCTTGTTCTCAAAATTTTATATATGAGAAACTTCTTAGATCATTTTGACTGTTTCATTCTCTCTCCATTAAAACTTTTACTCTTCTCCACGTTCGACCATTTCTAATTCACACACTCTCAAAGAGGCAATGCATATATATGCATAATGTGTTATAGGTATTTAGTCCTACTGACGAAGCTGCATCGGCTATTCGTATAAATGACAGTAATATGCAAGGTGTAATAGTGAGTTACCACTTTCATTCCCTTTAAAAACAATCCATCCAGTGCCTTTATAATCTCCCTCCCTTTCTCTCTCGGAGTCCCTTTCGCTCGCACACATAAGTATACAGGTCTACAAATTTCGATGCCGTTTGCATTCTCACGAGCGTCTGTTTACCCCGCGCTGCTGCCTCAGATTCTCATCAAACACTTACCGCCTCTCATCACCTTGATATACATACTCTTCAGTATATGCATAACATACTCATCAATGTCGGGAAAAACACACACAAGGAATGATATTGATTACAGAGGGTCACGAAAGGCGCTTCTTGCTAGAAAGAGAGAAAAAAATCAAGGAAATGTGTGTGTGTGTGTGTGTGTGGCTGTGTGTGTGTGTGTGTGTGTGTGTGTGTGTGTGTGTGTGTGTGTGTGTGTTTGTGTAAGGGGATGTTGCTTGCGTTTGTCTTTGAAACTGCGTCGAATAAAGGGAGCACTGTCTTATGGCCTCATGTTGAGATACAACTGAGATCTGAGCAATCCTTCAGCTTCTTGACAAGGAAACTCATGTACACAAGAATCAATCAGTAATTTTGTATTTCCCTGAATCAAGATTACTGCATTTATAAATAATACAATGAATGTGAATTGTGTATATGCATTGTGCTGGTAAAGAAAGGCTTCCAAACAAGATAAGCACGCCATGAGCAAGTAAGAGATATCACGAGTTTATAGACATATCGAGACATCACGGGTTTATTTTATAGACAATGTCTATATGGAAATATCAAGAAGTGTTGCAAAGCTAATGAGCAAGGGAAATAGAAGAAAACATAGAAGGAAAAAAAAAACCCAGAGAATAAAGAATCCCTGTCAAATTATCTTTTTTTAAATGTTTAATTCATCTGTCATTAATATCAGAATGGTGGCCAACGGAAGTATAGAAATGATGCACATCTCTTGAGGTGAACACATCCCTCATACACATAGAGTTCAGTTACGTTGTACTTCTCTTCCCCTCCCCCCCCCCCCCCCCCCCGTCTCTCTTCGCTCTCTGTGTTATTTTTATGTTCCTTGTCATATTAAGGTACATTTTTCATTGCAGTGCTTTCGCTTCAGGATGCATTACAGGGACGGATCCAGGAATTCCGTAAAGAGGGGGCGCGTTTACAAAATTAAAGGCGGGGGGCGCACGCACCCTTCCCCCCCCCCATTTTTTTCTTTTTATTTCTTTTGTTTCAACAAAAAAATAAAGGGGGGGGGGGAGCGTGCGCCGGTTGCGGTCCTCCCTGGATCACTGCATTACTCGGTTGTGTGATGTAGTAAACACTGCCAAACGCACGCATCCAAGTGTTGTGTTGGTTTTTTTTTTATTTAATCATGAACATGACAGTGAAAACGCAGGTGAAAGATCTGTGGGAGCAGAGGGAGGGTGGACATTAGAAACCAAGGAAGGGAAGCAAAAGACGAAGTGTAAAGAAAGAATAAAAAGGAGTACAAGATCACAAAACGAGAGCACGTGTTTCACATTTATCATAGACATGAATGCGTCACGGACGGACAAATAGTGTGGCTGTGATAGTGCAGCGCGCAATTGTAGACACTTGATAGTGTTGATGTTGAAAGGAACAACAATTTCTACCAACAGACTACCAACACACAAAACATTATTAAGTCCAACACGTTGTAGGTTATTCAGATTGCTTTTATAATAACCAGTTTTTCGTTTGCATAAAACGCTGCAATCTTATGATATCTATCTTTTACATTTGGGTATATTATGTATTTATGTTACCAAAAGTTGCTTCCAGAATCCCTTTTCGACAATTTTCGCTGAACCGAAAAAAAAAAAGAATTATTACGGAACTAGAAATTCTGGAAACTATCATCTATATCATATTTGTATATATATCTTTTAAAAAAATTCGGTTATATAAAATTATCAAGGTCCTTGTACTCTACATGGTATTTTATTCCTACAGAGAAATCAAAACGTCAAAATTCATAAATAATTTCAAAATTGAATATAAGCAGTTTCTTTTGGGAGATTATATACATAGGTCTGTGAATGTTCTAAGTGTAAAATCATTGCATGATTTATGAACTTTCTGTATTTGTATCTCATCTTGTATATCATCTTGTTTTAGTGTATGTTCAGTATGATATACAGAACATACACGAAAACAAGATGGTACAAGATCAGATACAAATACAGAAATATCGTTAATCATTATCTTTAATGCTTGGTGTTAAATTAACTGAAACTGAAACTAAAACTAAAACTGATACGATCTCTTGCAACAATCGTATAGCCACGCATCGATCAAGACAACGGAGCAGTTTCTCGACCTGCTGCTACAAAACGTGACTCAACCAGTAATAATCATCAAAATTTAATCATCACCCGGGAAAGAAGGTGAAATTGTTGCATCGCAGGATATTGAGCAATCACAAAAAAAAATGTCCTTTCATGGACAAGCACACACACACACACACACACACACACACACACACACACACACACACACACAACAGTTTATAAACACAGACAAACATACATATATGTAATGGAAGACTTGCGAGCTTTGAAAATAAATCTACTACTGTAACAGGTTGGCCTCCAAATCATCCGATTTTTTTTACTCCTTGTATCATAAGCGTATACGTATAGGCTACAATTTATTCAAAACGGTAATGCTAGTTGTGTGGTTCGCATGTACAACAAGCTGTCGTACGATAATAACAAATAAATGTTTTCGTTGTAGTTCACGGTGGAGCAGAGTTGCTCATAGCAACCGGATTATAATCACTTAATCATGTGGTCAGAGAATGAGCACAAAACGAAATCAGGCAAGAAAATTTTAATATCTGTGCGCACAGCGCTTTTGCGCTTTGCGGGCGCCAAATTTTCGTAATGGCAAGTGACTCTATTGACATAGTTCCATTACATTCGTTTCGTTACAATGCCTATTGTTTGATGGAAACAGAAAAAACAACATTCTGCTTTTCTTTTCTAATTTGGCAGACTATCGAATTCCCTCCTCTCTGCGTACCAGTCGTTGTTTCATTCGCTTACGTCCCTCCTGACCTATAGGTGATTAGGTATGATGAAATTTGGCATTTGGTGTGTTTTTTTCTTTCTCGCCAACGTGCGTGTGATTTTATGTGTTTGTATTTTATTGTGTGTATCTGTGTGTATATGTAGGCCCTTTTGCGTTATTCTTTTTTAATCAATGGCGCAGAAACTCGTTAGAGCCAAAGTGAAAGTTGACCTTCTCATTCAGTTGGGATTTTGATTCATTTTCCCCGGTGATCATCTCGCAACCGCCACCCGTTGCATCGGCCTATTTGAGTTAATCGAATGAAATTGATTTTCAGCGCCCGCGTTCATTTCTGAGTCAAAGCAATAATCAGCTTGTCCTTTCAATCTGTCAAATATAGAAACAAAGAGAGGGAGAGGAGGTGGGAGGGAGGGAGAAAAATTAATACAATAACAGATATTATACAGATGTCACACCGCGTAGCTAGCTGAAATTAACTTCGAGGGTGCTCGTTTGAAAATATCTCCGGATGATAAGCGTTCATCTTTCACTATACCTGCCGATATGTCAGTGGGTTTCAGCACCGCGTGGTATCATGTGGGAAATACTGAGGTATGATAATTCAGCGATCCCTTTCAATTATGGCCTCGGGTGATCTTTATGTGCATTTTGGGAGCGCCAATATACGGGGGGTGGGTGGGAGGGGGGGGGGGGGCTTGCTTGGTCGCATGGCGCTGAATACACTCACAGGTGCATCTATTTAGAAGAAGACAAATCAGAAAGAGAGAATGGAGACGATGGATGAAAAAGATTCAATATAGAGCTTGGCTGATTACCTATGCAGGACACTGCACAATTTCAAATGAAACGGAGTAGAATCTTTATTTCCCCGCGGACACATTTGTCAAGGAGTTAAGGTTTCATCGATACCTTTACTTGTAAAGGAAATTGATTGCACGCTACTTGTGATGGCGGAGATGTCGTTTTTTATATTGAATTGATGTAAAATACTCACTTTGTTTTTCAAATGTAATACTTGCCTTTTTCTGATACAAACGAGATGAGATGAATTATTCAAAACAACAAGAATGTGCAAAGACAAAACTATCTATTTACCGAGATTTGGAATTTTAAAGAATAGCAAGGATTTGATCAAAGCCCTTGTCACTTTTTATCGCCGTTATAAACGCCTTTGGACCAGCGGGAAATTTTGGTTGTCCCCCCCCCCCCCCCCCCCAAATTTCAGCAGACGTGTTTCTCACGTCTCTGAACAGTAGTCTATAGCAGCCGATTATCTACAGAAAAGCTTATGCTCGGATGGCAACCTGATGGCGCCGTAACTGTTAGACAACTGTTGCAATTCATCAGTATGCTTGTCATGACATATTCGTTGATGACATGACATTGATCTGTTTCTGTATAGGCATGATACCCTCCCTTTTGGCGTATTGCATACGGTACCCATTCCGACACTATAGGGATTCGGGGATTTCATGTGGTATAGGAGATGGATGAAGTTGGTGCAGTGAGCGCACAACCATCGCAAATCAAGTACTGTTGACCTGAGGGGAGCTGATATCGATAGATGTACCGAGCAAAAACTTTGCCATGCTACTTTATAGCTTTGGCAAAAAGGGAAAGTTTTAGACGTGTTTTCCGATCGGCACCGATTCCATCGTCGACAATCATGACAATCATAATCACAATCCTTCGTATGATGTGCATCACCAAAACAATAAAAATTGTAATTCTGATTCCAATTATTTTGACGGTAATTGAATGATGGAGTAGATAATACGTACTCTCGTCATGCTTTGCCTACTTGTAAACATCAGTGCATTCTACATTAATACAACGATGCCTACATTTACAGCAGCAGACATACAAACATACGTGTATATCATGTTCACAGAAGACAAAGTACAGCGCGTCTTTCGGTAGTAAAAAAAAATGCACGGCTTTAAGAGAAGGGAAAAACTTGTTGATGATGCTTTCTATAATTAGATTGTGTTTGGCTTTGTTCTGTACAGGAATGTTGGCCACGGTTCCCTTCTCAGAAACTCTTGAGGCGTTTGAGGAAGAATTCGTCCAGCTTGTTCCGGACAATACAGACAACCCCTGGGCGTCCGAGTTCTTCAGGAGATACATCCCGTGCGCGTTAGAGGACTTGCCTTGCCGTGAACCAGTGGTCCAGACTCCTAGCCAAGAAACGCTGGTTATGGACGCGGTGTACGCCTTCGCCCACGCCATGGACACTATGATGAGGGAAGAATGTGAAGACTTCAGTGAAGAGAGCAGGAAATACTGTCTGGTGGCCCGGAGTCAAAATGGGACTCGCCTTTTGTCTTACCTGAAGGAGACATCTTTTGAGAGCCTTGCAAACGGTAACTTCAGCTTTACCGCAGAGGGTAACGGGGAAGGTAGATACGCGATAGAGAACTACCAAATGACGGCTACTGGAGATCTGAAGGCAGTCTACGTGGGCTCGTGGCGGGAAACCCGCGAGAAAGGGAAACGCCTTGTGTTGGATGGTGCGGATATTCTGTTCTACACGGATGCAGGATGGAACACCACAGAGCCACCCACGTCCTTCTGCAGCGAGGAGTGTCCGCCGAAGTACGCTAGGGTCCACGTGCAGGATACAGCCATCTGCTGCTGGAATTGCCAGCAGTGCGAGCGCGACGAGGTTGTGGCCAACCTCACCGAATGTAAACCGTGTCCTGCAGATTCCCTTCCCGATCCGGCCAGCGGCTACACCATGTGCCAACAGGTGGAGCTCGTCCCGCTCCTGTATTACAGCTGGCTCGGACCCTGCCTCGTCGGTGTCTCCGCGCTTGGTTGCCTCATCGCCTGCGTTGTCTTGATCCTCCTCGTCGTCAACATCAAAGATGCCCTCATCCAACGCTCCGAGCCCGTACTCCTCTTCATCATCCTCGTGGGCATCTTCCTCGCTTTCGCTGTCGGTTTGACGGTGATCTTCCCGCCACTGGCACCTGTTTGCACCTTCAACAGACTAGCAACTTCTCTGAGTTACACAGTGATCTACGTCCCCCTTGCTATCAAGAGTGTGCGCCTCTTCCGCATCTTCAAGAAGGCCAAAGCGACCGACTCGCAAGAAGAGGCTCACTTACTGAGCCTCCCAAGCCAGCTTACTCTCTTCGCCTTTGGCGTCCTTGGACAGGTAAGCGCCGCTCGTTTCCCTTCCATGCTATATTGAATAACTTTCACGCAAACTCTAGATACTTACTCGTACGTTTTCATAATTGCTCGAGCCATTAATTAAAAAAAAAAAGGTTGTGCTCCCTGTGAACAGGCTAGTTTTTATGTTTCGTTTATTTTACCAGTCGATGCATATAATCCTGCTACCTGATGACGTCATATTAAAGACATTTGGATGCATCATGCAAATGTATAAGATCAGTATAATTTCATCATTGTGCTGCTGTGCCATTATCGTCATTACATCATTGGCTGTTTGTTATCATAAGTGGGGGACTGTGGCATAGTGGGTAAGACTTCTGACTCTCAATCGGAGGACCTGGGTTCGAATCCAGTTCAGTGCTTACATCCTTGGACAAGATGTTTTTACCCACCATGTCCCTCGCGACCCAGGGGTGTAGATGGTTATTTGGCAACGCTAGGGTAGTACTCGCAGGGCCCTCTGTTATAGAACAGTGTCAAATTGAAGAGGCTACCGTGGATAAAGAAGACTATGTTATTATTATTATTACCTGGGAATCGTTTCGTATTAGAGAACAACATTATGATATGACTGTGCAACTTGCTAAGCCTATCATAATATTTGACTGATACAAATGCAATATATTCGTCTTTATCTGTAGGCCGGGATATCAACGGTATGGTTGTACATGAAGCCTACAGCCATCGTTCCCTATCCCTTCACGGTCAACGACGATCTCGTCATCCAGATGGCTTGCGACGTCTTTTGGGCGGAGCCACTGACCACCATCCTCTACAACTTCTCCTTCCTGCTGCTCTGCTGCATCTTCAGCATCCTGGCCCGTCACCTTCCGGACAACTACCACGAGACTCGCTTTATCACCTTCTCCTCCTTCGGAAGCTGCATCCTGATCGCCGCCTTTTGCGTGCCCTACATCACGGCGAGTCGTGCCTTCGAGGGCTTTCTCTACGCTGCCATCCTGGCGGGCGTCAACTCAATGCTCGTCCTCGTCTGCGTCTTCATCATCAAGCTCTACGCCGTCATCCACGTCACGCCCGCCGTCCCGTCCATGGTGAGTAGCGCCTTGGCAGGGACCGCGACATCGGCGTACAAGGAACGCGCCCGCACCCGGACGACGAGCAGTACAGACATCCGGGTGGGCTCAAGTACGACGAACCTTCTGCAAAGGCCTAAGGGCAAATCGAAGGCGTCCAAGGAAGTCACGTTCAGCGATATACGCCCTGAGGCAAACGGAACGAGCAGCGACAATTTACAAACAGAGAGTACCAGACTTTAAATGGAGATAAAATACTCTCTGCTTATGAATTTGAAAGCTTGAATATCCAAAGTATCACGGGCTTTCACATAGACATTGACTGATACCGTGTCTAGACGAAGCCATGTAAAGGGATCTATAGAACCTGCGGCCATTGGTGTACTATAACATTAGTTAGGACTCGACTTTAGCGGTGGCCCGGCGGCCCGGGGCCACTAAAAATTGATGTCAGGCCACGAAATTTTGAAAGCCGTTATCTTTTGGTGGCCCAATCGGGTAACTAATATTTGAAGTATAGTTTGTGACCTTGGTTTATTTCAGGCCACCAAAATTTCAGATTTCAAAACTTTAGAGAAAAATGTTAGTGTCGAGGCCTGCATTAGGACAATAAAAATTAATAGCTTGTATTATAAATGACATCTTGATTTCATACGCGTTCAAAGAAGGTTATTGAGAAACTTAGAAAAATTAATTATCAAGTTTTCTTTGTCACACCTATGCGAAGTTTAATCTTTTTAGCTTGTATCATAAATGATATCTTAACTTCACACGCGTTCAAAGAAGGTTACTGAGAAACTTGGATAATTTTCAAGTTTTTAAACTGGCACCCTTGCGAATTTTTATCTTATAATCATATACACTACATATTGCATGGCTTGCCGGCAAAAAAGTTATACAGCTGTAATAAAAGATGCTACGTAAAACGCAAAAACCTTTCAAAAGCTAGCGCCATGACACATAAATTTCCTTACATTCACTTAATCATAAACACACCCACCCATGTGTATACAAACAACAATCTGATAAAAAAAGCTCAAGTTATCATTTCTCTGTTTTTCTTGTTTTAAGCCCGGATAGTTCGATATTCAATGGCAGACATGAGGACCTCGGATTCGGAAGCCTTGACGATTATCAATCCCCCAACGTGAGCGTCACTAGTCAAAACTCCAATATGAACTGTAATCAAAACGGACTTTCCCAAGCTCCATTACCAGTAGTTTTTCCTCAAAAGAGATACTGAAACGAATGTGACAAATTTCATACTAAAAAGGGACTGCTAATAAAATAATTTGCTAAGAAAAGATCCGTTGTTATTATAGTTGATGAGGTTGATTTCTTTGACAAAATGCATCCCATTTTTCAATTCAATTCCCGTGCTGAGGCGTGATACGTTTTTCTCTTTCCTTGAGAGGACATTAGTTGTTTCGGCATGATTCAGAAAACGCAGACATTTTCTTCTTTTTTTTTTTCCTTGATGAAACCGTACTCTCCTTGAAGGACCTTTGAGCGAAAATAATAACAAACCTGAGCAAAAGAAAAACACATTAACGAACCCCAAAACAACATAAAACCCCGATATTGTTACAATTTTGTATATCAATTTTCAGGATTGAAGTGAGACAGGTTAGTTTCATGTATTATAGTCGAATTTTATTTTGACCACGTGATTACGCCTTGTGTGATTATTTACAGGTGTGAGACCTTGATCATTGTTTCATCGATTTTATATTATCTCTCTCGCCAGGTTTTCATTTGATATCGCTACTCATTATCACCACATGAGGAAAATATATAATTGCTCATTGATCTACGCAGTACGTATACAATTTTGCCCTATATGCATTCCGTGATAACTATTTTGTATATCATTTGTTTTTCGTCACTAGTTTGTAATATTTGTGCAATATAGTCATGTTCAATGACAATTACTAGTATAGGGTCTCATCGCACTGATAAACATGTTTACAATTAACACTTGAATAATGTTAACTTCAACAATTCATCTTTATCACAGCTACACTTTAAACGCCCATTACTGACTTATCGCTTCGCAATGAGTGCTATCGTATATCCGCAGTTTTTATGTAGGCCATAATTTCATCTAGGCCTATTTTCAATCATCATCATTGTATTAAGCAATTTGAGTGGCAATGCCTATACATTTTCTTGTGAAAATGCAGCATTTATAAAAGAAAAGAAGGCCAAATTTTGTGTTTTGTCTGTTTCGTTCATATTGCAGCTGCTGTTTAGGGTTTTGTTCTCTTTTCCTGTCATGTTATATACTATTCTGTAGTGGAAGTGATGGTGTCCAGGCCCTTGTAGTTTTCCCTTTTTTTTACTTCTTCTACGACTTCTACTGATACTTCTGCTATCAATAAACCAGTACATTTTTTTTTTAATGCGCATGAGTAGATACAGTTCATATGAAAAACAAACAAAATAAACAAACGAACAAACAAACAAACAAACAAACAAACAAACAAACAAAGTGACAGCAGTGACAGATCATTCCGAACATTCAATTACGGAGCTTGTTAATATAGGCATGTCCGATTGTGTATATTAACGTGGGTGATATCCATCGATATCTACAGAAAGTTGGCACAACTGTTTTGTTTCGATGTTTAAAAATTCGGGGTCATTTGTACCATTTAGGCAATTGCAAACTGGTCTATATTTCTAATTCTACCATTACTATCACTATTATCACCATTACTGATAACACTACTCTATACTACTATAATTATGCTACTAAACTAAAACTAATGCAAATAAAAATACAAATAATACAAATACAAAATACTCCACACTTATACTAATACAAATACATAAAACTAAACTAATACTGATATACAAGCGCTAATACTAACACTACATACTCATATAGACATAACTCGTACTCATACTCATATATACACATAACTCGTACTCATACTCATATATACACATAACTCGTACTCATACTCGTACTCGTACCCAAACTCATACTTGTATTGATACAATACTAATACTAAAAGAAATCTACTATGATAGGCCTACTACTACTTCGCCATGAGTAAGACCTAGGGTCCATTGCATAAAAGTTACTATCATGGTAACTTTGCCATCCAATGGTAACTTCCATGGAATTCTTGATTTTTATTGGCTGTTGAGTATTGCTGCCATGGTAGTTACCATTGGATGGCAAAATTACCATAATAGTAACTTTTCTGCAACGGGCCCCTCTATTCCAGTTTTCTAAATTTCTTTCCGTTACTCTCTTGCACATTGTATTAATTGATTGTGTGTGTGTGTGTGTGTGTGTGTGTGTGTGTGTGTGTGTGTGTGTGTGTAAGTGTAACTTAAAAAACCCTCTACCAGTCTCGTGCTCTTGCATATCTTTTAATTGAATATCATCAACTGATCATACGTGGTAGAATAAAAAGTGCGAGCACTTTATTCTTACTTGTCATAAAATACCTCCATCAAGGAGGCAAAATATGGACAGGAGGAATAAGAACTTTATAGGGTAGAGTAAATCTTTGGGGGTGCTTACCCATAATCTGGTTTCTATATTGTTCTTCTTTATTGCTAAAAACACGTAGAATGCCTTTGTAAAGGGCAAGGAAGTTTGTACAAGGCAAGAAAGTTTGTTACACGTTACTTCTGTTTGCCTGACAGGAACAAAATCATGACAGACTCAAGAACAGAACAACGACGTACAGCACTAAGATAAAACGGCTGAAAAGAGAAAATCACCAAAAAAAATGTTTCGAATCTATTCAGATTTATACGTCATAATAATCATAACAATAATCATACTTTATCCCTTACGAGCTTCTGGTTAAAATCATGAACAGAGGTGATAGTACTCGATAGATAATACAAAATAACACTTTTCATTGAGGGGCGCAGTCCCGAAATGAATAGTACTTTTGGAGGCACAGAGGCCCACGATTGTAAACCAGAAACTCGAAATAAGACAGAGCCTACAGATGTGTTTTATATTTAGGATCAAATACTTAAAAGAAAAGAAGGGGAAATACGAAGCAAGAAGTCATGAGGTGGATACGACATAGTCATGATAGTGTGAAGGTATCCTACAGCGACCCCACGAAGCAGGGCGCGATGTTAGAATTGCTTTTTTTTTAAATTTCACAAGGTGATCATACCAAGCAGCCGGCGACGTCAGAATTGTTTTGTGATATCATTTCAGAAGTAGTGCACTATTTGAAAAATGTCGTCATAAACAGTGACGTCATTTTCCAAATAGTGTATACTGAGTACATGAAGTGTCAAACAGGTCACTACTCTGAAATATAGTTGAAAATACATAATCACGTGAAGATCTTTCAACCAATCACTAGAGGATTAATATTTGAGCCAAAATATAATATACAAAATGATATACTTTGCTATGAGAGTTTCAGGTAAAAAACTATGGGTAGAGGTGATTCAAAAGTAGTACCACTGCAAGCACGAAGACCCATAGTTTTAACTAGAACCTCGAAATCAGATAGAGTAGGCCCTAGATCAATTAATGTGATTTTTTAAATATTTTGATCAAAATTCTAAACAACAGAACGGGAAAAATGAGGCGAGAACTCGTGTCGGATGGAATCAATGTTGTCGAAGGATCCTAAAATATACAGTGACTGCACGGAGCATGCAGGGCACGGTGTCAGAATTGATTTGTGATGCCGCAATTGCTCTGTAACATATATGTATTATGATTAGATGCATTTTTGTCTATCTAATAGAGGGGATGGGAAAGAGAGAGAGAGAGAGAGAGAGAGAGAGAGAGAGAGAGACAGACAGACAGACAGACAGACAGACATAGGGAGAGAGAGCGGGAGGGAGAGATTATCAATATTATCATTATATATATATATATATATATATATATATATGAAGGGTTTTGATGCGGACACCTGGCTATTGGTGAAGGAAATATGTATGTACGTCAGTTCAGAATACAATGTCATTTTCATAACATTTTTCTTTAAATAGAAGTCTGGAAGTTTTTTGTGTGTCTTTCAAATATTGCATAGCAGTTAGGACAAGAGGAAGCGACATACGTTATGTATGATTATTATACATATATCATATGATTATTATACAATTTTTGATTATACAATTTTTGATTCATACAGGGGTGTGGATTTATTCAACTCTTTCCACAGCGCAACCTTATTTCATCTGGTGGGGTTTCTTTTTCAGCTTTGATGTCTGCATCTTAGAGAAAAAGGAAAACGTAAGGGAAGGGAGGTCTCGATGGTACTATGACTGAATTTACTTGAATTCATTACTCGTATACTTCACGACAACAACCAAATACAGTACATATCACTGGACTGAAAAAAAAGAATATCAAGCTACAATATTCGAAACATCCAAATATCCACACAAGTACATGCAGCGACGTGATGATTATGAGAAAATAGATAGCACAAGGGTTTTCTTTAAATAGATGACGAAACCAAAACTCAGGGTAACATGACGACGAGTTATTTCGATACAGCTGTGTTGTGATACGCGGAAAGTGCGTTGTACACTAACTTTAGTATCAGTAAAATCTCTCACCATTAGTTTGAGCCTTTCGATAGGTGGCGCTATATCGTAATCAGTCTTCCAATGACATTGCAAGAGCCCTCTGTCCCACAGGATCCAGAGCACTCACCTCTGAGCGACCGATACTGTTGTCGAAACCTATCCATCGACAGTCTTCGAGTTGTCAGTGTGGAAAATCTCCTAGAATCATCCAACACTCACTGTGGTCATAACCATTATCACCGGTCTTTCTTTAGCGCTTTATTGGTAATCTCAATAATCTTTTTTTATGATTAGTATTTCGGTAGTAAAGTATTCATTGAGGGTTCTTCACACCTTCATCGACGGCTCTTTGGCGGTGAGTTAGGCCAGTCGGAAGTTAGTTCAGTCAATAGCGCCTCGAGATCTTAAGGACCCGGGTTCGATTCCCGAGTCCCACTGAGTAATGTTGTGTGTAGTAATCATACCGTCCCCTGTAGAAAGAGGCGAAGCACTGTCCCTCGGATATAGGACATAAAATGAAGGGCCTGTGTGTGAGAGACTTATGCACATCTCATGCACGTATAAGATCCCGCTTCATTAATCGCAAAGAGTAGGATGTTTAACTCGGTGTCCCGCCTTACATCCAACTGGACTCCATGGAAGATCAGCTATTGCAGCCGAATATGGGCTATCCAGCCATCTTCTAAGATGGAAATGAAACAAACAAAAACAAAAAACAAAAAAACAAAACAAAACAAAACAAACAAACTAACTACTCTTTCAACGATATTTCTCTGATACCTCCGCAATTGTATGGGGAGAAAAAAAAAAGAATCGCCCAATTTAATAATCATTGCCTGCGTTAACAGATTGGTATATATTGCGATTATCATAATTGAAAAACAATAGTGTACCGTTGAGCACTCGTTTAATAAATTGCTGAACAGTCATTAAAAGTTCGCCTCATCCAGTGACCACTTGGATACTGTTTTGAAGAACAAGGATGATGGAGACCTCGTTAACCATAGCCCCGACTGAGCAAACATTGGGGAAACTAATGAAAGAGTGACCATGGAGATCACTGAGCCCACTATCATTGAAGAATTATTTATGTTGTTGTCTTTTTCACCTTTAGGACGTGCAATTCACCATGTACAAATTTGTTATTCTATAGTATACGAATTAAATCAGAATAAGATAATGTTTTTGTTTGTGTGTTTGTTTGTTTTACTTTCCATCTAAGAAGATGGCTGGATAGCCACATATTCAGCCGCAACACTCTGGTCTTTCATGAGGTCCAGTTGGATGTGAGGTGGACCACTTCACTGGGTTATGCGGGCCCTGCTCTATGAGATGAACGAATGAAGCACTCGAAGCATACAAAGGATTCTTTAAGTTTCCCTCTTTTTTTTCTACAGAAAATTTTTACATTGGTCACAATCTATACATCAAATTGATTTCATCTAATCAAAACTCTCTTATTGGGCGAAAAAATAATAATTAATCCTTTCTCTTATCTGATAATCTATTCTTTGAAGCTTTCGCATTGCAACTTCCCTTCCAAATGTTATTGCCGCTAGATCATTGGAAGAATTTATGATATATATATATATACTGAAAGAACTTAGACTGAGGCGGACGTTGCTCTCGATCTTGAGTCTCCCTTTTATTCATTCGAGCTTTCGGCCAGTCATCAGGCCTTCCTCAGGATCAACCAACAGAATAGTTATCTGAATAACCTGATGTGTCACAATGTGTAATGCAATTTCATATAATACCAATCTTCTGAAATATTACCATCATATACACAAATCAAACCTAATGACTGGCCGAAAGCTCGACTGATTAAAAGGGAGACTAAAGATCGAGAGCAACGTCCGCCTCAGTCTAATTTCTTTCAGTATATGCTACTCACAATGAGGCACCGAGTACGTTTGGGAAGGGAACTATCTCTCGCACTCTCTCTCTCTCTCTCTCTCTCTCTCTCTCTCTCTCTCTCTCTCTCTCTCTCTCTCTCTATATATATATATATATATATATATATATATATATATATATATATAATGGTATTATTATCCGCGTGTTGGAATAAGAGCATGAAGACGATGAAGACAAACAAGTTGACATATAATGCATTAGATTCCAACTTCATTTATTTGTAAACCAAATTTTCGACCCTTGCACGGGTCTTCCTCAGGGTAACAGTGATATTTGTATTTGAAGCTCAGCACAGAGAAATAATAATAATTAAAAAAGAAACGCGCCTGGTTGTTGGAAAACTCTAAGCTGACAACCAGGCGCGTTTCTTTGTTATTATTATTATTTTTCTGTGCTGAGCTTCAAATACAAATATCACTGTTACCCTGAGGAAGACCCGTGCAAGGGTCGAAAATTTGGTTTACAAATAAATGAAATTGGAATCTAATGCATTATGTCAACTTGTTTGTCTTCATCGTCTCTCTCTCTCTCTCTCTCTCTCTCTCTCTCTCTCTATATATATATATATATATATATATATATATATATATATACAAGTATAATAAACCTGCAAGACAAGATAAGGAAACGAGGTGTTTTTCATGACGTCTTATACCTCGTCTGATCCGTGTGTTTGTGGTTGTTCCCCAAATCACTGTTTCGGGAAAAAAAATGAAGGGCCTTTATAAATGGTACTTTAAAATTCCATAATCTTCATATAATTATACATGTTTCAGGTTTTGACTTGGAAGAACCCGCTCTTCCGTTCTGTGCGACGGGGTGACGAATCTCACAATGAATTCTGTTTAATGAAATCCAGTGAACTTGATGACAAATTTTCAAGAACCTCTTTTACAATTACTTGCTATTGCGTGAGTTACCTACAGTCATTTTCTTTTCCCGGAGTACAGACGCACAGATTATGGTTTCATCTCTTAAGTTTATCCCACGCCCCTCTCAGTGCGTATTGATACTCATCAAGGATCGGGGGTTCATCTAGCAGGTTGACATACATTCCGAGATACAAGGCACCCGGTACATTGTACTCCCTTTCTCAGCTTGAGCAATCGGAGCGTTCTTTGTACAGGTGTACCGTAATCTGCCTACAGCCTGCGTGTAAACCTCAAGGATCACGAGCGCGAGCTGTTCGCTACCTGAATTTGAGGTAGCATTGTAAATTCCACCTTGGTGCGTGCTGCTGTGTACGGGCGGGCGCGCGTCGCGCGCTACTTTCCGCGAACCTTCTCGCAGTTTGACAGCCACCACAACCCATCCCCAAATCCCGAGCAAAATGTCGTGAAATCTACGAATTGTACCCCCTTTCCCAGTGGGTTTATTCACCCACCAGCTGGCCGGCTGAATTAATGCGGTGGGAACATCCTTCATCCTTTCCCAATTACCACGCAGACAACACAGGATGCTTGTTCGGTACCCCCACGAAGCTGAAGCAAAGACAGTGGTAAATCTCGGACTGAAGACAACAGAGGTAGAATTACTACACAATCTGCGCACTTGCACCGAAGCCTTGCACTGAACTGGTACAATACAGGGTCGAACTGGTACTGCAAAGAAACCGTACCCTCTTCATCACCACTTATGGCCACAGCCAGGTACAGGTCAGTGGATTCTTGTCTTTCTACACTCGATTGCTGGGATAGATAAATCAGTATTGTGCTTTTGGACATGCAACTCTTGACACCGAGTAATTCTAGTAGACTCTGCTTTGTCTCTGCAGTTACAGAATATCTTTCTTCAACTTCGATATTCTTGCCCTTCGTGTGTGGTTAGTCACAAATTAAATCTCAGCTGACCAGAAACTCGTCCATATCGCTCCGGACACGTCCCAGACGCCTAGACTCCTCAATGACGGCAGCCAAGGCCCAACTACCAGTAGATCAGACGTCTCTATACATCATACCAGTATACTCCTACATGTACATCTGTACATGTAGGGTGTTTGAACGCACTGTTTGTCATTCAAGTTCAACAGAAAGGTGAGTTTTCTGTGACGAAGTAACTGCCGTAACTGTTCTACATGTTTGTAACTTACCTTTTATCTCATTGCTGCCATTAACCAGTTAATTGGCGGTAATTTCGAGAAATCCATTTCTTCACTCATTTAATACATTTTGCCCTGTATCATCATGCAGTACTGCACTTTCTCAGTGATGGTGTGACAATCATCATAATCTCTTTCTAGCCTAGTACATTGCAATTATCAAAGTAATTATAAGTAGCAATAGTAAAAGACTACTGTAATTAGCATCACAGCAGTGTCAATTGCCATTCATTCCTCCTTTGTAAATTGTATCAGCCTACAGGTATATAATCGCTGTGGTGACAAGACCTCCCTTGTGTCTCAAGTTTTGGTGAAAATGACTTTTTAACCTGTTGAGGACGGTTCAATTTTTCTACAGGAACACTTATTTCCCATCTAGACACTTGCCCGAGTATACTCGGTACTCATCCTCAATAGGTTAAGATTAATGGTCAGATAATCAAGTAAATGATGTCTTGTCCAAATCCTAGCTGTCTTTAAATGCCCCAAAACAAAGCCAACATGTCACAGCATGTCAAAGGAAAAGCTGTCCCATTTGATGTTGTTGTGCTTTGGCTGTCATGCATCTGAAATGTAAACAAAGCTGAAAATTTGCATGAAAGAGTTGGAATACAAACAACAACAAAAACAGACGTGCATTTTCATCTTTATTCAAATATAGTGTCTTGGTACAAACCATTCCCTAACACTTTTTGACGTTCAAAAAAATATTCTTATTTGTGCCATTGATTGAATACAAATTTCATTGATGTACTGTACAGCTGATGTACGCGACAAGTAGGGCCTATGGGTAAAATAAATATCGTACGGATTGCTCTTTCATCAACAACTCCTTCCTTTCTTGGGTCCTTCAACTTTTCCACACTCTGTATAGTGTAAGAATTGAATGTTGAAAGTATGCAAGTTCATTTTGATGTGCGAAGGGGGCAGGGGTAATTGACTTTGATAAATAATTCCCCCCAAAAGGAAGGAACAATGTTAACATTTCACACTTGTACAAGTTGTACATGTACCATACTGTACCTGTGTGAAAAATGATGCACTGTAACACTACAGTTTCCCTAATGTTGTACAGAGCAGTAGGAGAACTCACATCTCATTCTGAGTGCACAGTGTACATTTGTCTGGTCATTACTATCCGTTTACTATACATTGACTGCAGAAGGGATTAGTTGAGGCATGATAAAAGCTTGAAAATGAGACTTATGTGAAGATCGGAAATACATGAGTACATTGTACTTCCTACAGTTATGATACACACAGGATATTAATGATTGGTGAGATATGATGAAAGCTGGAAAATAAGATTTATGACGTGAAGATCAGAAATACATTTACATGTACTTGTACTTCCTGCAAG
This sequence comes from Diadema antillarum, assembly GCF_040938485.1. Classification (NCBI taxonomy): domain Eukaryota; kingdom Metazoa; phylum Echinodermata; class Echinoidea; order Diadematoida; family Diadematidae; genus Diadema; species Diadema antillarum. The sequence continues at coordinate 340,410 of NW_027271720.1, forward strand.
AGGAAGTTAAGTATACGGAAGTTGTTTCTGGACATGTTTGTTGTAACAGTGGATGCATCAATGCAGCTTGTAGAGAGGACATTTCAGACTTTTCAGACTTTGAATGCTTCAAATTTGTGTTTTAAACATCCTTAGTGTTTTTTAAAGTACATGGACATAAAAAGTGATGCGTGACATTGAGTAAGGACATCAAGCAAATTTGTACCATTTGAGGATATTATTGTATACAATGAGAGGGAGGAAGAGAGATAGAGGGGGAGAGAATGGGGAGGGGGAGGGTTTATACTATCAAAACAAAGTCAAATTGGTGCCATCTTTCCTGCAGAATCAGATTAAACAGGGTAGTGAAATCAGTAAGCTTTTAAAACACAAAAAGCAGCCACATTGTACATCAAGACAGTGTAGGTCACAAGATTTCATCAAGGAGCTTTAAAAGTAATAGTATCCACAAGTTACCATTTTATGCAGTTGTATAGTGGTGTGGACTGTATACACATCTGATGTTCAAATGTACAAGGTGTACCAGTATGTCAAGATGTAAAAAAATGTCATTTAGAAGGCAGGGCGTGCTTGGAATGGCAGTGGACTGTACAATGTCCCTTTGTCTGTTTATAGTAAAAATTTTTGTCCGTTGAATTTTACCCCATGTACAATAAAGTTCAATCTATACTAAACAAACAAAATAGTACAATATGTAGAAGTTTCATTAAATGCAGCAATGGGGGTACATAGTGGGATTAGAAAGTTATAAATACTGTACATGTATAGTATTCATGGAACAATGTCAGCGGTGACAAGCATTGTACAATAAATTTACCATTGTATGCAAATTAAATGAGGTAGATGATATCCCTGCTTCTCAAGTCTCCCATTCACCTGTGCACAAGACTTCACTAAAGTTTTCTGTATTAGAACTAAACATTGCACATGTGTACATAAGTGTTTGTTCTGATCAGTGATGAGTTGTAACAATAGCAAATGTGGCTTACAGCTGTATAGGGGAAAGGGGGCTATGCAGCGTTGTAATTGTTTTATCAGTGGAAACATTTTTGTGAAACAAAATGTATTTTTTAATTGTGTACATGTATACATGTACATAGTGTATTATGTCATACACATAGTGTACATGTACCCTGTATCTAAGATACAGAGGGAGACTGGTAATAAGAGATGGCATTGCCTCATCTAAGATATTCTTGTTGCAACCAGTATCAATCCTTTGTGAAAACCATGCAAAACATAATTTGGTAGAATTTTATTAATAGTCAACTTGAACATGTTTACTCCCATTACAATATTGTAAGTCACCGATGTTACATTGTATCCTCAATTTCTACTTCTGGACAAGGAAGGAAATTTATCTTTTTACGAGTCTTCCCTTTCCTTTTATGTTGGCACATACAATGTACATGTAAAGGGCAGAGACCATTTGGTATACATGTGTGTTTATTACAAAATACACCATTTTTGTACTTGTAGGAAAGCCTGCTCAATATACAAAGTGTACACGTATACATTTGTGTGCAAGTCACATGATGTAAGCAGGGAGGTGATCCCTGCTGTAAGTAAATCTGTATATTTTCTGATACATGTTCAAATTATGAGGAGCAGACACCTTTAAAAGCAATTCATTTTGTCGCTGCAATGTACTGTACATCTGTACATACGGATCGTTTTACATTCTCGGACCATTCTTCTCTGGTGACTGGCTAGTTGGTTCTGCAGTTGTAGGAGTGCATTGTATGTCTTTCATCCAGTAGCAGCGATCTTGACCTCAAGCTTGCAGTGATTTCAATTGGGTTTTTGATCTTCAAATTTGCAAACAATGCATTTGTGCAGGTACATGTACATTACTGTACATGTACAATGTAGGTTGTGCACCCACTTGTATGCCCTCTTTCAAGCTACTGATATCATTTACAGTGGCTCTACACTCTAATGTGAAGTTAGTTTACTTCAGTGTGTAGAAGGTAAACAAAAGAATCAGAAAGAGAAAGTGAGTGTCCTTAAAGTCTGACTAAACAAGACGAGGTCATGAGACTTTTAGTTTCACTCATTTTCTAGAATAGTGATGTCTATCATGGGAATAACAGAATTGTGCAAATTGGATAAGAATTTAAGGTAATGTCAAGGGCTCTCAAGTCTCACATTTGCTCGCAGACCAGTCTTCACTATTAAAATTTACTTACCAATGAGAGAGCATAGAAGGCTGTGATGTCACATCTGTAGTCTCTAATTTGCATAAAAGTGATTAATCAGTGGACATGTGCATGTGAATTGTGATTGTGGTCAAACACACTGTTTGCAAAATATACATATCTTACCTTTCCATCACTTTCTTATTGTTAGGCCAAGTGGAGTGAAATATTCTAGTGCGCCCTTTATTTATCATTAATTTTCTCGTAAAAATCAACATATCGTACAGTATTGTGTAAAGTCCACCCTAATATTTCCCTGTACATGTAGGTCCTATACAATGTACATCACTTCATTGGACAATTTCTGTTTGCAGTTTTTATCTCACACAAATTCTCATGTCATGCAGGCGTTGAAGTGTCATGTGCAGATATCCTAATTTATCTTACAGTTTCAAGCAGAGCTACCAAGTCTCACGCATTCTGCGTGAGACTCAAGCATTTAGGGTCTGTCTCACGATCTCACGCATGGCACCCATTTTTCTCACGCATCGGGTGAAGTCTGCAATTTGGGCCTAAAATAAGGAGCATAGCTCAAAGGATTAAAGTGATAGTTGCAATTGAAGGCATATTTCCCTTTTGTCTTTCAAAATTAGTAAAAATATATGCACCAGATCGCATCATTAAGAGCTAATAATCTAAAAAAGCTCCCTTTCATGGGAGGGGGGATACCCCCCTCGTTCGCGCGCGCATGTGCGCGAGCGCCGAGACGCCGAGTCATGAAAATCTCACTCATAAAAGTTTTTTGAACTTCGCATCTCTGTTTCAAGACTCTTTTCATATTGCAACATCACCTGTTATATACACGGTATGGAATCATATTTGGATTGGAGCTTCATGTGATTATGATGATTTTCAACTACTGTATGGTACATGTATTTTAGATGCCGGCATTTTCGACTCTCCATGGTATCCTATGGAAAATTACGTTACTGTTAATGACAATATTATTTCCAAAAAGTGTACATGTGTCGGACACTTTTTTCATTATGTGACAAAGCAGTTGTGACCCAAGATTATAAATGCACACACACAGTGGTGCATTGTTACACCATCGTCTCGCTGCTTCGTACGTCGTACATTGTATGATCACTATAGGATCCCTCCACAACTCACATCCACCACACAATTACCTGCCTCTTTTATATCCTTCTTTTGTTTTAAATTTTGATCCAGTGATGATATAATCCCTTTACAACTTGACATACAGTTTGTAAAAATAAAAAAAGAATAGACAAAAAATGAAATTGCCAATTTTTTTTTTATTCAAACGCAATTATGCCCCAGTCTCAAATCGTGATATATCAGGCAGATCATTTTAAAAGTTTACAGTTATTCAAGTAGGAATAACATATATTTTAAACTTTCATAACAAAGAATATAATTTTTGACATTTTTATGCGTGATCAATGAAAAATTGGAAGGTGTTGACATCATCAGCTCCCTCATTTACTGCATATATCCATCATATCAACTGTTCAAGAACTGTTTCACAAAACTTAGCGAATTTTTGAAATTTCATAAGTTCTTTATTTTTTTTTTCCAATTTTGACCAAATTTTCAGTTACTGGTCAAATTTTGCCAGTCTTGTCAGACTACATGTAAGTTTCATCTGAACCGGAATTCTCCTTTTTTAGTGATATTCACTTCTCGGTGAATAGTACTTGGCAGTCACCTCTGCCCATAGTTTTAAGGAATCACAAGGCAAAATATGTTATTCAAAATATTCTTTGCCAAATATTGTGAAGGGATCTTCCATTGACCATAAAGAAGCAGCGCACAATGTCAAAACTGCATTGTGACGTTTGTTCAAAAATGTTACATTGTATGTGCACAGGGCGACACCGTCGCGACGTAACGAAGCAATGCGCAATGTCAGAATTGCTTTTTATGACGTCACAATTGTTTTGTTAGAAATTGATACATTTCACAGACTGACGATACGAGCAATGTCAAAATTGCTTTGTGGCGTCACAATCGTTTTGTTAGAAATTGTTACCTTTTCACAGAGTAATAGTGCGGCGAAGTGGGCGATGTCAGAATTGCTTTGTGATGTCACAATGTAAAAAAAAAATGTTACTTCTACATTTCACAGAGTGACGGGTACAAAGCTGTGTACAATTATTTCAGAATTGCTATATGACATTTTACAAATAGTACTTTATGGAATGTCAAACATGCCAACTTTCTGACATAGCTGAAAATACCGATAATCACGTGAAGCTTTTTCAACCAATCACTAGACTAGAGAATATTTTTTTTTAAATCCAAAATATAAATCTCTATTACCTATTAAAGAATAGAATTACTGTGCGAGTCGAAAGGTCGTGTTTTCTTTCCACTGACGTTATATGCGTAACATGTGTACTATTTCACTTGATGTGCGCTGAATGTTGTTTTCTTTATGCGCTCGTTTTGCGAAATGTCTATGACATGATTATTGTGCATTGCCCAAGAGAGAAGAACCATCAATCACAGAAACACGAGGATGATGATTGATTAATGAATGATGTCCTCAATATCATATAAGAGAACGGACGAAGATTTCGGCGCAAGCCACGATACGGTCTTGAGACCAGTGGGGCCCTGACTTCCCCTCTCCTTGACTAATTTCCTACATTGTTGGCTGACTTCCCCCCCCCCCCCCCATATCAAGTGCTTTATGTACAGTATCCAGCTTTATGCAGAGTAAAAAAGTGATTAGGCAAATGTGTAGTTCCTTTGTGTACATCATACAGTGAGGATACCAGGCGATAAACAGGATAGGTATTGAATACTAGTACATTGGGGTTGTATAATCAATATGACTTGCAGCCAACACATTAATTGAGAATTAAATTGAGCGTCGGCTTGCTGTGCAACATAATCATGTTTTATTCGTTCATTCGTTTTTTTTTTCAATCATGTGGCTACTTTGTGAGATATAAAGGCCTAGAACTTTTAAATTGCACAGACGTCATTCGCCAAAGAGCATGAGGTTGTTAGTATGGTGTTTGTCCGCTCCCGTTTTCCTCTCGTTGTTCGCTGTGACTGGTGGTCGATGTTAATCGAAAGCGCGTCTGCGACTTCACGTTCTGTGCCTACCAGGTGAAGCGCGCCGTGCCTTACTTCATGCCAGTTCAATCACAGATACTCACCGTTCCAATCAGAGCTAGCGACCATGTCGGTACCGTAAAATTTCATTAACGGACATCAACAATGACTTACGTCGTTCCGAAGATCTCATTTCCTATCACGTAAGTGTTTCGGGTAATTTTGTTTCAGACCTTTCTGTTTCGTTAAATTAAAAAAAAAAAAAAAAAGGTTCAAGGGAACATCTCTATTTCTGGTGGGTTCGGTAAGTAACGATAATCTGTATTTTGCTTGCAGCGTACAAACTGTTCGTATATTCCGGGTAGGGTTTTTGCATAGAGGTGGGAATCCAACCTCCCTGGTTTTTGTAATGCGTATCAATCTTGTATATTGTAATACGTGAAGTTGGGAGGTCGTGAAATTAGATCGTTGTCATGATTGTATTATGTTACTGGCATCTCTAATACGCACACTGCAAAGGAGTCCGTCTACTAGCACATCAGGTTAACTGATTGTACACGCGTGTACGGGTAGATGGCCCTATTAAATTCGAGTGCCTGCGAGATTTTATTTTATTTTTTAAAAATCTTTGATACCACACACAATGGCATGGGACATTTGCATTATGATAGGACACACTTGTCACTGTCGGGAATGTCCGTTTAAAATTGGCACCTTTAAGACTTAGCATGGGAAATGTCTTCATGATTATTAACACATTGTCATTAATAAGGAACGGACACGCCCTATATCTTTTCACCCGACTTCTTCCTATGCCAGTGGCAAGTGAGGGACGCGAGCAACAACTGTAATGTAATAGCGAGCTTTAGATCTGCGACGCGAACGGTGAGACGACGTAGCCTCCCAGGTTGGACAATAGAAACGGCTGTCTCGCGCATGTGCAGACGCCATTTTGCTTAATTAGCGTCATCTTAGCGTTCACGTCGCAGAGTTAAAGCTCGATATAGTACTAGTAATACTAGGAAGTTGCGAAGGACAGTTCTCTCCTTAGAATTAGGACGGAGGTTTGGTTTGGGGTCAAAGGAAGTCGCCAAAATAGTCGCACAATGTGACTGCAGTTTCGATAATGATCTAGTGTGTATGTGTGTATGTGTGTGAGTGTGTATGTGTGTGTTTCATTCAGTCTTGAAATCATCGTCTATAATGAAGGCCAAACAGACAAAAGGATAGTGCAAACTTAACCCACTGCTGCCTGGAACTGACACTGTAATAGTATAATGAGCAACACACAAATCTTGGAGTAAACTGATCAGTCTCAACGCGTTTCGTGCGCTCCCATAATGGAATCCACGCTTTTGTGAGATCTCGACGAGTCTGGAACCCAGATGACACACTCGACACGTCATAAATCTTATTTCTGGCGCTGAGTAATCCTTGTTTACATCATCGTATCGATGAGTCAGGGGTATAGACAGACGATTCGGGCGTCGACCCATCTGTCGTCTCTCGACCACGACATGGTATAGCAGTTACAATTGCTCTGCTTAGCTCTTACCGCGTTCATGTTTCTGCTATCGCATAATCCGTATAGTTCATGCCAAAGAGTGTGCATTGGATATTCTTTTCTGTGTGCACACAATGGGCATCGATTGAGTTTGTGATGCAAAACGCATAGAAAGATTTGCTGTTGTAAATGACATAGAGAGAGAGAGAGAGAGAGAGAGTTAGAGAAGATCACTCAGAAGTACAGTATAACTTTACTCTCGATGTAAGGTTGCCCTATTGATTCTGTGGCTCTGCTTTTTTTAATGCCATGCAGCGAAATGAATGGACTGGCTGAGTTTCTTCTGATTATTGCTCAGTAGAAGGGGATTATGAAATTGATGTGCAGTTTTCTCGAATACGATAAAAGAGAGACAAACTCATGACAAACTAGCTCTCAAACAAAAATACAAAAATGCTCGATGAATCAAGACAGTCACCATAATGTTTCTGAGAAATAAAAGATTTTTTTTTTCGTACCGTAAAAGAAAGAAAGGAAAAAAAAAAGATTAACGGTGATTATGCACCAAAAGATATTGGTTTTATACCACGGGTTTTTTGATACAATAGTCGATTTGTGACAAGAGGTACTAGGTGAGCTCGCTTATAGTATCTCCTTGGAATTATCAAGAAACTTTTGGCTTTTATAGTATAGTGACTGTAACTGTTGTGGTTTCAGAGTACTTACATGTAGTAATGACTGGTCTCTGAGAGATGAATCAGAACAAATGCTGTGACGTCACAAGGTTGAGATGATGGTCTGTGGCTATCCAATGGTATTGTGTCGCTGTACCCAAAGAAATGACCACATAGGGAGAAACAAATGAACATACTCGCAATAGAAAATGTACGTCTTGTAGCGTCTGGATGTTGTGCAAATGTGAGGCAACAATAGTGTAGCCTGCAATGTGCATTGTATCTCTTATTGACACGCCCCACCCTTTTACCTATAGCTAATAGGCGGAATCCTTTTTGGCTCCGCAACTCCGTGTTCCGCGACTTTGTATCGCTTCTCAGGGCAGGCATCAACACATCACTTTCAATGTACCAAGCTCCTGACTACCCACATGTATGGCCTACACAGCTTGGACAGCTGATGAAAGATGAAAATGTAATGTCAAAATACGAAATTTCTTCGCCTATATGGTTTATGTGTTCATGTCTTGAAAGAACGTGTTCGTGTGGCAGTCTTTTTTTTCTTGTATAATAGCCTGTGAAACTTTTCAGGCGGCAATAAACACTGTAATGCTCTGTATTGTTTCCTTAGCTTCATGTACAAAAAAAAGTCGATACTGTCGAATTCATGTCATTCTCTTCTTGTACATTGTTGAACAATTGCATCGGCACCTCTGCTTGTTGATGAATACTGCATGATGAAAACGTTGCAATTGACGAGCCCCGCTTCCCCATGAGTACATCATGTAGTAGTTCTGATAAAAACCGACTGATTTCTCCTTCGTGGTGGACCCAGCATCAGCTGTGATATAGATTGTTAAGTCATCGCACCCCGCATGCTCGCTTGCATGGGGATATATCGAGCAACATGAAGACACCACTGCGCAGTTTGACACGGTTGACCTTTGCCGTGATCGTAGGATCCATCCAGTGACGAGTGAAGCGCGTAGAGTTAGCGCACGCTTCGTTGGCATGTCGCTGCGAGAAGTCGCGTATGAATAATGCATTGGTTTGGCTGGTCGGGGAAGTTGTCGGGGAGGCTGATAGTGTTGGATATGAGAAAGGTTAGATTCGACGGCATGTTGCGAGTGAGAAAAATAGTATGGATATATGTTAAAGAAACACAACCCATCTTCTCGCGATCAGATACGATTACATTCTCGGTTACTATGGTGAATCCAGTGATCAGTTGATTGCTCTGTTGAATGAATTTTGACTTGAATAAACGTGTGTGTGTGTGTGTGTGTGTGTGTGTGTGAATAGTGATATCCAGCAAAACGAGAAAAGATTTACAGGACAAAAAGATAAATGGAGGCATAAAAAGATTTTTGTCTTTTAAGTGAAGTACAGTGAACGTGCCTTCAGTGTTCTTCGAAAGCAAAGTCTTCTGGCATAATATTTGTTAATTATGTATGATTGTATAAATGCTTCTTTTCTCTTTTTTGTTTTGCTTCACTTCAATGTTTTATTCAAATCCTTCAGGAAGGGAATCCATACCGGACATATTGTGATATTGGTAATTAGATTTTGATGAATAGTATAGACTGGGAGCCGGTAAATCTCGTCAGCTCGGGAAACAACGGGGTCGGAGCATGAAGGCAGGAATTTAAAAGGGCACAGGCTATCCGATGGGTTGTTGACCTCGGGCCTGTACACGTCGAAGCCGTCGAGTCTTGGCATCCGCGTTTTGGCATACGCATCTCTCTCTCTATTTAATAGAATATAGCCCAGGGTGGATTTGCTGAATGGAAAAAGAGGGGGAGAAAATAAATAACATGGATACGAGTGTTGAGCGGTAGGAATCGAGGGAGCAAGAAGTAGGCTTGGAGTACCAGTCAACAGTGTCGGGTTGATAGGAGCAAGGAGCTTGATATAGGAGTAAGGAGAGCACCTAAAATCAGTCCTTACCTTCTTGTCAGTCCAGAGAGTTAAATAACAAGAGGAGAAATAAAGGGCCGAGGGGGCAGGGTGAGAGGGAAAGAGGAGGGGGTCCTCTAGGTAGATGGACCCCAAGGCAAGGTAGATTGTTCGTACCGTGACAAGTCTTGCCATTTCCATGATGTACGCTTCCTCAAGTAGGCCCTATACTCTGATTGGATTGTTCACTTTCGATTTCCATGCATGCAAGTATGATGAACATCCAGTCACATTCGCGTTTTAAAGACATTCAGACGGATTTTTTTTTTCGTTCTCTTTTTCCCCCTAAGAGTTCTTCGATTGTATCCCGTTTACAAAGTGTGTCGCCTTGAATGCATGTGACAGGAACCTGTCGAGGTCGGGAGAGGAATAACTGTTGTTGTTTGGGAACTTTGTAAGGGTGCGGATGGGGGCAAGGGATTCGGTAGGGGAGACTTTATACGCACTGAAGCCTTTGTAGAAAGTTCAATAGGTGAATCCTGCATACTTATTGTGAAAAGACTGCTTATCGTTGCTCCCAATTGTGCATTTCATGGTGCTGCTCAACTCAACGGAGTTTGTCGAGAAAAATAAGCTCTCTCACTCTCAAGAAAGGGGGCTCTCAATCTGGCATTTACTACAGTCATGTATCTGCTTGTGTACTCGCATTTGTGTCTGTGGTTTGATTTGTGGAAGAACTCCAACTGGCCACAGTGCAGTGTGTTGTGCATTATGCTCTCATGCTCCACTGATTCCGTCTGTTACACGTACATTGTAGATCACAATTCGTCGAGACAAGTTGAAGGTATATAGACCTGTCAAGGAGGTACTCTTATACCCCCTCGGGTATACCAGACGAGGTGCTGTATATGGCATATTATTATTACTTCGGGAAAAATGGTTTTGTGTTATTTTGTTTTGTACACGTCGTACTTTAGGGTTGTCGTTTGTTTCAGGTTTGTTTGTTTGATCGTTTTTATCTACCCTTCAGAGACTGTCCTGAACGTATAAAAGTAATCGATACTTTGCTGCTAACGCGATCGTTGTATAGTTAGCCGGTATATGGTAAAATTGATATTGTATGACATTTCTTTCCACGTTGACACCTGGGAACACTGGTTAAAGCTTCTTGTATTACTTCATTAACCACATTAAGTGTACACTGCACCGCATTTTAACGTTTGATTGAATTTAATCGGTTCCTTCATACTATTTTCGATATGCCTTTCCCCCTTTCTTGGGATCTTGACATGCGTTCTTTCGCTCTTCTCTCGTCCTGACTATCCCACCCCCTTGTCTGTGCTGTAGGTACTCCTAAAGACATGTGGTCAGGTTAAAGACCCGTCCAAAATGGCGCGCAGACGTGTGATCGTTGCTCTACTCGCCGTTCTGGTCATATTTGCACTCTTTTTGATCTCCACTCTGGTGGTCACCGACAAAAGGGATTCCTTAACACGACACCTTACCATTCTGGATCACAGTGGGCAGTCGGCAAGGTAACAATAGTAATAATGATAATAATAATAATAATAATAATAATAATAATAATAATAATGCACAATCGGAAATTACACCCGACTTATCGTTAGGATAATGATATCAAATTTGATACTAATATGAATTAACTATTTGTTGCACCTTTGACCTTAACCAGCTAGTGTATTTCCACAACCCCATTTACGAAAAAGAGTGCTAAATCGAATAATCACAATTGATTTTGTATCAGCACTCCGGATTCTCATATGATTATCCTGATATTGATCCGGTATTTTAAACCAATGTTCATTTTCTCATTCAGGGGTGAGGGGATGATGTGAGCTCTGTAGAAAACCCGTGATAATGAAATGAATGATGGGAATATTTGCCGATTATTCTGGAGACAATTGCTCTCACAATATGGAACTATTATTTTGAAAACGATATGTTTGAATATTGGGAGTAGAATAAGGGCAAGACCTGCAGTTGCTGATGTCTCTTGTAAGTAATTATTACCGTGACACAGTTTACGCTTTATGTGTCCTAACTGTATAGTCGTGTAATTTCCATCACGTGGAAAGACCGATTACATTCCATTGAAAGAAGCAGGAAGTACAAGAGAGTGGAAAAATGGATTCGGCAGGATTAGGGAAGGGGGTAAGAATGGGTATCCGCGGGCATGGTATCACTCAGCTCCAGTATTCCACTTTGTAGGATTCTCTTAAAATACGCCGAATTATATCCCGACTGTTTCTGACTGGCCATAACCGACGTTTTAGAGAGTTTGAGTCCCATTAAGCAAAACCAGTGAGTAAAATGCACGATAGATGGATGTTTTGTCACCGTAGTGGGTTGTGGGTGCCCCTTTCTCCAGCCCGGTAGCATGTGTTTGCACCTGGGTCCAATCTAATAAAAAGTGGAAATAGGTCGAGCTCGTTTGTAATTCTGTTACACACGTTCAGCGTATCATCGGAGAACAATTTCAGTCGCTTAGCTGTAGAGCGGGCTGTCGGTGTTGGTGGGCTTGAATGGGGTTTAATCGATTGACGATAGGTGAAAATGACTCATAATGCAGATAGTCACTGCAGTTTCTTGAATCACACTGAAGCATTCGAGTTTATACAAGATCTAGCAGTGTCATTATAGAGCTATATTCATCGACAGGTTCTTCTAAGGGGGGGGGGGGGTGGGGGGATGGGGGGGGGGGGGGGGTAAGGGGGGAGTCAAGCAGCAAATCCTTGCACCTTAGATGGATCATCACAAATATTAACCGTTATCGTTCACTCATGGTCAGGCATTGAAGTCACTTGATATTAACGATCACATAATTTGAGATCGATTTGAAAACTGGTGTCGACTTTGACAGCCTTTGATTGATGAATATCATTTCCTAACACTCTCGAAAAGAAGGCACATGCACTTTTTGTCTTTATGAAGTACTCATTTAGTAGGACCTCTTTCCAGTTTCATGTTAACAGGATATTATGGCATGAAATCGGAAGCATCTTGGGAAACTCGTTCCAACACGGTAGAATCAACATGGCTGATAAGGGGTTAAATGTTATACAATTGTACGGTTAACATATTTAGCTCACAATCTGAATTCATATCGGAATGTTGAGAGCATAATACGCTAGATACTGAAGTTTTGAACAACGCCAAGCTTATATAATTTTTTTAACTTGTATATTGATAGCGAAAGTAATCGACGGAATCTTGAAATTGGTCCAATGCAAATCCTTATATAGACAGCCGCTCGAGGGACACGGTTCCAAGGAAATTCTGTCAAGTTTTGTAGAATGAGTGAATAAAGAATGTATGTAAATTAATTTAAACGTGCAATTCGGAGAAAGCGAAAAGGGTAATCCAGGAAACATTCCATGAAATTGGATAACCTTATAGGTACTTACGGTGAAGAAGAAATTGCCGTATGAACTTTGAGGCGTGAAATTGCTGTGAGAAAGGTCAGAAGAACATTTCACAGCACGTCTTGAGCGTTGTAGGGAATATTGAGTTCAGGGTAAAAGACGGGTCTAAATAGGGTTTGGATAAAGGACGGAACGGAACATTATGTCGTATAGTAATGTCAAATTTGATTGTTTCTGGACACTATTAACGATTGTTCGTCTTTCAGTTCTATTTCTTCTAGGAAATCAGATTATTATTTTTTCAGTCACTTGAGATTTTGGAGGGATAACATCTTTCGATGCGTAAAGTAGAGTGGTAGGAATGCTGTTCTCTCCTTGCTCCGATGTTTGAAATACCTGCGGGATAATGTAAAATGCATGGAACTTCTCTGTGATCGATGGCCTCCAGTTGGCTGCCGTTTCAGCTACCCAATTATTGAAGCGGTGGGTAATTCATGAACTCTCTCGCTGGCACAAAACGGGGGCAGAATTATCTTGAGAGGCATTGCGATGGCCCAACCAATGGGCAGTGATCAATAATTCTTGCACGAAGGATATGCGGTGCATGTGCAACTATTACATCGTACTTTCCACGTTCCAAGTTTGTTAGCTGAGAAAACAATATCAGCATATCAAAACTGGAAAAGAGGCACCCTTCAAAAAAGAAAAAGAAAAAAGAAATACGCCTCGACTATATGCCATGTTTATTCATAAACCTAGAGATAAAGTTGCTCGAAGTGACTACTGGAAACCAACTCTGTTGTGTTCTGTTAGAAGTGGCTGCGTGTTACGAGGTTGGATCAGTTCGGATGGAAAATGATGAATTATCAGATGTCAGGAGTTTTCGATGCTAGTATAATGTGTTATTAAAAAAAAAAAAAAACTGGGAGAATAAGGGAGGGCACAGTCAATGTATTCTATAACTCTCTTAATACAGTAGAATATGTTAAGTGAAATTCGGCCGGAGTATTTAAGTGATGTGGGTTTGGTACTTGTCATCCTTTGCCGTAGATCAAGATGTTTGCGCCATTGTGCAACATTTCCTCAAAACTAAGTCATTCAGTGACAAATCAGACCGTTGTGAATCCATTGCTTCTGTCGTATTTCGTTACTAAGGTATTAAAGTGACAATAAAATGCCTGTTCCCAAGGGAGTCATAAACATTTCCATGATGGGAAGGAATGAAAGAACAGGGAGGGGATGGGAAGATGACCACTCACAGTAATTTCAAGGTTTTTCCGTTCCAGGGAGATGTAGTTTTAAGTATCCCAATGATAAATTTCCCACACTTTTCATTTTTGTCTTGCCACTACCTCGTTGATCATTCATGCAGCCGGAGTTTCGACGTTCCACGTGTCAGAAATAAGTGGATGGCTTCTGGTCATGTAAGAAAGCCATATTGCAATCCCCACGACAACGTGGTCTTCGTAAAGACGCACAAAACAGCCAGCAGCACCACCTCGGGAATTTTCGATCACTACGCTTATAAGAACAATCTTACCGTTGCCGTGCCGCCCGGTGGGCAGCCATACATGGATAGGAAGCTGCCCTTTCAGCGTGACATGATCGCCAAAACGCGAGACTTTGGGATCGGTTGGCGCAAAGAGGATGGCTTTAACATGCTGACGAGCCATGCGCGTTACAATCGACCCGAGATGGACGCCGTGGTGCACAATGCCAAATACGTCACTATTCTTCGCGATCCCCGGTCCCAGTTCGTGTCTTCGTTCGTTTACTTCAACTTTGCCGACCGCTTCGAACGAATCTTTGAGGCGCGCGGCGAGGCTTATCCAAATGTCATTGACGGCTTCTTCAGAGATCCTGCAGGGAACTACCGCCAGATGGTCCACCGGACCTACTCGCACGTGCTGTGGAACCAGCAGATATTTGACCTTGGGCTGAACACCTCGTACTTTGACGATCAAACCGCTGTCGACGAGGCCATCGCGCGACTTGCCGAGGAATTGGACTTGGTCATGATCACGGAGTACTACGACGAGTCGCTCCTGCTGCTGCGCGACACCCTGTGCTGGGACACCGAAGACATCCTGTACACGCAGAGGTTGGTCAGAAATTCGAGCAACGAGATTCCAGTAGACGAGGCCACGCGACAGCGGATTAGTGATTGGAACGCCGCCGATGCGCGACTTTATGACTACTTTAATAGGACGTTGTGGCAGCGAATCGCTGCCTACGGACCTCGATTCGACGACGAACTACGCCACTTCCGTCAATTGCTCCAGCAAACCTCCCCAAGAAAAACCGGAAAGCATTCGAGAGACACCAAAAAGCTGATCAAGCGAATGAAGGACAGAGGAATTCTAGTTAGATAGTTAATGTGTCTCCATTCTCCCTTGCGTAGCCTTTGATTTGTTGGTTTTCAAGCTATGAATTACTATGTACGCCGTATTGAATGTTAATGTAATCACATTAAGAGGTTATGGCAATCTTTGGGATTAATCCCATCACAAGTGTGATAGCTGCGTCAGACGAGTTGGCTGTCCATGTTAAAGTTTTGTTATACTGAAAGTGCATTTACGAGGAAATACACATCTTTGTGTAAGTACATGTACATGTAATGTGTTTGAATGAGCTTGGGGTTGTGTGGGTGAGCAAAGCTGAATGTGCATGTGTATGAGTGTATACATACATTATTGGGGGGGGGGGGTGGGTGTTCTGTGTGTGTGTGTATATGTGCGTTGCGTCATAGTTTCTGTGTTACATTTTACCTTGTTGGCTCAATTTGTGTTTTTGTCGTGATCAACGCTAGTACAGGTAATATGGTAGGGACCGTTATCAGTCTACATTGTCACCATTTATTCAGATCCGTGTGGCATTGTTTGATCCTTTTTACTGTATGCTTTTTAAATCTTTGTCGTGGCCACATCTGATTTTTATCAGTCGTTCTCTTTGTATTGATGCACAGTAGTGTGTTAAAAACTTGATGAGTAGGCCTACCCATAACATGGGAACACTTAAATCCACTAACTTATGCTGTAGAATAAGATATGCAATGCATGATTTTTTTTCCTGATAGTTTACTGACGAGTACTTTGTGTACATGTTTTGGGGGAGATATTAATATTGCAAAGCGCCCAAAGTTGCAATTTTCTGTAAAACTTCGTCATCCAAACAACTCTGCTTTGCATTCCTTGTCTATTTTCAAGATATGTTCTTCCTATCAATAACAGTAACCTGATGGTGACGAATCGTCGTTGGCACGATGGACGCCCAGAGAGAGAGAGAGAGAGAGAGAAAGAGCAATAGAGAGAATGAAAGTGCATGCATATTATCTAACTCAAGTTTACATGAATTGTAATTGTATATTAAATCAACACCGCATGTGGGAGTGTCCGTTTTCACTATAATTCACCTTTTAAAGGATTTTTTACATAATTATAATATGTAAATATCTTAATTGTAATGTGATATGTAGATTAAATTCTAATGCTAGGGTCACACCTTTGCGTATATTGCTGCGTATTGCTGTGCTTATAAAAACACAAAGGTTGCCGTCACGCTATTGTGTATTTTGCTCGCATCGTACGCCGCCCGTACAATGACTGCGCTCGGTTTGCGTATTATTGCGTATTACCCCCACTAAAGTTCCCTAACATCTGCTCATAGCGGTACGAGTGAATACGTATAGTTTGCTCGTCACGTTACGTATGCAGCGCGTTCTCTGCTCTTGAGCTGCTCGCTAGCCGCTCGTACCAGTTGGTCTCGTTGCGTCTCGCTGAGTGTTCCCTCGCTGTAGCTGGTGTGTTGTTCGTATTGCCCCATGCCAGCTCGCTCTACAGCGGAACAGTTCGCCTGGGCTGCGTCGGTGTAAAATACGAGCCATTTTGTAGAACCAGACGTGTACATCTTATCTTCTTAGTCTGAATAGTGATGATAATGATAAATTGATAATAATAATAATGGTAATAACAATAATATTGTTATTATTATCATTATCATTAACATTAATAATGATAGTAGTAGTAATAATTATAATATTGATGTTGATAATAACAAATCTGACAAGTATTGTTCGCATTGTTTTTCAGAATATCCTAATCTAATAATATGAGAAAATGCAGGTTCTTTTCCCTGGCAGGAGTGAAAGCTTTGAGTTTTTATTTTACAAAATTGACTCACACTCTGTCGTAATCGTAACTGCCTAGGCCTATACTTATGTCGTCATGCTCCTCTCGTTTATATTATTATTATTATCATTATTATTATCAGTATTATTATTAAATGTTTTGGTGGAGATACATTACAATGACTAATTGTGGTGCATGACATACACGTTTGGACCCTCATCTGTGAAGAGAGCGTTATTCACAAAGTTGATATCAGTCCTTTGTCAAAATTGTTTGTATTGGGAAATGGACAGAAAACTGAAATATAAAGAAACAGTGATACTTTGTGGATGTATTCAATCGCTTGATTTCATAAGGACAGCTATAATTTTTATACCCCCGCCAAACGAAGTTTGAAGGGGGTATATAGGAATCAGCTGACGGTCGGGCGGTCGGTCGGGCGGTCGGTCGGGCGGTCGGTCGGGCGGTCGGTCGGGCGGTCGGTCCGTTGCAAATCTTGCGTCGCGAACTACTTCCTCAGTTTTCAACCGATTCCCATAAAACTTGGCACAGATGTGTGCCTTGGGTTGTAGATGTGCAAGACGTATTTTTTGACAGTACCCAAAAGTACGTTGCCATGGTAACGGCATATTATGGGCAAAAATGGGTTTCAAATCTTGCGAACTCCTCCCACAGTTTTTGATCAATTTTTATGAAATTAGGTACAGATGTTCATCTGAATATGTTAATGTGCAAGACACATATTTCCGCAGTGGCAAAAAGTGCGTTGCCATGGTAACGGCATGTTATTGGTAAAATATAGGGCAAAATGCTTCATGGCAAAACTGCTTCATCAGTGTTCTTCCAATCTTTCTTCCGATCAAGGAAAGATCATTCCTGGGGTAAGACTGTCGTCACGGGGCGGGGGTATTAATCACCTTCAGTGATATTTCTAGTTTTCTACGTGATTGTTTTTGTTTTTAATCAGACCTTTTATCGTCGTGCTTGCGTATAGCTGCGCTAAGCCATTCGCTGTCACTAGCTCATTGCTCGCTGTTGCATTAGCTGGTTGCCACTCGTATCCGCGAGTATCAAAAGCAATTTGCTCTGCTTGCGATAATTTGATTGAAAAAAACAACAACAAACAAACCCTAAAGGCCGTGTCACACCTTTCCGGGCAAGCCTTGCGTGCGACTTGCAAAGAACAATTTTTACTACCCTGAGGTCACCACAGATGACCTGCACATGACAGTACCTAGCACATGTCTCACCCGTAGTCGCCCGGAGGTGCGCACACAAATCTTTTTACCCGCAACCATGTTTAGGCACAGTCACACCTTTCAGGGCAAGCTGCGCGGGCTTGTTGCGTGTAGGGATTTTCCAGCATACCGAACAATTTGTGAGGGCGGACAAGGATTTGGGCGAGTCAGTGCATGTGTCTTACTTGCTGGACGCGTTCTACTTAAATTCTACTTGCGGGTATACTGTCTGACCTGTGTGCCAGGCCCGTTGGGGCTGACAACTCAATGAAGGAATTCCTCTGTGAATGGCAGAAGTCCGACAGAATGTCATTATCTTGGCTGCATACGGGGACTGCAGTACCGGCGTGGGAGTTGCCTGCGAGGTGCTGCCGCTAAGGGCCTCCTGTACTGGCGTTCTGCGTGGACCTCTCCGGGCATCCCCGCGACTCACCCGAAAAAAAGTTTTGGTCATGCTCAAAACTTGGCTGCGGTTAAATCGGACTTGCATGCGCACCTCCGGGCAACTACAGGCGAGATACGCGCTAGGCACTGTCAGGTGCGGACCAATTGCGGAGAGCTCCGCCTAGCGAATTTGTTTCCCCGCAAGTCAAGCCGCAAAACTTCCCCAGATACGGTATGACAAGGCCTTGAGCATGCTCAAAACTTGTTCCGAGTGAGTCGTGGGGTTCGCTCGCAGAGGTACACACAGAAAGCCAGTAGGATACCCTTACTGGCAGCACCTTGCAGGTAACTCCAACGCAGGTACTTCTCAGTACCCGTAATGGAAAACGGAAACAGAAAACGGATCGGTTTCAAAGCTCTCACGCAGGTCACACGGAATACGCGCAAGAAGAAGGTAAGTAGCACGCATCTAGCAGGTAAGAAGCAAGTGCGAAACTCGCAAACATTCTTGTCCGCCCGCGGAAAATTCTCCTGCGTACTGGAAAATCCCTCCTCGCAACAATACCGCGTAGCTTGCCCGGAAAGGTGTGACACGGCATTAACCAACTATAGCGAGCGACTATATAGCGCAGACCTTTGCGTCGTTTGCGTACAGAGCAAGTAGTTAGCACGTTTCGTTGCGCAAATGTCTGCGTTTAGGCAACACGCAACAAAACGCAAGTCGATTACGCAAAGGTATGACCGTAGCTAAGTCGTCGTATTGCGATGTAAACTTCTGCCATTGATTGCCTGTTTCTATTACCCGCTAGGATTTATTCCATGTCCGTATTCACCTTAGTCCGTGCTTTTCTTCTCATTGGATGTGGTTTATAGCCATGAGCATACTTCCAATGAAAATTGTTATTTTGTGGATGAATTTCAATTCACTAAAGGTACCGATTCTTCGACATCTCCATTAGATATTGCGTGCAAATATAAGTTATCAGTGGAATGTGAAAGCTAAGATCTTTATACGTTGTAAACTAAGATGCATAATGTTAAAAATGGTGCTTTCAGCGTTGGTTGACGTGCTGTGAAAATACGTACACTGAAATGACGCAAGGTACATGTAAATCATAACATATGGAATCAAATTTCTTTGCCTTTTTGAGCAAGAGAAAAAGAAAATGATCAGTAATATGCTGTTGTTTTTACAATATCGCGATGCGCCCTTGGAAGACTCGTTTGTAGAAAGGCCGTGTTCATACCAAAGTGCTTGTTAAACCGTTAGTGAGCGTGTAACGTCGGTATCGTGTACCTTTAGCCTGTGGAATATTTTTCGTGTATCGTCCCCATGTATCATGTCAGAAACAGGCATAGTGGATGGTGCATAAGTGAGTTAATTGGAGCGATCATTCAACCGTTTGTGCTTGCAGGGGAACCCCCCCCCCCGTCATTTCAAGGGCGTAGACGATATAAACGTACGTCATTGTTATAAAACGTACATGATCGTTGCAAACGTAGCGATCAGAAACGATGTAGCCGCCTATACAAACTCAATGTGAACGTATGTATTTATCAAAGAAATCGAACACTAATGTGATGGGATAATAGATACTGGTTACATGTTATAGATGTACTGTTGATTTGTACAATGCATACAATGCTTTTCTAACTTCGTATTTATTTAAATGGACTTCGTATTTAACTATTTTTAGGAGCCACGTGAATCTTTATGTAGAAAAATTGGCATTTTGTTCCTTTCGTAACGGTATTGGTTAAATAAGCTGAGTTCTTCCGACTGCTTTTTTTTTTTTTTCAAAAAAGAGTAAGAAAATATGTGTGTAAAACTGTGCAAAGTCGACTATTGGTGCATGGTTGTCTTTGATAAATTTCTTGTACTGTTTTTTTTTTCTTTTTTTATGCCTCCGCCACGAAGTGGTGCCGGAGACATTTATGCTCTCGGGTTGTCCGTCCTTCCGTTCGTCCGTCCGTCAGTCCGTCCGTCCTTCCGTTCGTAATCAATTTTGTGGACAGCGTTAACTAAAAACCGTTTGAGGTATCCTAATGAAACTTTGCATGCATAGGGGGTGAACCTGTGCCTATCAACTTCTGCGTGCAGATGCTGAAGGTCAAAGGTCAAGGTCAAATGCTCTAAATTTCATTACTTTCTTCATATCTATGCAATGCAATAAAGGTATTTTCTTGAAACTTATAATGTATTACCCAATAAAGGTTTTCTGGTGAGAGTTTCAGGTCATGATTTGAAAAATCAAAGGTCCAAGATCAAGTGAAAATATTAAGATCTCAGTTTTCTCTCCATATCTCGGAAATGGTTCAAGGTATCTTCATGGAACATAGTACATTATGCATGTACTGACTGACAGTGATTATCTAGGGAATTTTAGGGTCATGGGGTTCAAGTTCATGCTTGAAAGGTCAAGGTCAGCTCTTCAAAATTTCACTTTTTCCCTCATTTATAAACTCAAGTAAAAGTCCTCAAACTCCTAAATACATGCTCTCTTAGAAAATATGACCATTCATCCAATTAAACGTACTTCAAAGAAAGGCAACATTTAACACATTTGTGACAAACATGTCATTTTAACTTTTTGCCAATTATGTAAAATTGTCCTCACACATTGTCAAGATGTACTCTAAATTTAGACCTGTAGGAGAATCATACATTATGGCGGAGGCATACAAGTCGCCATGGCGACATTTTTAGTTTTCTTTTGTCACCGCATATTTGTTTTCCATTGAATTGTGCTTTTACGTGTAATTATGTGAATTATCTGAAATTTGTATTTAAAGTGACTTTGCTTTTTTTCCCCTTTTATGACTTGAAGCCACATTGGAAATGTTTAAAGGTGGCTGAGCCGCCGAGTTACTGATCGCTTTTATCATGGCAGCATTCAATGCTAAATGTGTGAATCAACGTAGATATATGCCCTGTCGTAAATTTATCTATCCTTTCCATACCAGTACGACGAACTTGCTTTACATTTCTATGATAGTGTTATTGAATTTTGTGTGTTCAATGCAGTCGCAGTGTTCATCATTCATGATTGATTTATCTTTTGCTTGATTTTTCTTGTTCACATATATACAAACGGCACGCACGCACGGCTCCCCACGTTCAAGTTCAGTGCATTCTTGACCCCAGAACATTAAGTAAATACAGTTAAGTAGAAAAAAAAGATAAGTATTATTATTAACTCTTGACTCTCTGTGTCAGACGAAAAACCTTGGACGTCTGCAGTATTAAAGCTTAGCACTGCAATATTTTGACTTGACGCTTTATCTTCCATTCTGCCTGCGAAACTGAAGGGACGTGTCTATACGCTTGTTTTGTCGGTGTGTTTATGCTTTCTTTCGTATGTCTGTACGCTTGTGTTTACTAAAGATTTGTCTGTCAAGATTTAGTTGTCATAGCGTCGTTCGTTGGGATTTCCTCTATTACTGTATTGTGATATGCCGTGTGAATTCTTAAGATGGGTCAACTGAAACTACTTGTGTACAGCCTTAATTTCAATCTACGCATTTCTGTGAAAATTAGTGTTTCTCCGATTTCTTCAGTGACGACTGCGACTAGAACGTAGTAGATACGTAGCTGATTACAGATAGCTTTATTAAAGATTCTGTGGCGTTGAAAACGATGGTCCTTGTGCGCATTTGATATCGATAGTCGACAGTATTCATGCCCCTTGGCCAAATTGCACTTTTAGAGTATGTTAGTTAAATAGCAATTACCCGTTTAATTACACTATGACCTGGGTTAAATCCTGGATGATCATGGTACAGTCTTACCTGAAATCTACATGCTTTTTGCGGCAAAGTGTGTGCTGCACCCATCAAGATGTCTCACCTATAGCTCTCTTATCTATCGTTGCCGAATGCGCCAAGGAACATCGACGGACCGTGTAGCTTAAATGGGACCTCCGAATGATTTTCAGATTTTTACATTTGAACAACTATAGATTAGTTATACTGAGGACAGAGTTTCCGAATTTGTGATGATTGGGATGAAGAAAAAGAATATTTTCAAAATTTAGAACAAATTGCAATGAACAAGGATGATGACATGGCAGAGTCACCATAAGAGTGTATGAGTTGGGGCTCAAGGAAGCAGAACAAAAGAAGAAGGCATGCATAGATTATACACATGTGAACTTG
Organism: Diadema antillarum; assembly: GCF_040938485.1. Lineage (NCBI taxonomy): Eukaryota > Metazoa > Echinodermata > Echinoidea > Diadematoida > Diadematidae > Diadema > Diadema antillarum. The sequence continues at coordinate 362,999 of NW_027271720.1, forward strand.
CAAGCAAGCGGTCTTGTAATGGAATTACACTGTTACATTTCTGAAATATGTGAACCTCCTATGTCATCATCCTTGTTCAGTGTAATTTGTTCAAGGTTTTTCAATGTATTGTGTCTCTGCTCAAGAACCACAATGAATTCCACAGATCTATACATGGAGTTGTCAATTTATGTGCTACATGATGTGAAATCATGAAAATCGTCTGGAATGTCCCTTTAATTTGCTCTTTCTCTGCTCTGCTTCTCCATGCTGTTCTTCGCAAGTAACTTACGGTATCATTTTCTTGTGATGATCGCGTGTTACAAGCTGTCACGTCAAAGAGGTGTACTATTATACTATAACGGATTAAACCTGTGCGTTTTCCGACCAATTCCATAGAACGTTTTGTATACCTTCGCACAAACATCTCTCGAGATATTGTATGTGACGTTGTAGTTGACTTGTAGTTGACAATCATCCAGGCTGTCTGTATCTTCAATCATCATTTTTGTATCTTCCTGCCAAAAGCGAATGTAACGAAGTAGGGCCTACATAGAAAATGTCCATGGTACAGGATATGGATAATGTCTGTGGTGTCACATCTAGTAATTTATGCTACATCATGTATGCAAGAAGAGTCGGCAGAATAAAATTGGCAGCATGCTGAAATGAGATTTTGTTGAAGTTTCAAGGCAGCCATGTTATTGTGTATTGTGTTTACTGAGAGCGGAAGTAGCTTTTAATTTCGTGCCTCCTGTTCAAATCGCTGTGACAATTTTGCAACATCACAACCAATTTTGTCCAGAATTTATTTATTCAGTTTTCTTCAGCACCAGTAGTTTAGTCAGCAGTACTTATGGCGAGTTAAACTCAGTTCAACAATCAAGATTAAACTGCACATAACTCCTTATTGCACCTCTAATTCAACTTCGTACATGATTATCACAGTATGCAACTACACACTTCACATTGCAGTATCGAGCACAATATTCGCCCTTACACAAAGCAGACTTGCACAGCTATTCCTTAATACATTATTTTCTACTCTATACCCCAAAGCACGCATCAACAATTTTGCTTACTCTGTGGACCAATGAGCTATACCGTTTGACCTCATTATACATCATTGGAGTTTCCGCAGTTTTTGTCAATGTGTCCAAGTACTTCTGTATAACCTTGTGGCTCATCATTCGGTAAATAGTGTCAATGTACATGTACCTAGACAGCGTTTGGATGAGTTTGAGTTTATTCCTGATCAGACGTGAAAAGATCTGAAGACGACAAACTTTTTTGTTCATTTTGTGTTGTGTGTGTGTGTGTCTACCAAAGATGACTTATAGAGGGGAAGATAATTACTATTATGTGAAGTAGTAACAACATAAAAGCTACATTTTGGTCCAATTTTGAGCAAACTTGGATTATGAAAGTGACGCTTCTCCACGTTCATGTTAGCCTCAAAATAAAATAAAATCTTGAAGTTTTTAGAATGCAGATGTTTGATCGCACACACACACACACACATAGACACACACACAATCGATTCGAAAGTTATTAATTTCTATTACAGTTTCCGTGCCGTCATTGCTTGATATAAGGAGACTGCTCATGACCTCATTTTGCCCGACTTTATAAAGAAAATACGAAGAAATTAAAAATATGTTAACTTTTCTAGCATATTTTTACTTTTTCTAGCAACTCTTTCAGGAAGCGGAGGGAATAACCTTAACATTATGTCAGTAACAAGTCAAAGGAATGTGCATTTGTCATGAAAATGAAATTTTTGTGGATTTCCTTTATCATTTTCATGATATTGTTCAAAATGATGTCTTATACCACGATCTGTAGTAATCTCATGCAGCAGTAACCACACTGAAATTTTGGAAATTATTAACTTTTGAATCGACTGTCTGATTTTTCTCAAACTTTCACTGATGTGTTCTATTAAATTTGCTGCTATCACTCAATCCAAATTATATAGTTGGGCTTTGGTTTCCCGTAAACTGGCTGCACAGACACACAGGCAGTTCATGTTCCTGATCGATCAGGGGATTGATAAAACAAACCGCACATGCAACGTGAGATGATAGATTGATATTCAAAAGTTATATAATCTATCATTTCTCTTATTTAAGCTTACATTTTCACGCGCATATTCCTTAATTTTGCTCAATTCACTGTCAATCTCAAAGCTTCTCTACAAGATAATCATCTCCAATAATTATGCAAGTTATATACGAGTGGTAGATCACAAACACGCACACACGCCTTCACTATATACGCATACCCGCAAAATTACGATTTTAGGAGTATCTGTGCGAGCGAGGAACAAGTCAAGTCGGTGTTGCAAACAGAAATGAAAATGGCACTACCGGTTGCCATGACTACTTGGATTATGGCTACTGAAATTTGCAATTCGGCGTGATAGTTATCACGCTCGTGAACAAGAATTGTTGGAAGATACGAGAAGGAACGGTATGCAGTGCACCGTGGCTTTGTAGAGGAAACTGGGGATTCAAAAAAAAAAAAGAAAAAAAGGAAAGAAGGAAAAAAATACCAAAGTGCAGACATTCTGCATCCAACACACCATAACCGTTTGAATTGTTACGAGTATATGGGGTATACACAATGATACCGGTATTTCGGAAACTTACCTTTTCTAGAACTAGAACATCGTAAAACACGGATGCAAAGAATTCATTCAAGAGAGAATGATTTGTCACTGCTTACACGATATTCTGTGTTGATTGATAGCTCGTACGACACAGCCATTTACTTTATTTTTTTTTCGGCTAAGTCGCCATCTATTCAGAGAGGAAAATTCATATTACCATGGCCTGTTTGAATATTCTTAAAAGCAAAGATCCGTAAAAATGATGTAGCATGCATCTCCGTAATATTGGAATGCGGTGATACTCATGTATTACACAACAGAAGTACACATTTTTGTACAGTATACGCTGCAGTGATGGTCGCCACTAAACTATGTAAATAATTAGGCGAGGTAATGCAATGCCATCATATTTAAATCCGTTTACATGTGCTTTGTTCCCATCAATATCTTAAAAGCTCTATGTTTAAACCGACAATCATCTACAAATCTGTCTATACCGAAAGTCATGGTTTGTAGATTATTCTGTGTGTATTGTTACACAAAAACAGAAACAAAAATGTGAAAGATACATTTTGTAAAACTTGAAAACTTTCAACTGTAATATTTTGCGTCACAATATGCTGATGTGTGATTTTCTCTGTTAAGCAAATCCAACTTGAACATGGTTTGGATGACACGATAAAAGTTCAACGTTTTCACGAGACGATCGGAAGCCTCAAGGATGATAAGGACTTTCCTCAGAGAGTATAATTTTTCTATTGTTCAGAGCGAGAGAGCGCACAAACAGGGAAGTTGAGTGGTTTTCAATTGCATCTTCCGTCTAACGTGTCAGGCGAACAGTTATTTCAGAGACCACAGATAGCGTGTTATTTTATGCCTCGTTGATAGTCGTGAAGCGGAGGTCTCGCACCTGTCAATACAGAGCAGTTTTCCGGGCTTTTGTACATCAGTGATACTATGAAAATACTCGGAAACAAAGTCATAAAAGTGACGACATGTCAGTTTGATAACAAGTCAGCTGTGATTGATGAGGTCGGATGCCTACATGAAATCTTCATGTACATTAACCGAGGACAGAGAAGTAAAAAACCACAGCATAAGCAATACGAAGCTTTATGGAGTTTCAACAAAACGGAAATGACTACTCTAAAAGTGAAATGGTAAGATAAACATATCAAATGTTGTCACTCCTCCAGCCTTATTATAGATGTTTTATCTAATACTCAAAATGTTGGATTTACTATTTCTGAAATGGTACTATACATTTTGAGGGTTAAATGTAACATTTAACAAAAAGTTGGAGCTGTGGAAACAGTTAAAATGTTAAGATATACCACTTAATTTGTAAGAGTGATTGAACATGAATAAATTAGTGTAAACATGCAAAAACTAATAAGAAACAAGAGTTGAAGTGAAAATAGATGTCCAGACTCCTTTATAATTATATTCGCGTAGTTACAATGTATGTCTGTCTTCAAATCAAAGGCTTCTGACGATAGGCTTGCCCAATATCTAGGAACAAATAGACACATGCTAAGTTGAATTCAGGTGTTAGCATGTGATCTACAAGTACCTACGTACAGGTTAGCTGAATATGTTGATAGTTGCATCAAGAACAATTACAATGAATTTAAATACATTGGCAAACTGACCTATTGGAAACCAAACAGGAAACTCATAATGAATTCTTGATGAATGACTGAGGTTATGATATCAGTCCTTACAGCATCCTCACTGTGGCATGATTAAACCGATCCTGAGACCAGAAACATGCTACATCGGGCGTAAATTCCCCACGGAGCAAGCAGCGCCACTGTAGGCTGCCATTTTCACTGAAGCGTAGGCGTTACGTGCATGGCCAATCTTGGCAGTGATCGTATTCCGTCGTGGAGACAACATCGGTTGAGCATTGAAGTGCACTGTTGCGTGTAGTTCAAGGCCGACCGTTGCCCGCTATCTAAAGCAGACATACTGACCGCAATTGTCAAAACGATGCCATAATTTTTCTGAGAAATTGGCACGGACGGATGTTGCAGCGGTCGTAAACAATGATCGTTGACTAGCTGTCGTAAAACGTATTAGCAACTAAGGTGTCAATTTCCAAATTTGATCTTCATAGACATAAGTGCCATTGCAAAAGTGTCTTCAATATTTCAATTGAAATGCTTTATAATTATATCCTGTAACATTTTCTTTTGATCAACTAAAAAAAAAAGAGAAATATAAAACGTGTTTAGTTGGGTCAACAAAGCGAAAAGACACCAATATGTCCTTTTCCAACCATCGAGAGATAGTGGTCTAATCTATGTCTCCTCATATAGCTGTGCTACCTCCTTTTAAGGATGGGACTTGGCGTGTTGTATTTTAAAACTTTAGATAGAAGAGGAGATGAGCAATGGGGCAGGATTTATCTTTTTTATTACGTGTGTTTGTGTATGTGCGTGTATGTGTGTGTGTGTGTGTGTGTGCGTATGGGGATCTGAGAACATAGGGACTGATCATTGTCGCTTCTAAATGTTTCCAAATGTTACGTGAATGGTTCATGCTAGAAAATGGGGGCTTGTCCGGAAGAGTGAAAAAAGTCGCTTGTCACTGCCACTTAAAGAGACGTGTTATGCCCTTCAGATATCTGGATTTGGTTGGTACACGGTGATTGAAGGATCCGAAACACATCAGGAGCAGACGGACTATAACCAATCAGGTAGAAGTATATAGTGAAAGTGATCAAACATCAAATTTATTCCTCTGTAAATGTAACTTGGAAATACCGAGATAAAGATGGGAGATTATTTGGAGAGGATTTTTTTTTCTTCGCAAATCAAAATTCGAGGCAAGAGATGAGGAGTATGAAAGCAAGTCTGCCAGCAAGACCACCTGGTTATTCAGAAGCGGACTTGTCGAAGGTGAGTGTGTTAGTGATACTATCTAGATTTGGTGTCTCCGGTATGCGTCACCAGGAACTTCATCGATAATTAATGGCGCAGCGTTGCAACAAAAGCACATGAAAATATAGGAAAAGAATATTCGGAAGCCTTGCCGCTGCTAGGAAATGTAAACGATTACGTTGCAGCTGCTGAAATATCATGCAGGATAGTGCATGTTTAATGAAGGTTGTCAGCCCTGACAAGTTGTCAGTTTCTGACATTCACCGTGGTAACAGTCAGACACCAGAGCTTCTCAGCCCATCAAAGCCAAAGATCTTACTAAAATGTTATTGTCAATGACTGACAGCTTGTCGTTGCTGACAAGTTTCTTGAAACGGTTCCATGTTTTGTCTTATGTTGTGAGCTGATGAATCCTGGAAGTTGTACCAGAAAATTGCGTTGACGATTTTTTTATTTATTGTCAGCCGATGAAACCCGGAAGTGGCACCTGCAGATATATAAACTGCCCCCCCCCCAAAAAAAAAAAGCAAGCAAAAAAACAAACACAATTACAATACAGCAAGTCCACTATACAGAGCGCAGTCGAGCGCGATGCCTTTGCTTCCTTACGCGATCACACTATTTCACCGGGACCAAGAGCAAACTCAGTGGTCTTGTGCCCATACCGTTTGTAAACGCCTTTCAATATATAGCGAGAGTTGTCTATTTCAAATTAAGCTTCCTTCTACATTTCTCGCTGATGTAGAATTCCAACACCCGTCCAATATGCTGTCCACACGACGTGCTAACTGGTCATACAGCACGACTCCAGCGTCTACAGTCGTGCAAAGCAGGTTACATTCGTTGAACGTAGGAAAATCATAGCAATTCCCACGTTAGCAACTAGGCAAAACAACCTTTCAAAAACAATTTAACTATACTCGTGGTGACCCGAATTACTCGAACATATCATCTTTGCAGATTTCTTTGCCTATGTCCTATTCTCATTTTAATGCGGCATTGCGTATGAGTAAGTTTATCCATAATTTGTGAGGAATGCTTTTCGATAGTGGGAATGCTCGAATGAATAATGCGGAACTAGCCTCCTATTTAGAATTAAACCTGTTGTCAATGAGCAAGTTGCTTGTCAATCATTGAGCAGGATTAACGGATATTTTTGTATTTTTGTTTTATTTCTGCTGGTCTTGGTTTGTTACGATTTATTCGTTTGTAGAGGGGGACGCAATCATTCGAGTGCACTGTTACACAAATCTCTAGATGCCCCTTGTCCAGATGCCTCAAACTTACAGCGCTGAGCTCGTTTTTGTGATGTGTGATATAGAATCGGAAACATGGAACTCTTAGCAAGGAGTGGTTTCATTCATGTGCTAGAACATATCATAACTGTCACAGCAGGTACACCGTTGTCTCTTCCCATTCGTTATAAGTTGTCTTAAGGATGAACATATGATTATAGAATATCAAATTTTGCAATATATGATATTACATGATTTTGATGAATGATCATAACTATACATGACCCGCTGCTGCAGTGACTCGTGGACGAGTTTACGCCACTGCCAAATTTCACATTTAATTAGAATTCACCCCCCCCCCAAAAAAAAAAAAATATATATATATATACATATATACAATGCACATGAAAAATTATCTCTTACCTCTGACAGCAAACGCCATGGCACGTTTCATTGCGCTTTTTGACATCTCATTCAGACAATTATTTCACAATGGTAATCATCTATGGTCCAAAAGTATCCCCCTCCCATGATACCATTACCCGGAGGGGGGTTGGGGGGTTGGAATGGAAGTCACTCGTTCATTAACTACGATCCCACCGCTGACATCTAATGATCCATGTAAATTTTTGAATTCTACTTCTGATTGAGTCTACAAATTAAATAACCTGGAACAGGTCGAATAAAATGATCATAATTATCACTATTTTTTTTAAAAATTGTTTTATACCTCCATGTCGAAACTGGTGGAGGCATTACTAATGTGGTAGTCTTCTCTTCCAGCAGTGACTGCGCAGATACTTAAAATATTCGTAACTTTTGAGCGGATTGTCCAATTTTCCTGAAACTTTCACCGATGTGTTCTACTAATATTGCTGCATTCTCTCAATCCTTATGTATATGAAGGTGGACTTGTTCTTTAAATGTTACAGGTCAAAATGTTTAGTGATTAATCAGTTTGATTTGACAGGTGGAAATGAATAAGCAGTTATTTCGCTCATTATGATTGCAGTGAGTACGCAGGGTTAAGGTCAAGCTCAAAAGTCAATGAAATTTAACTAAAGTGGGGCATCCATTGTGAATTTTCCTATGACGTGTCAATCCAATGATAACACAAATTTATTATTAATAACATTTCATCGTATTGACATTAAATAATTCTGAATGTTTGATGTGAGGAGCTATTTACATTAGCAGAAATCGTGGGATATGGGGTCTCATAATATTTTTACCACTATCTACTTCTTTAGATGGAAACGAAGAAATGGAGATATATCCGGGAGATACTTTGAAGTACTAAAAGTTCTTATCCGCTTCCTTTCATGGTCACACGTTGTCTGATAGACAATCTGTTTTGAAATGAACCATCCGTTCACAAAAATCCGGTGTACTCCGTCACTTGTCTTTCAGGACCTTTTCACGCCGAGGGCAGACAGCATGGCTTCTAAAGCATATTTAGCTTACGGCGTCATCATCGGACTGGTGGTCATCATCCTCCTCGGATTCGTCGTCGACATCAGGAACGACTCCGAGAATGGAATCCTATCACCGATTATTGGCGGCGGATCGAGGTAACTTCTCAATGTGGGTCAATTACTTGTAGATTGACCGTCATTTTAGTTCATGTTTGTATGAATCATGATTTTTATTTTCAATTATTTCGTTGCAATTATTGTTACCATCATTCTTGATCATTGTCATCAGTAGAAGTGAGTCCATTTAGGGGCAAAGTGGTAGTGATGATTGTTGTTATGGCAGGAAGAAACTGTTGCGATGTGATTGATTATTTACATGTGTCTTATAGTCGCAAACATTCTTTTGACTGTCCAATTTTCCTCAAACTTTCACTGATGTGTTCTACTTTTATTGCTGCATTCACCCAATCTACATATATAATGCTATTTGAGTGAACTTGTCATTTAAGGCTTGAAAGACTTTACGAAAATGGTTGCGACTCAAAGTTGACTCGTATCACTTTATTATGGAGGGAATACGCAAATCTTGTTCATGTTTTTGTTTTGTCTACACACAAACACACACACGTTTGCCGTACTAAATTATTCCATACCAAAGATAATATCTACATCATCGACTTGTTCCATTTGCATTATACATACATTTTATGGTTTTCCTATATGATTTTATAACGGTGATGAGTTCTTTTTTTTGTGTGGAATGGGGATGGATGGGAGACGTTCAGAATTACAGAATGAAATGATAATCGTTCATATTTTTTTTTTTTTTTCGTGCGCAACTAATTAAAGGGTGTAGATTCATGACACCGTTACCTCTACTAATTTAACCAATGGTATCACCCAGCTGTGAGAACAATACCTGAAAAATCCCATGGCTTATATCCAAGATTGATCTTTTTCACCCTCTTTAAAAAAAATGACTGAATTTGGTATGGAGTTGCACGTTGATATAATTAAGTTTAATTAAATTGATAATCATTTTTTTTTGTTTCCTACATTGCGCTAGATTACTCACAAATGGAGACTCTTTAAAATTCGTCCCGCCAAAGGCTACAGCGTGCAAGCCACAGCAGAACATCGTTTTCATCAAGACCCACAAGACGGCCAGCACCACCGCAGCCAGCATCTTCGACAATTTTGCGGTACGGAACAACCTCTCCGTTGCCATTCCGCAGGACCGCCAGCCCTACATGCACCGCACCAAGCTCTTCCACCGAGACATGATGGCCAACGCGCCTCAGTCGGTCGGCGATGGGGAGGAGGGGAGGGTGAGCGTGAACATCTTCTCCAGCCACGCGCGGTACAACCGCCCGGAAATGGACGCGGTGGTTCCCGATGCCAAGTACGTGACCGTCCTCCGTGACCCGGCCTCGCAGTTTGTCTCTGCCTTTGTCTTCTTCCATTTCGACGAAAGGCTCCGTCGCAAATTCGACAGAGATGGTCGGAGGTACAAGAACGTCCTGGAGGAGTTCCTCGATGATCCGGAGAAAAATTTCAAGCTTCTCAAGGACCATCCTCTGCGTCACGTCATCCACAATCAACAGTTCTTCGACCTCGGCCTGAACACGGATTTTTCCGACGATTCGGACGCGGTCGACGCCGCCATCGCACGCCTCGACGAGGAGATGGACCTCGTGCTGATCACCGAGCATTTCGACGAGTCGCTCATTCTCATGCGGAAGGTCCTCTGCTGGGACACCGCGGACATTTTCTACGTCCGCAAGATGGTGCACAATACCACACAGGCGTTTACGGCGACCAGGGCGATGCGACGGAAGATCCGCCGCTGGAACGCCGCGGACGTGCAGTTGTATGATCACTTCAATAGGACGTTGTGGCGGCGCATCACAGAGTACGGGCCGACATTCGAGGACGAGCTGAGCGAGTTCAGAAAACGTTTGAAGGGTGTGACCAACGAACAAGTGAAAAGTCATAGACATGTTGTTCTTGCCATGGCTGACAAGATGAACATTCCTCCCAAACGGAAATGATATGTACTCCCTTTTCCAGGGGCTATCTATGACATTTCGCCTTTTAAACAGTAACTAATATTCCCTACCACTAAAAACAGTCTCTACATGGCTGAGCCAATATCCATGACAATCTCACACATGGCACCCGCTAGGTTCTATCCCTCCAGTACTTTTTGCAGCGTAATTTCACGAGCTATCATTGAAGTTACATTTGTGACCATGCATAGCCCACTTCATGTTTTTTTTTCTTCTTTCATGCTTTGTTTTTCTACTGCTTTTGGAAAATACCTCAATATGTTCGTTTGTGTATTTGTTCCATTCTTTCTTCTTTATTTTTCCAGGAAACCTCACTGAATGCAGGTGACTAGTAGAATTTTGTCATTCAGATAATCCGGTCAATTCCCAGTGTGTGTACTTAAACTATGTCGCCTGGCGTGAATTATCATGTATTGGCCAGATACATGACACGATATCTTTTGGACGATATTCATTCTGATCATGCTGCAGGCGTTAAAGATTAATCTTATTCAAATCGTTTATTCATATGTTCCACCGTCAATTTATCTATTACTTTATTCTCCCTCGTTCAATTCATTTGTTACTGTTAATGCATGTCGATAATTAGCTATCGATACAAGGTACTTGCGGTGCCCTTCAGCCCGTCAGTCCTTATGTCCCACATTACATTTTTTGCAATTGAAGAAAACCACCTAATGAACATTCTTAGGTATCTTGTACAAGAATGATGCATGAGGTGCAGATACATCAGTCAGATCTTAGGCAAAATACATAAGGGTCAAAGATCACTGTCAATGAATCTTAGTAATTTGAACTTTGGCCAATATTAGCCTTTTTCAGCTGTAACGTCCTGTAAGAATGTTCATGGCAATATAATTTGGTTGGAATGGTAGAATTAAACAGACGTTTTCTTGAAATGATTGTGGTGACAGAAAAAAAAGGAAAGACCTCACTGCCAGCCATTACTTCTTATAGTGAAGTCCAGTTGTGATGTTCATTGGAAAACAGGGTAAAGATGATTTGACAGTCATTTCCAGAGCAATCTATTGGTGGAAGGTCAAAGGTCAAAAGTCACTCTACTTTGGTTAAGATGAAGAGATTTAATAGGGGTAACATCTTTTTGGGTTGTCTATCTACTATCAGTTCCAGCCGTTTGCGCATGAGGGACTGTCCAGTGGCTGTGCTTTCTGGTACTAGGATAAAAAAAAGAAAGAAAAAAGAAATCAATATTATGCCCAATTACAGTGTAGTTGCCGGAAATTTCAAGGGTGAAAATTCAAAGGTCACGGTCAATGACAATCGGAATTAACTTGAAATAAGAAAAATGACGTTCGCCAAAATTACGGTATAGTTGTTTGTTTGTTTGTTTGTGTGTGTGTGTGTGTGTGTGTGTGTGTGTAAGGGTGTGAACTGAATTCGAAAGTATCACATGTGTGTATATACACAGGGGTAAAGGTCAATCCTTGGTCAGTGCTCAAAGAACCATTTTTATCGCTTTGCTGCTGCTATTCTCGTACTTCGCAGTTCTTTATACTTCGCGTGCTAATTGAGACTGTCGCGCTAGTCTTGTGTATGTTGGCAAAATGAACATGTTTTGCGTACCATGTGCATTTACAATTTTTTTCTTCTTCTTCCACTGTAAGCGAAGAGAAATGCAGAGAGAATGCTTCACTTTAACGAGATCGCAAGGATATTGATATAATTATACGTTCAACATGTCAAATCTCTACGACTGGCACGAAGACCGAGTCGCACGACTGGAAACTGGCAAGGCTGGTGACGTCACACTTCCGGTCTTAAGGTCGTAAAACTGGTCTGATCATATAGCGTGCGGCAGACTTAAGTCATGCTCTGCCGTGCAAGTGCGATCTCGTGTGTCATGTAAACTTTGTTATTCAGTCGTCACACTTGCGTATAATCATAATGACTCCGGGTTGTACTGTTGAAACAAAACTCACATCACGTGGTAACATACCAAAGTGTCTGCTAAAATATCAATACAATGTATGACCAAAGTAGATTCCTATATCACAGCTATTTCCTGTCGTGATACTCTCTTCTGTTGTCTTTTTGTGCAAATTGTTGTCTTGACTATTTGTTATTGTATTTATTCTTTCAGCCATGTACACACACATTTGTTTGTCAATCACCTCATTGATATGCGTGTCTTCATATCGTACGATTTCTTTATTTATTAATCCATTCATTCATCCATCCATCATTTCATTCATTCATTCCTCTATTCTTTTATTCATTTGTTCATTCATTCACCCATCCAATGTTCATATATTTGTGTTGATATCCGATTCTGGTGGCATCGGATCTGGAGTAGACTAGCAAAAGTAGCCACGGAGAAAAGGTCACACGAGAGAAATGCCCCCTCCTTTTCTTTAATTAGTTTAATGAAAAATTTTTTTAAAAAAGAAAAAGGAGTGCACCACTGATTACTGCGATGAATAATATGCTATTTTGAGAGAAATAATTTAGCTCGTAAATGCCATTCCTGTATTCGTGAATGAACATTCACCAAATCCATAAATTCACCAAATTTGTCACACTTATGGGCATATTGACACGTGTACATACAACAATGCACTAATTGACAAAAGTGAACCAGCGAGGACAGTTTTGGAGGTGCCTCCGGTGTAACTATTTAACTTTTTAACTTATATGATTATATAACTAACGATGTAGTTAAGCCCTTCTTGCACGCGCCTGTTGCAATTCTGAACTCCCCAAATAAATACATATTGTGCATGTAAATGTACGTGCACATAAAGAAAGCGACCGTCTACACGAGCAAGCATTTTTTTCTTTTCTTTTCTTTTTTTGTAAGAAATTCACACCGACATCTGCTTGTATCGCGAAAGCATTTCAAGAGTTCAGAACAAAAGAGGATTGGATTGACTACGCTCACGTGCAGGGCGGAACATTTCCTCGGGTCTTGTCAGGACAATCTGTTGAAACCCACATCCCCACGCCTCACCCCCACCCCCATCCCCCATCCCCCCCCCCCCAAAAAAAGAAGAAGAGATGGCCAAAGTTCAAAGTTAAAACCTCGAGATGGTTGTGCATGTATACAGTACATTCAAATAATTTAGATGTAATGAAAGAAGTATTACGGAAGGAGACGCAAATCTTTGTTTGTTTACTCAGCCATTTATAGATAAACCCGACAATCGGATTTTTCAGTTCTTGCCAGTAATGATATACAAATAGTAGTCGCTTCTTGCATTCCACAGAGACATCAATTTGCAGGCAGGCAGAGGTATATCGGATCTCTTTAAGAATCGTTAGCTCTTGATAAGGTAAAACATCAAGGCTGACTTCCAACAAATATTATCCAACCGGTGAGAACATCAGTGGTGTGCTCGTCGAAAGTTAACAACTTAAAAGAGCGAATTCTTGTGAAGTTACGACGTGTCGGATGCGTCATGCAGTATTGACGAATGATGATGAAACAATTTGCACTCAGGGAAGAAAGTTTTCACCTTCATCAAAGGTATCGGCAGAAGATCTAGAAAAGCATTACATTGCACTAAAAAACAAACGAAAAATAAAACAGCCGTGTTGCATTTGTTGTCATTTTCCACTTACACCCTAGCACACGCTTGCCAAATACTACATATCTCGGACCAAAAAATCACCAATCTTTTTATGCTACTTTTGATACATAATTATGACTTACTGTAACTTATGTGTATGTCATGAAGCGGTCTCTGGGGACCTGATAATGTTGTTGAAGCCAAGAGGATCTGATTATTTTGTATGTACGATGAAACTCAACTCAAACTTGGCCAGAGACATCGTCTACTGTTGATGAAATAACGCCTCATTTTCGTTGCAGGCAGTTGTTCATTATTTTGCTTTCATCTACAATATTGTACATGTATTTCATGTTGAACTACAACCAGTATGTACATGTATATTCAACTGTTTGGATGTTTCGTCTACACCTCTGAAAGCAACTGAGTATAATTCTTTGTAGTTCATTCTTTTATTGAAATATTCACTCTTCGCGCAATTATTATTATTATTATCATTTTTACTAATATGGTGTATGTAATTATTCCTTATCATGTGGTGTCACTTTGTGGTATATGAGCACTCTGAATAAAATTATTTAACACTGAATTTCATCGTTTTCATCTCGTCTCTGGGAACATGCACATGCACCACTTTGTAAATGAAGTACGCAATAACCGCCATGCTATCATGTCATAATAGTAATACAGTATCATACTTCGTTGTAAGTAGGCTACCTTATGTATATACATAATACACAATATATATATACATGTATATATATTATGTATACACGTATATACACGTACATATATATACATATGTATATATATGTTTATATATATATATATAAGATGACGAAGTAGGGTAATACATGTAAATCATTTTAGTCCAACAGTGCTATTTGATCAAACCAAATTTTCTTCTTCAGGGTCGATATGAATAATGAATAATGAAGAAGACGTATGTGTATGTGTCAAAAATTTGGTTTGAATAAATATAATAGCACTGTTGGACTAAAATGCATTACTACCCTACTTCGTCATCTTTTCTATACTGATACCAACACGCGGACTACAGACATCATAGGACATGTGTATATATATATATTTAGTGTGAAAAGATGAAGCATTCAATGCATTATACGCACAACACACACATTACTCAGTAATATGCATATACATGTACTGTACATATATTATACATGTACAATGTATATATATATGCATATATTTGTGTATGCATATATATATATATATATATAAACAATACATTGTATAGTATAATATATAATATATTTATATATAATCATATATATTATATATATATATATATATATACATAATATATATAATTATATATAAATATATCATATACACATAAAAGCGATGTAGGGATGTATTGTATTTATGGCTGGTACAGATAAACACTGAAAAGGGGACCAGAAAACAGAGTTTACAGAAGTTTGTACAAATATGAAGTGTTCTTTATTAAAGCAAATTGAAACGAAGCATCCACCTTCGCTAGAAAGCAATGCAACGTATAATTTAAGAAGTATGTCAGTACATGTACAAGAATATTGATGAAAAAAAAAATGGATTTCATGTTTGGTAGCTAATTTGTCTTTCACATAAGTTCCCATGTATGTGCATAACCATTCAACAATTTTTCTCTACCTGCTGTTTAAAGACAGATCAATTGTCTTACAAAAAAAAAAGAAAAAAAAAAAGCTTGACAACAAAGAACAAAATATTTCATTGGAGAGTTAAGGAATAGCTACCAAAAACTACATCAATGCATTTTCATAGAACAAGCCCCACATAAGAATGCAACATTAGATACATGAACATTATGTATCAGCATTATCATGGGTGTGTAACAGGTTTGTAGCACCGGGCATCTTGCATTTTGCATTTGTGAAATATGTTGAACAATATTTTCACGTTATGAATTTCAACATTGTGCCCTGAACTTACCACACTTCCAGAGGTACTCATGAAATTACATATTCATACACGTACAGTACTTCATGTGGAAGAAATTATGTAAACCGTATCAACGAGTCCGCCAAACTTTTTCTTGCACACATTGCTGTATACGGCGCATTGGTGAAATATATATGTATTTACATATATTTTGCCAAATGTCATCTCACTACCAACGCTACAGGTGATGCTTCCTTTCTCCATACATAGGTGATGAAAAGAAGAGTAGTGCTTTAACAGTGCTGTCGCACAAGAGAAAGGAAATAGAAATTGCAATTCAAGCTGATTTATCAAAGCTTACAGTTTCCTTTTGGCAACCACCCTACTCATTACCTTGAACCCAACCACTCCCTCCCCCCCAAAAAAAGAATCTTTTATCTTCAATTCTACTATATGCAATCTGCTTCATTTTCACAATCCAGTAAGTCATAAATACTGAAAATATGCAGAAGTTCCAGTGCTTCCGTTCAGTTTCAGCTGAGAAACTACCATCACTCTTGAACGTGGTAGAAACTTTTGAAAGTATGACATTATTTCTTCAGTCAAGCTGAAGATTCTCGCCAAATTCCTATATTTACACAGCATTTCAAGTCAACAGATTGTAAAGATTGACAGAGAACCAAACCTCACAACATTCAGGGAGAGTACCCTATACATACGTTTATGTGCCTGCTTACACCTATCTTTCACGATTCTGAAAATACTCTACGATGTTGACGCCGTTCTGACAATGCAAGATGAAAAAAGTGTGGATAGGTAACTTGTCTCAGCATCAAATGTTCCATTCCTCACATGCACTGCAAAATTCCACAGTAGTCAGAATAACCTGTGTGCAGGTTATTAAGGTAATTAAAAAAAAAAAAAAAAACTGAATCCCTCTTAGTAACACCTGAAGATCAGCATCCCTTTCAGGTACTCGAGTGTTCATATTGTTACTGCTCAACTTCACAAGCTGCGCTGCCTTCACTACTGTACAGGGGTCGCACTTAACTTTTTTTTGAACTAGCCAGGCGGACTACTTAGAATCAATTTTGACACTGAAGCAATATTTTGGCTAGCCAGACGGACTAGTAACTTCAGAATTTTATGATTTTTGGCTAGTCCGACGTGATTTTGGGTGGCCAATGGCCAGCGGACCATCGCCAATTTCGAACCCTGCTGTACGACTGCATTGAAACTACGGGAATGAACTTCTACAATCACCACACATTAACAAAAAAAAAAAAGGAAGAAAATGTATTCAACATAAGACAGACTTTACTGCATACCTGAATCCACACATTATGGCAGAAATTGAACCACCAACACATACATAAGCACAATATTTTTGAATGAGCAAAAAGTCAATGCTTGAACCACCTGATAAGCAAGGACCAAGATCCAATTACCAGTGTCCCCCAGAAAAGTCCTGCTTTCGGATCACCCCCACGCAAACGTGATTGTCCTGCTCCCAGGTGTGGGCAAATGAGATGACTCGGTGAAAGTGTGTGCACTGGTAGGCTTGACACATTCATGGGGGGGGGGGGGCAGGTGATAAGAACAATTTCTGGTCCCCATCTGGAGCTGAAAAATACTTTTTGTTTTTACGAGGATGACTGCTGCTCGAGGTCAGCTGCTACCACCTCTGGCTCCTCATCGTTGTAGATATTCTCCGCCTGTGATATGTCAGACGACACAATTTTAGACAAAGAAAGATAGAAAAGAGAATGAGATTTTTTAAAAGCATAATCACCACCTCATTAATCAAAACAAGACTTGACCGAAGACTCTTCGGGGGCAGTCAAGTTAAAACGGCTCACAGGATCTCAAGTTTTAACAACAATTTTTCAATGCTTTGAAGATTCACAGGATAGCACAGACTGAGAGGGCAACATCACTCAACATTTCCAAGGAATGACATGTTTAACGCTGACAAGAAGTCATTACAGGCGACTCCCATTATAACAAAGTCCTGAGAACCAGCAGTATTCTTTCATTATATGAAGATATTATTATAGCCGAATAGTAAGGTATATAAAGATATGTAAATGATAATTTTAGGACCTAAATTCTTTTTCTTCGTTGTAACAACAATTTTCTTACAACCGCATTCATTATAATGGGAGTGCACTGTACTGGAGTACGGTGAAAAAAAAACAGTCACTATGCTAAATAAAATGGATCAGTAAAGCGTCTCAGCATCCACTTCGTTTCTCCTACAATCTCCAACTCACCATCTGCCAGACTTGCATGATGTTGTCCTCGGAGACGGAGCAGATCACCCAGGGGTCGTTGGGGTTCCAGGAGAAGTCCGAAATCTTGGCCGTGTGTCCCCCGTGGATGAAGAGGAGCTCTGGAGGGCCATCCTCTGCATCTTCTGGTGTCTGGTCCTCGCCGATTTTGCTGAAAAGGAGAGAAAATGTGCAAGGAAGTGAGATGGGTGTGGCAAGACCGGTAGATTCCATGGATCAGATTAGATAAGTGTCTGCCCTGTAGATATGCACTGCATTTTGAGCACCTGATATGCACTGCATTTTGAGCACCTACCGATATGTAAGATGAATTTTCAGAAACACTCTGGTATTACAATCACAAGTATCACATGATGCACAGTTGATTCAACTGACCAGGATGAAAGAATGCTGTACGGTATTTTTAGCACCATGGCATATGACAGGAAGGTGTTACACATGAAACAATTATCACCATTATCATCATCATTTTTGTCATTAATATCGTTTGAATAGTTTGATCGCAAAATGGGCTAAGTGCCATCTTTGAAAACTTTAATGTAAGTCCATCATCAGATAGAGTAAAATAAAACCTCTCCAGTGATACTTCACTTGTTGCATAACATCAAGGATTATTCTTGAATTTATGATAACTCATATTTCCTTAAAACTTTCTTTGTTTTTAAGTAGGTTTAATAACAAATATATCAAAGTGAAACGAATAGAGTTAACTTGTTTTGTGATCAAACTCGCCATATTTGGGGACATTCTTCATATAAAAAAACAATATGAAGGCAAATATAATTTCTGTTTTCACAACAGAAAGATGACTTATAGTGGGCATGATAAATGAATAATTTGGCAGAATAAAAAAAAACCCCAAACGAACAAACACTGCTTGACTTGGATGGAGAAAAAAAAGCCCAGCATACAAAACAATATGTGAGAATCAGTTACCAGCTGGAAACTCTGATAGACTTTTCAGAGTGTCCCTACCTTAAGTCCCACACATTGAGTCTCCTGTCGGTGCCGCTGGAAGCGAGGATAGTCTCATTATGCGGCGACCACTGCACCTGGAAGATCTCATCCTTGTGCGACTCAAACGAATGCAGCTTCAGCTTCAGGTTCCGCAGGTCCCACAACGCCACGGTCTGTAAAGACACATCACAAAAATATCAAATCACCATAAAACTCCACCATTCCTGATTGTAAGTCACACTTTCAAAAAATGTTCAGTGTTGTGTGGCAACAGGAATCTTAAGTCATGTTATGAACAGGACCTAAAAAGCATCCTAATACATCTAAAAACATTGTAGCATAAATGCAAACAGTGACGCTTTAATTACAGTGGAACCTTATTATATAGAGGTTGGGTATAACCAACCCTCATAACAGGGTGATTTTGGGGTCCCAACTCTTTATATTTCGTTTTTGTGGCCTGACAAAGTGAAAAACCTGACATACGGTAATTGTCACCGTCTTTAGATCCTTGTTATAACAAAGTTTCCCTGAATTATGCAGTCTATGACGGGGAAGTCAACACTACACCCACAAAATTTATGCCAAGGCTAACATACCTCTACAGGCTGTGATTCTTGTTCACGGAAGTAATACCAGTTAATGCAAACTTGCATTAAGTCAAATGTAGCAGAATGTTCCTGCACTTTTCTCCTTCCCAGTGAATTTCACCCTCGCGTATGAAAGCACTATTTCCTGATCCTCCTCACATTATCATACAAACTGTCTAACCAGTGTATATCATACACATTCCTTGATATGACTTGATTCAATAAACTAGAAAAATCAGCTAAAGGGCAATTCCACGCCAAAGTGGACATGACATCTAAAATTTCAAATTCATATTTCCCACGCAATTTTGGTATCAAATGAAAGCTTAAAGTGTGAATTTTATTAATTTGAGTAAAAATGTTTAGTTTCATAACATATTCGGGGTCAATTTTTCAATTGTTTAACTAACCTTATTAATTTTCAAAAATGCATAAATTATAATACAAATGTAGCATGGCCTGTATTCAATATTTGAGAAATAAATGTTATGAATTGTTATATTTAGAACTTAGTAAATGTGAAAGAAACAGTTCATTTAATATTTTTACGGTTTCCATGATTTGTTACGCTTCAGTGACTTCTTAAAGGTGACCTTGTATTTTGTCCTTCCGTTACCACAAAAAGAGGTCTTTTTAATATTTTATCAAAAATAGTAATATAAAAACCATAAAATTTTCAGTGTAAAGCAAGTTTAGGTAGGCCTATAACTTGGCACCCATCCATCCACGAAACCCCTCCTCTTTGAATAATTATAAATAAATTAAAAATGTCCTTCCGTTACCGAAGCTGGTAACGGAAGGACAAAGTTGTGGTAACTGAAGGACTTAGAGTCTGTTTTTAGCCATTTAATGTCCCTAAGATGAGAACACAAATGTGTCAGAACCTACTCTAAGTACCCTTGACTAAATTCAAACAACAAATGAAGCCACACCTCTTTCCTGAATGCAAGTCTACTAAAAAATGGCTCAATTTTGTAATTTTGTGTACAAACCCTATGGGAAATAGTGCTCTTTCATAAAACTCATAAAAATCTGATAATTTTTTTTCTTTCGATCACTTTGATTACTTGACTTTTGCCTAACTACGTTTAAAAAGTGGTCTACAACAATTTTCTTTGGAAAAAAAAACACTCAAACAACAAAAGGAAAAAAACAAAGAAATACAAAAGAAATTCAAGAAACAATAAAAAATAAAAGAATTGAGATTGATTTTGCAATTTTTTATCACTACATTTATTTAATACCTCAAAATGAAGATCCACACGAGAAAAATGTCCGTCAATTGCTTCACATTAGTATTCTATGGGCTAAAATGTAATTTATTGAATAAATTTGCATAATCGATTCATATGATTAGGAATTAGCAGTATTTTGAACAATCTAACTATGGTCTCGTGTAGATTACTCTCGAGGGTGATGTGTGCAGATTTTAATCAGGATTTATTTATGCAAACAGTGTAAGAGATAGGGGGGGGGGGCCTGGGGATATGCCCCCAGACACCCCCCCCCCCCCTCCCCCACACACTCACACACTGTGAAATGGGTCCATAAGATTTGGCTATTTGGGGGATTAAGCAAAAGAAAGAAAAAATATCACATTGGACTACAAGGATTAACATTTAAGTTGGAAATAACATCCTTCACTGTATGCACACAAAGCTCTTTGTCCTTCCGTTACCACACATTTAGTGAAAACAATGTGCTGTAATTAAAAAACCAGGTGACATGTTTCAAAGTTGAATACATAAAAGTAAAGCTAAAACTATTTGGATCAAACTGTATATCTGCCACATATTAAAAAAAAATTATTAACCTTGGAGAGGTTTAATAAAAACTAACCATAACCCATCTTCCCCATACACTATACACAGACAATCTGCATGTCCTTCCGTTACTGTCCTTCTGTCCTTGGTCTAATTAAAAAATAAGTAAACATATTTGAAAGTCAAATATATTCCATTATAGCTAAAACTATGGCAATTAAACTGTATACCAACAAATTAAAATAGCGCCATAAACTTCACAGAGTTTTGATAAAAACTAATTTGCCTGAAAACCCATGTCCATTTTGATGTCCTTCCGTTACCGACCTCATTAATATGCATATTTCATTACTCTTTAGCAGGTATGACAAAAATTTTGGTGGAATTATAGTCTTTGGCTCTGGTAATACATCTCTATAGTTTGAAATGCTGTATCCATCAAACTTTTCTTAGAGTACTTTTTTAAACTGTGAAAATTCTGTCTGAATGTCCTTCCGTTACCGTGGAATTGCCCACAAGTCACCATTCTTTTATGACTTTGCCTTCCTGAGGACCCATCACCAGCTATATACAGTTTTCACTTCAACATCTACGTTCAGTAGATTGCTTTGAACTTAAATTAGCTGTAATCTTAAATTTCTAACAATCCACAGAACACAAGGATATTTCGGACCAAAAAAACTGAACAACAGCAGTGTATGAACAGGAATTATTACTCAAGAGACATCTCCGTGTAATGCATCTGTGAAGACATGACATATGAGTCAGTATAAAAATGATGTACAGGACAGAGTGGACCGTTGAGAATTGGATGCGCGAGTTTAACTTTGGAACTGTTTAAACCCATGAGTGCAGTGAGTGATTTTTAGACAGTTTCCAAAGTTAAACCAGAGCATCCAATTCTCACTGATCCACTCTGTCCTGGTCCCGAAATACATGAACATGAAGTTCAACTTTTTGCCCTATCATGCATCTGGTACACCTACAACACTGTACAACTTAACCCTAACTAGGCCGGGGGGGGGCTCCGAGGCCCCCCCCCCTCGACGTTCCGCGCGATGTATCGCAATCGCAAAAAGCTATTGCCGCGACGTTTCATGACTTTTTTCTTTCGAGTCTCCCGCATCTTTTGACACCAAATTTGCGACGCCCGGGCGTG
This sequence comes from Diadema antillarum, assembly GCF_040938485.1. Classification (NCBI taxonomy): domain Eukaryota; kingdom Metazoa; phylum Echinodermata; class Echinoidea; order Diadematoida; family Diadematidae; genus Diadema; species Diadema antillarum. Next base: position 385,385 of record NW_027271720.1, read on the forward strand.
CGGTTCCGAAGTTACGCATAAATATGTACATGCATGTCAGACCAAAAACTGCTCAAAAACGTGAATTCGTGTACAATTTCAATGCAAACTGTGCTTGCAGGCAAATTTCATAAAAGCATGATTATTTTGGTGTTTTATTGATTAAAATCAATAAAATAACATATTTTCTTGTTCGGAGCGATGTCGCGAACAAATTTCATCGAAAAAACAATGAAAAACATAAAGTCGAAAAAACAAAAAATACATAAGAAATTAAAAAAACAATAAAATACTTAAGAATTTTTTCTGATATCACAATTTTTTTTTATTACATTTGCTAAGGACACTAAAAAGAATATTTACACAAAAAATGTGCCTGTTTTGAGCTTTATTTTGTGATTTATACCAAATAGTCTGATTTCATGCATCATTATGCATAAATTAGCATAATTTAGCATAAATGATAATTTTTTGAAAAATTAACTTCATGGTATTTTAGATTACATCATAGGCAATGTGTGTGCCAATTTTCGTCGCGATCGCGCGGTCGACGGCCGAGATCTGGAGGGGGGGCCTGGGAGGCCCCCCGGCTCTATCAACTACCTAAATAGCCCGGCCTAGTTAGGGTTAAAGGCTTGAGCCATGCTTTTGAATTTTACCGGACACATGGCTCAGTGTGGATCAGTAAACATCAGTGCATGATGATTGACCAATCATATTGCAGAGATTCTAAAGCCCATTTTATAAAATGGTTACCAGATAGCTTACCATCGTATGACTCAGGCGCTTTCTTACCTTGTCGGCTGACCCCGTAGCCAAGATGTATTCACTGTATGGATTGAATGAGAGGCAGTTCACCTGCAGGGAGCAGCGGAAAAACATGACAGGACAGATGTTGATCTGATTATATCGCTGATCAAATTTCAAGCCTAAAAACTGATTGGGTACTGCACAGATAGCTATCATTGTCACATCACTTACACATACTTCTGCATTGAAAACGTTCATTTCAAGAATATTAAACATAATGATCCCGTACATTAACTACAGTGGACTTTTAGTAGAAAGAGACATGATATACCATATACAGTCAAACCTGCCTTAGCGGCCACCTGTCTATAGCGGCCACTGAAAAATCCCCCCCGAGAGAAAAGCCCTGTTAAAGGCCCTGTGTATAGCGGCCACCTGTCTAACGCGGCCAGCGGCCACAAATTTTGTTTCCCGTGGTAGATTTTAATCTGTCTATAGCGGCCAAAGACCCGAAGGAGCCGTAGCCGAGCAAATAATTCAGCATGTTTTGCTACTTTGTAGCTGTGCCAGTTATTCCTGGGCAACGTTCAGTGATCGCCACCGCTTCAGTCATCACCCATTCAGTTATAACAATGCACTAGTGTTGAGCTTTCTTCAGAATTGTACACATGCTACTGTGCAACAATTTCATAATCACCAGCATTGTTCAATGCATGAAACACACGTGTGCATACATACACACATACATGTGCAATATGTACATGTAGGCTGTGCACACATATAGTTGGATAACCTGTCTCTAACGGCCACCCGTCTCTAACGGCCACTTTTTTCGTCTCCCTTGGGTGGCCGCTATAGACAGGTTTGACTGTATTTCATCCTCCCTTTCTCAATATGGCATATTCTTTTGTTGGTTTTGTTTTCGATCATGATACAACAAGGCATCTGATACAATGAACAAATACATTTAAGTCCAAAAGACTTTTTTGATACCGAACTTGCATTGAAGGACCCTGGACGTGAGGTAGGACCACTTTATGAGCATGAGTTGTGTGTGACTCTTTTACACACGAACCTCCATTTTATGTCCTATCCCAGGAACAGAGCGATTTGCCTCTTACTCTTGGGCTTGGGAATCAAACGCGGGTCCTTTGGATCTGGACGCAGACTGAGCCAAATCACTGCCCAATAATGCCCCTATAGCCTTATGCCCCGTGGCATGGGTTTTAATATCCTTACTTACCCGACTCAGGGTTTGTGCAAAGATGCTAGTCTTTCTTTTTCTTTTTCTTTTTTTTTTCTTTTTTTTTTTTGGGGGGGGGGGGGGTGATGGTTTAGAGTAATATGCAGGTGAGATCTAGGCCTTATCATAACCACTGGTTACTGGGAAGATCTTGTCTTACCTCAGCTGTGTGAGCATCGACAGAGTGTCTTGCTTTGGTAGTGTTGTTCACTCTTGTATCCCAGCTGAAGAAAAGATGACAAATTACATAGAAGTTTGAATCTTATTGGGGTTTTTTTCCTTCTCTTTTAGGGAACAGTGGTTACTGTAAAAGTGGACACTTCTGCGGCATGGAAATTTCTGCGCATTTTACGCAGCACGAAAGTAGAATGAAAAGAAAAGCACATGATTATGTTTTTTTGTTGTTTGCTAAATTAATTGAAGATTTCAGTCTTCGGAATTAAACACACGAGAAATTTATCTTACCTGGCAGAGAAAAAAAAAAAAAACTTGCGCAAGAAGTTCCACTTTTGAGGCACTAGATTTTGAAGTGTATTTTTCTACATGCATGCATCATCACATGTTATCAGTGATGAACCATATCAACTATACACAGATACTACACACAACTCATCATACAATACTAGCAGTCAATACCAGAATAAGAATAGTTGTGTGTCATAGCACATTCAGCACTAATACATATCAACCACACATGGATACTAGGAAAAACTTATCATTAAATAGTGAAAACTTCAATCAGAAAATCTAAATATTGGCTTCCCCTTTCAATTAGACACACATGCAAAAATACTACTCATACCTTTAACCACTGATTCTCCCAACTACCCCCAACCCCCCCCCCCAAAAAAAAAAAAAAAAAACCAACAAACACAGCAATGACGCACTCACATCATGAGTTTCTGATCGTCTGCCACGGAACCAAAGAGACTCTCGTGCAGGAGGTGCCAGGATACGTCCTCCACCACGGCGGAATGACCGGTGAAGATGATCTTGGCGTCCACCACTCGGTTCTCCTTGCAGTTGGCGTTGATGTCCCACAGGCAGATGGTCTGTGAACAGCCATAAAAACAAAAACTCAAAGTTTATTCTCTGACAACCTAGGGAAGCAACAGCCTTCTGCCTGCCACTTGATTCAACAAACCCTTTATTACTGCATCGGCCAGATAGTCCTGGGGGGTGTTTCATCAACGCTTGTCAGCGCCGACAGTTGTCGGCGCTGACCAATTTCAGCAAAATCCTTGGTTTTGCTTGGCTGAGATGCTCTGGTCACTGACTGTTACTATGGTGATTCAAGTTGTCAGCGCCGACAAACGTTGATGAAACACCCCCCTGATCTGCACGCAGCCAAGAATATACAGTGTTATGAAGAGTTCCTTTCCAAAATGGGCTAAATCCATTTTTCATCAAAAATGGGACTGTTTCACATAAATTATGCATTTCTATACTAGTCCTACACAGTAAAACCTTCAAAGTATTGAAATGCTTGTGAAAAAATGGGGAAAAAATCAGGGAATAAAATTGACTTTTCTTCAAAACGGTGCTAAATTCATTCCGCCCCCCCCCCCCCCCCCCAAAAAAAAAAAGGTGCTATCAGAAGCCCTTGTGCATGCTTTACCAGACCGTGACCCCAGAGAAAGGCCAGGCTGGCTAGATTTCCTGCCTGTGTAGCTTTCAAGATGGAAAACTGATGAACTGATGATCACTCGGTTTGCACTGCTTATTACAAATCTCCCAACCACCATTTTCACAAATGGCAATCAACAATACAGACAAACCTGGTGAAAGCTTAAACTATCCTGGGAATATTTAAAAAAAATAAAATCGTCATTAAAAAAACCCTGCTATATGTATACCTTTCCAACCATCGACCATGTTTAGATTATGCACATACTGAATATGTCACTGTTCAACAATCCAGTCTCAGCATCATAGAGGTGGCGAAAAGAACCAACAGGCTCAGTGAGAATCAGAGCGTGATGAGAAATACAGAGAACGCAGCAATACATCACATATTATTTTTCTTGTGTAATAAATCTGCATGTTAGAATGAGGAAGGATTCATTTTACACAACTTCTTCAGAGAGAAACTTACCCACATCTATAATACAAAAAAATGAATGTGAATCACAAACTTCAAAGACATATGTGTACACCTGAATATGTCGGAGCTGCATACTCACCCATTTTTTCTACTGGTCCGATCTGTCTGTCGGACCAGCAGGTACCCAGTTTTTGCATTTTTTACTGGTCCATTCCTGAAAAAGGTTCCTGGTCCGACAATGATTTTTACTGGTCAGGGACCGTTGGATCACTGCCAGTGTGCAACGTTGGATATGTATAAATGGGACTGAAAATACACACAAACACACTACAGACACAGTGTTACACACACAGATATCTATAGGTGGGATCGAGGCACTCACATGGTCATCTGACGCACTGAGGAGGTGTCCGTGCAGGTTGGGATTCCAGGAAAGACCATAACCTTCCTTGGAGTGACCACGTAGCCTCAGGTCTGGTTTACACTGACCATTCACATCTATGTGGTCAAGAAAGCATCAAAGCAAAGAATAAGGGAAAACTGTAGGGAAAACTGCACAGTACAGGTGTATACTCTAGTTACTGCAACATAATGGCGAAAAGCTCATGTGGGAAATATCAGTTTAACTATTGAGCCCACAGTGCACAAAGTGGTAATGTGTCATCATGCTTGAATACTATACTGACATTGTCAATGGCTAATAAAATTCAACAACTCCAATCGAAAATGGGATCTTCATTCAGAAAAAGAGGGGTCTGTGAAATCACACAGTTCAGGATAATTATAGTAGCAGATGAATGCTATTTTGCATCAGATAATGGATTAAGAAAGAAGAGATATTAATACTACTGAGTAAATCACTGAGCAGCTGATAAGTATACTTTGTAGGTGCAAAAGCCCCTTAAAGGCAGGAGCCTTGCCTTCTAATTTGCTTGAAACCAAGTTTGGTTGACTCATGCAACCATCCACATAAAGCTCTGCCATCCTGAACATCAATATTTAAAAGCTGGTACAATGAGTAAGAAATGCAGACATTATGGGATATTCTTATAATCATCACATCATATTCAATATTCATATTTCAGGGCTGCACACTAAACCATTTTTTCTGCTGGTCCAACCTGTCCCTATTGGACCAGTAGGTACCCAGTTTTTTCATTTTTAAAAAACTGGTCCATTCCTGAAAAAGTTACTGGTCCGACAGTGATTTTTACTTGTCTGGACCGTCGGACCACTGCAAATGTGCAGCCTTGCCTTTTTATTGTTTCTATATTAAGAGTATGGATAACAAAAACAGTGGAGATAAGTTTTCCTGGGAGCAAGGGAGAACATTAAACAGCAAGACAAACAAGAGAAGAACTTTGACTCTGTCCCACCTGGCTTTGAGGGGTGTTTGGTGTAATCAAAGACTAGCACGTCACTGCTGGGGGTCTTGGTAGCGATGACCGTTGCATTCTGGGGCATGTAGCGGGCACGGTTCACCTCCCCTTCATGGTTGATCTTGATCTCGATCTCAATCTTGCCGCTCACGGAACCAAAACCTCCAAACTCTGCGTCAGCCACGAGACATACAAGAAAAGTGCCAAAGTAAGTTTTGGTTAGAGTCAGCATCACACAGACATAGCTAAAGTGTGTGTTGACACCATGAAAATAAGGTAACATGTCAACAAGGCAGATATGATTACAATACAGCAAGGTGCTACATAACTTCATTTATCCACTTGCCTGGTTGGGCAAGCAGATTTTCCAATTTGCTGCAAAACACTTGCCCGAAGATTAATTTCACTTGCCCAACAGGAAAGTTCAAAATATAAGGAAATAATGTAGAAAATCATGAGTTAGTCAAGGGCTGAATAAAACACAATCATTGGTATAAACAGCACACATTGATTTGCATGCTTAAACACAATGGACTATGGAGTAATAAACTTGGTCCAATCAAGACAATGTTGCCATTGCATTGCATTCGGGCTTCTTCACTTAAGTGTTGGAAAGTTGCTGAAATGATCAAGTATAAAGTGTGTTGCATCACTAAACAGCCATTATCTGTGGGCTTCTGTATGGTTGACTTTGTGGGTTTGTTGGGGGGAATTAGTGAAAAAAAAAAGGTGGCTTCAAAACTTTTTCCTTGCCCAATTTGGGCAAGCATTTGTTCTCATTGTTCAAAAACACTTGCCCAAATTTGATTTTCACTGGCTTATATAGCACCCTGCATACAGCAGTAAGTAATGCCACTAAAAAGGGATGACCTGGTACTGAAATAATACAACTTGAGCAAGTGTTTGACAACCGTTAAAAACCACAGGAGCTCCTTTTACATCAATGGTAGCATGTACAATTACAGATGCATCTTATTCATTTATTCATTTCTCATGTCAGACAAACATCCAGAACTGAATGTATGTATACATTTATACTCATCTAAAAGGGTAATGAATTTTGTCAAAAATTTATTACTGATGACTTTTATTGTTTGAGATGAACAGTCTCTCCGCAAAAAAAAACAAAAACAACCCAAACAAACAAACAAACACAAATCTGATGCAAGATGTGTAGAATGCCTCTGTATGATGCACACGTATGGTTCAAAATTTGTTCTCTTCTCCAGCAAGTACATGTATAAAGGATTCAACGCAGCTATCACACTGGATATAGAAATTTGTTACAGTATCAGAAAGAGAAATACACAACAACATATCACTGAGGTACGGGATGGAAAAACAGACAGAGAGTGAAAGTTAGAACACACCTCCTTTTTCGCTGTCGTAATGGGCAGCCTCGATGTGGGCATCGTCGTTGGGGAGCTGGACACTGGCAATGACGAGGTGGTTCTGTTCATCAGATCTACAAAGGGGACGGAAAGAGGTTTACTTGTACAGTCTGAATGGCCCGAACACAGGCAAACTCCATCACGTATGGTACGGCACTGCACAGACACTGACCAGATCTTTCATGCAAATTGTGTACCAGTATGTATACTTTTGTACACGCAGTACCCTACCCACATCTAACACTAATACAACGTACTGTAAAACATGATATATTTGCGGCATGAAATCTTTGTGAATTGCCACTGGCATTCAATGCATATAATAGTGTAGACAAGAACTTTAACATGCATTTTAATTTCGTGAATCTTGGTGCTTGCAAAATTCATGAAAATGCACGGGAACATTCCTCGTTTTACAGTAAGTTTTAATCCATGCTGACCACATCATTAGTTTACTAGAGGTATTGTTAATGTAGGATTGTTCCTAATCAGTTGCAGATGTACCACCGCGAACCATAATAATTAATCCTTTTTTCAATTGGCGTAGGAAAAGAAATAATGTCTCATAGAAAAAATTCTTGCAACTCAACAAGGGAGTGAAGACACATGAATGATAAAATAAGTTATCACTCTACACCTACAAGCATAGACATACTGATTAACTTACGTGTGAGTACCGAGTACGAGACGGTGAACAGAATAGTCTTTGCCCTCTGGTCTGTGGAAGAAAAATGAAACAAAAAGACAAAAATCATCGGATCATATTCATCATTTGCATCAAAATGTAATATTTGTCATTGTGGTAAGTTTAACTTTAATAGACAATAACAGGCCTCGAAATAGGATTTTGGAGGGGCACGGCCATTTAGAAAAGGGCACTTTTTCCAAGAGGCCAGGGCACTTAAGTCAGTCAGAGGGGCACCAAGGCCACATTGGAAAGGGCATGTTTGGTGTTTATGAAAAAAGAAAGAAGAAAAACAAACCGAGAAAAACAAACAAACACACACACACACACACACACACACACACACACACACACCCAAAGTGCAACACACAACAAAAACCTCTTCCCTACAGCTGTAACACATTCCCGATCTCCGCGTTTCTATCAGGTGAAACAACATTTTTTTAAACAGGAATAAAACAACACACCTTACCGTATTGATTGAAACTCGACACCCTTTCAGGCCAGCCAGGCTGCCATGAAACTTCAAAGCACATTCCGACAGCTGGCTGGCAAAACCACAAGGCAAAGGAATTTGCGTGCGCGTGTAGATTGCTATGATTAGTCTGTGACAGACAGTTCATGACCTCCAAGAATGCGCCAGTACGCGCGGTTTCTTCTGTTGATTGGTCTCTCTCTCTCTCGACCCCTTCCCATTCCCCAGTCTGGCACACCTTGGCATCGTGGGATTTTTCTTTTTTCTTGGTGAACTTGGAGTTCACTCTTCACTACTCTATAGCTATCTGAATATGCGCTGCCTAGCTAGTACATACTCGCGGCCGCTGCGCTGCGGAGGCAGTCGGGACGGTAAAAGCCGGTCGGGCGTACATGTACGTACACGTCGTCTCGTATCTCGGAAAGATACTTTGAGTTTGAATCAGATATATCGGGACGCGAGTGAACTGAAGGTATGATATTTGAGATCAGGAAAGTTGTTCAAGCTTATTAAAGAGACTTTGAGAAAGGGCATATCATACGTCATAAATAATAACTTTCATTCTAAAAGGGCACCACGGCCCCAAGAAAAAGGGCACATTTTTTTTGGCCGTAACTTTGATCAAAAAACAAAAGGCATTGCGGCCAACGAGAGGGGCACCGACGGCCATGGCCGTCGGTGGCCGTCGGTTAATTCGAGGCCTGCAATAATGAACAGAATGGTGAAAGCTTCGTATAACTCTGACACAAAATGGCAGTGAAGGATTTTGCATGTTACTGCAGTCACGATGAAATCATGTGACGACATTGGTTATTGATATATGCACAAGAGATGATGTGACCATTCACAGGACTCCCACTGACTGGCACACGAATAGTTACAATTTTGAAAGGGTTTTTTTTTTTTTGGTGGGGGGAGGATATCACAAAACACAACACAACTTCAAATTATTGTGGTCACAATAACACTAACAACCTTTTAACACACACAATATCTTGAAAGTACAAAAAGTGTAATAAAAAAAAACATTCATGACTGATTTACCTTCTATTCCTCGCTGAAAAAAATAAAACACATAAACTCTCAACTTCTCCTAAACAAAGAAATGCCCAATCAAGTGTTTTCAGATTTGTATGACGCGATACACAAGGAAGAAAGAGACAAAGACAGACAGACAGACAGACAGACAGACAGACGCAAACACATTTCATACTTGGTGACATCGGGAAGCCACTGTGACGTGAGACTCGGCCACTCCAGGGCATGTGTCATCACAAGGTCGTAGAGGAAGGGCGTGTTCTTCTTCCATATCTTGTACTCCTCGTTGATCACCCTCTCCTCGACAGCATCGTCGAATGTTTCTATGGATACAGATGAAAAATGGGAAGGAGAGATGAGCAGGGACAAAAACACAACATGAAACAATCTTTAACTCTAACTTTTAAAGGACAAGTCCACCTTTATATACATAAGGATTGAGAGAATGCAGCAATGTTAGTAGAACACATCAGTGAAAGTTTGAGGAAAATTGGGCAATCCGTTCAAAAGTTACGAATATTTTAAGTATCTGCGCAGTCACTGCTGGAAGAGAAGACTACTACAGTTAAACTCACATAAGTCGATCTTCTCGGGACTGAGCAAAACACATCGACTTAGGCGATTTTCGACTTGTGCGTAAGTCGAAAAAAAATCGACTTAACAACAGTAACACCACACATACATTTTGTATAAATGTACGTACATGTATGTTGTCTACTCTGGAGCCGAGAGCTGGAGAGGTGTGCCTCAGCACGGGTCGCCCGGCAGGGCCGCGGCTAACTTTGCATGGACAGTGCATTAGTATTGGCACAGGTCCGATTACTTTACACCCTTGTTAAACCTTGGGGAAGTGAATATGAACGATATTTGAGCAGTGATTGATTCCAGTTTACCATACCGTGGCTTGCAATGCGTGTAGAGGTATAATTCTGATTTACCCGTGCCCGTAACTTTCCCCCTACTTTCCGCTTTGAAAACTCGGCAGCTTCATCCATCCACTGCACAGCGCAGACTCACTGACTGCAAACATACACAGACTATACACAGCCCAGTCGCTGTACGTACACTTGTACGTAGCGCGACAGGGCTGTCCAGCGGACCTCTAAACACGAAGAGAGTTCAACAATCGCATGCGATCGCTTTGAATTTTGATACTTTAGATCATTTTTTTTTTTCACCAGTCTGGTCGGGCTAGGTCTTATGTAAACAAAAACTGGCGTCTCGTGATTTTGACAGTGATTTATTGCACAATAAAATCTTATTCGACTTAGGCACAGCGAATTTAATGGTTTTTCCGTGAAAGTGTTCTTGGAATTTCACCTACTTAGGCGAGTATTCGACTTACAAAATTCGACTTATGAGTGAATTAATACACGTAAGTCAATGGGGAAAAATCTGGACTTTTTAAAATCGACTTGCGCGATTATTCGACATATGCGATGTCGACTTAGGCGAGTTTAACTGTACATTGTATGATGTCACATGCGTACAACTATATAAGGAAACTAAGAAGAGAATTTCACAAAACTTTACTTTTTGAATAAAGTGCACATTTCTTCGACTTGCTACTGACATATGTTAAGGATAATATTATTCCCCCTGCCTTCTGAAAGAGAGAAGTCCAGTGTTGTTTTCTTATGCGAGAAAAATGGAAATATGTTGAATTTTCTTTATTCTTTCTTTATATCGTTGTACTCATGTGACATCACAAGCTATAGTAGTCTTTTCATCCGGCCGTGACTGAGCAGAAACTTCAAAAATTCATAACTATTGTCCGATTTTGCTCAAACTCTCACAGATGTGTTCTACTAATATTGCTGCATTCACTCAACCCACATGTCTATGAAGGTGAACTTGTCCTTTAAGGACCACCCACCACTTCATATTACCTTTCAGGTCGTTTGTACATGGTCACCAGTGTGATTAAACTGAAGCAGCCAATCACTGTTATTCCCCCCTCCCCCCCCCCCCCCCCCCCCCAGGGGGAAAAAAAGTGGGGCAGGCAGTTTTCTTTTCTAAAATATACCTACCAATGGTATATCAGCATGGACATTTCATTCTACAAGATGAATGCAAGAACATCATCATACTATAACCTGGGGCTAACAGACTCTTTTGAGCTCTTTTAAAGGACAAGTTCACCTTCATAAACATAAGGATTGAGAGAATGCAACAATATTAGTAGAACACATCAGTGAAAGTTTGAGGAAAATTGGACAATCGATGCAAAAGTTATGAATTTTTAAAATTTTTGTGTTGGAACCACTGGATGAGGAGACTACTACAGCTTGTGAGTCATATGCGTACAACAGTATAAAGAAAATGTAAAAGAAAATTCCAACATATTTTCACTTTTTTCGCATAATAAAAGAGCTCTTGACTTGCCTTTTTCTAAAGGCAGGGGGAATAATATTACCCATAACATTTGTCGGTAACGAGTCAGGGGAATGTGTGCTTTTTTCAAAAGATGGCATTTTGTGAAATTCTCTTTATATTTTCCTTATATTGTTGTACGCATGTGACATCTAAGTTATTCATACTATGGAGTAGTCTTCTCATCCAGCGGTTACTGCACAAAAACTTCAAAAATTCATAACTTTTGAACGGATTGTCTGATTTTCCTCAAACTTTCAATGATGTGTTCTACTAATATTGCTACATTCTCTCAATCCTTATGTTTATGAAGGTGAACTTGTCCTTTAAGAGAAAAAATGGTGTAGGGTAAGAGCACCAGTATTCGGTCAGCTACCGGTATTCGGTCACTTAGCACTAGTCACCAGCCAGTAAGTTCAACTGTCACAACACACGCAAATCACATCAATTCACATACTTGCACACTCATTCACAACAGGAAACTCCCTTAGCCCCGTCCAGAAATCCATCCAAAATCCCAAATGTTACCGTCAAAAGTGCAGACTCGGCGCTACTTTCCGAAAGCGCACGCGGATAAGGCCCAGTTTTGAGAGTACGGGTCGCCGAAAAAAGCGCTAAAAATTGAGAAGTTAATGGACCGTTCTCTCGCGGGATTTTTTGCTTATCGCAAGCTTGGAGAGTGTGATGGTATCCTCAAAAACGCAAAAGAAAAACAAAATTTCCGTACGTGCTGATACAGTGTCTCAATGTACAAGGGCTGAATGCAAGTGCCGAGTCCCCAGTATTCGGTATGGGGAATTTTCAAGGTGATATATTTTGGGATTTTGTGAAATTCTGTGTGATATTTGACAAAATGAAAATTGAGATTAAAGAAATTTGATATATTTCACTTACATTGCTGTAGATATGATGTATGTATGTATTATTTTAGTTTGAAAAATATCGCAAAAAAGTGACCGAATACTGGGGATGTTACCCTATTGATAATACAATTACCAAGATAAAATAAATAACACTGGAATTATTCTGTAAACATTCAATAGTTTGATAATTTGAAGTGGGTGGTGATTGGGCTAATGAAATTGAACAGCCAACAGGAAAACCAGTGGCATACCATAATTTTTAGTCAATCCTACGAGACCTAAATCAAGTTCGACTTCATGAAACACCCCCCATCGGCATTTACTGTAAAACGAGGAATTTTCGTGTGCATTTTAATTTCGTGAGCGCCAAGATTTGCGAAATTAAAACGCACGCGAAAGTTCTTGTCTACACAATATGCATTGAATGCCAGTGGCAGTTCGCGAAAATTTCATGCCGCAAAAAAGGCCGTCGGCTCCAATTTGCGAAAAATTCATGCCGCGAATAGAGTAAAATATCCCGTTTGCGGCAGTTTAAGCATTGGTAAGAGTTTTTCCAACTTGTAAACAAATCAGGCAAATTATTTTCAACCATTTCATATACCATAGACAAGATTATTCATTAACGCAATTGTTTTCATGAAAGAAATTTACCACTGACCAACGCAGTTTTCATGATTTACCAGGGCAAAACCCGGCACAATTTTCGCCGATAAGGGCGATATGCGACGTAGTATTTCTGCTTGCGGCACGATGTACAATCCCTACGCGCGTGCTCCGCGATCTTTAGCTGAACGCCTTCACATGTCTCGCGAACATTGCGTAAGCGCCAATTCCCATTGCGAAAGCACGTGAAAATAGCGTGCGCACATGCATTGGCCGCAAACAAGATCGCAATTCTGGCGGTGTTGTTGATGTCTTTCTCGTGTTTTTCTCATTTTTTTCGATGGTAACATCCACTTTCCGAAAAAAATGGCGGCCCACATCGGCTCGCGAAAATTCTATTTTACGTGAGGATATGTTTTCAAAATCCATGAACATCGAGAAAACAACAAAAAATCCAGTTTCTTGGACCATTGTTTCTTAACTGTTATGTTAAGAAGTACCGAAAATTTCATTTTGGATGCGATATGTTGTCATTTAGGTGAGAAAATTTCACTTTCGTCAGAGATCGTGCCCATTTTATCGGTTGGTTTTTGTTGATTGCTAGTGTGTTAGTATATGTGTAGTGTGCATGTAACAGTGCAATGCTGTGTTTAGCTGTATATTACCGTGTATGTTGTACCTGCCGCGAACGGCTGCACGGCCGCTTACTGACGCAGTTACTCTATATCATGTTTTACAGTAATTGACTTGTTCGTCGTGCTCCTGTGGCTGTCCCGAAGCAAAGATGTCGAATGGCAATGGCTACATGAAAAAAGTCTCCAAAATCTCCCGACAGTTGAGCAAAATTGAATTTGAGGCATTACCACGAAATAGGTCTCCACTCCATTCACCGCTTTATTGCGAAATAGGTCCCCACTCCATTCACTGCCGTTCATTTCATAGCCGGGGACTTCTTTCAACCTCCATATATTACGATATAGACTTTGCACATATTGTATTTGGAGACGCACACGCAGAACAAGAGGGGACCGATATCACGATTTGGCAGAATTTGAAGACACAAAAAGCATACCATAATTTTAGTCAATCTTAAACTTTAAGTTCGACTTCAATTCTTCATGAAACACCACCGCCAAACCGGGCCAGGCCCCTGCTACTGCTCTGCGCCAGGCGCAGGCTGGCTGGCTAGCTCGCCTGTGATCGTGCATGATGTGTCCATTGATTGCATCTCTCGCCTCGTACAAAGTAGCATGGCCAACGGAACATCAGAAGAACGTGCATTCCCATAAGCCTCACACCGCGAGATTGCGAGAACAAAAGACTAAACCAACGTCTCAGAGGTAGTTTACGTACATTTCTACAAGTTAAAAACACTTTTGAATACATACCATTATCTTTTTCAGCCATGGCTGTTGGAGTTCTTTGCTGAATTCAAGACAAAATCCGGAGATATCTCTCCTCGTTTATCGGTCTTGGACAATGGATTTTCCCCGCCAAACAAGCAAAATGTCGCGCTACATTTACCAATTACGGCCAATAGAGGGAGCCACTCAGGTAGTACGCACAGTGCCGTGGGCACCCGTCCCGCTTCATCATGAATATTCATCATCTACATGTATCCGTAATACCGTTGAAATCAGGGGCGTCACCAGCTTTTTTTCAAGGGGGGTGCGTTTTGACACTAAATGTTTACGAGATTTTTTTGGACAGACATTTGGAATATAGGAAGCTCTCAATCCCTAGACTTTTACTGTTTTTTGAGGGAAACCAAGCGGGGAAAGGGCAACGGCGCGCCGGTAGCTAGGATTTCATGGGGGGGGGGGGGGGGGGGGGGGAGGGTGTGGAAGTGCCGGAGAGGGTTGCATCCCTTAGTATGGATTATGGAATGACGGTGTGAAACGACAAATTACTGGCAGCGATATCAGGGGAATGGCATAACGACTACATACGAGCGAGCGGAGCGAGCGAGCTTGGAAATTTTGACATTTTACAGTCCAAAAAAACTGCCGTTTGTAGCCGTTTTTTTGCTTTGTAAATTAAGGGGGGCGCACCGAGCGCAACTGCTGGCAATTACTGGCAGCAATATCAGGTGAATGGCATGATAATTAAATGCGAGCGAGTAAAGAGAGCGAGCTTGGAAATTTTGACATTTTACAGTCCCAAAACTGCCATTTGGAGCCATATTTTTTCGCTTTGGAAATAAAGGAGGGGTGGGGCGCAACGCTCGCAACTGCCGGTAATTACTGGCAGCAACATCAGGAGAATTGCATAACGACTACACATACGAGCGAGCGAGCGAGCGAGCTTGAAAATTTTGACATTTTACAGTCCAAAAACTGCCGTTTGTAGCCATAATTTTTTGCTTTGTAAATTAAGGGGGGTCGCACCGAGCGCAACTGCTGGCAATTACTGGCAGCAATATCAGGTGAATGGCATAATGATTAAATGCGAGCGAGCAAAGAGAGCGAGCTTGAAAATTTTGACATTTTACAGTCCAAAAACTGCCATTTGGAGGCATATTTTTTCGCTTTGGAAATAAAGGAGGTGGGGGGGGGGGGGTTCACCGGGCGCAACTGCCGGCAATTACTGGCAGCAACATCAGGAGAATTGGGTAACAATTAAATGCGAGCGAGCGAGCTTGAAAATTTGACATTTTACAGTAAAAAACAAACTGCCGTTTGTAGGTATATTTCTATATTTAAGGGGGCCCATCGGGCGCAACTGCTGGCAAATACTGGCAGCAATATCAGGAGAGCATAATGATTACATTCGAGCGAGCAGAACGAACGAGCTTGAAAATTTTACATTTTACAGTCCAAAAACTGCCGTTCTTTTCTTAGCCATATTTTTTCGCTTTGGAAATTAAGGGGGAAGGGCACCGGGCGGAACTGCTGGCAATTACTGGCAGCAACATCAGGTGAATTGCATAACGATTAAATGCGAGCGAGCGAAGAGAGCGAGCTTGAAAATTTTACATTTTACAGTCAAAAAACTGCCGTTCTTAGCCATATTTTTTCGCTTTGGAAATTAAGGGGGGCGCACCGGGCGCAACTGCAGGCAATTACTGGTATCTAGCAACATCAGAAGAATGGCATAAAGATTAAATGCGAGCGAACGGAGCGAGCGAGCTTGAAAATTTTGACATTTGAAGACCTGAATATAAGAACGACCCAAGTCCAATTTTTGGCCAAATTCAGTTTGACATGGGAAATTGTAGCTTATGCATGGACTCATCTTGTGTATAAATGATAAATCCCAATTACCCCCGGAAGTGCCTGAAATTAATGAGTTAAATATATATTAATGTAAGAATGAAGGACTTGGGTCATTCTTACATTCATATAATAGCGCCCTCTCTCATCCTTCTCTCATCTCTATAGCAGAATATCATGTATATGAATCAAAGAACGACCCAAATCCATATGAATCAAAGAACGACCGAAGTCCACCACACAAAATGGCCTCTCCACAATTAATGTAAATGTTAATTGTCATAATAATATATGTTCTAATTTGTATATACAATGTTGCCTTCCCATCACAGTTAAATAGAATATTATTGGACAAATAAAAAAGATATGAAGTTTTTTTTAGTTTACTCGAAATGGTCTTCCATGGACTTGGGTCGTTCTTATATTCATATATTCATTTTACAGTCCAAAAATTGCCGTTTGTAGCTATAATTTTTCGCTTTGGAAATTAAGGGGGGGGGGGCGCACCAGGCGCAACTGCCGGCAATTACTGGCAGCAACTTCAGGAGAATGGCATTACGACTAAATGCGAGCGAGAGGAGCGAGCGAGCTTGAAAATGTTGACATTTTACTGTCCAAAAACTGCCGTTTGAAGCTATATTATTATTTTTTTTCGCTTTGGAAATTAAAGGGGGAGGGGGCGGACGCCCGGTGCGCCCCTCCCCCTGGATCCGCCACTGGTATTCAAGGGTGTGGGTTTATGTTCATGACTGGGGGAGGTATGACCAGCGAGGTGGCGTCGAAGTGACCAAGCGGGGAAAGGATGTCCAAAATCTGCACTTTAGAGCATCCCCTAAGCTAATTGTGCGTGTTTGTTTGTGTGTGTGTATTATATGTACATGGAAAAGTTAGGAATTAGCCCAGGTCAAGTCTTTTTATTGGCAATGCAAGACATTTTTACATAGACTAGTATGTAAAGCAACACTGCAAAAACAATGATCTAGCTTTGATATAACGAAGCGTAAGGTACAAAGGTGCTGTTCATTCTACATCACATTGCGCAACATTGTAGCGACTCTTCGTTCGGATGTACTGAGTACACTTCGCACATCCTGCTTATATGCAGAATGCCAACCAGAAATCACGCTGAATCACAATCTTTTGTCGGGTCCGGGCTTTTTGAACAATGTTTCACACTATATACATATCTAATTATGGTTAAAAGAAATCATAGAAAAATATCTTATTTCTTGATCACCCTTTCATTCAAAAGCAGTTTACTAACACTTGAATTACTATTTCGGTAAGTCTTTTTTTTTAACCAGCGGATTATGAGGGGGCGCACCCCCCCCCCCCCGTAGTTACGCCACTGCTTTTGGGTGAAATAATTGGACAGATTTCTTGAATTCTAACAAAAAAGCAAGACAATCTTTTCATCGCGGGAATTATGATCATGTGGGGTGGGGCAAATGGTGCGCTTGCCTTCCAATATTTTTATGGGGGCAACATTTTTGTTTTATTTCAAAAGCAAGAAAATTTCTCATTTCGGGAATCATTAATTATGGGGGGGGGGCAAAATTAAAATATGCTTGCCCCTCCAATATTTTATGGGGGTAACTTTTTGTTTTTCGGTCCAAAAAAAGATAAGAAAATCTTCTCGTCTCTGGAATTATGGAGGGGGGGGGGAGGTGGGCAAAATAATATGCTTGCCCCTCCATTTTTTTTCATCTTTTTTTAATGAGGCTAAGGCTCGCTCTTGGGCTGGCAATATGGATTGGTCAGAAGTAATGTACATAGACCCTACTATGTGCTTGTAAGTAGCACGTACATGCAAACGTGTATAAGTGCTCGGTATCGTATTGGATGTACAGTACGGTCGATAAATAGTAAACACTGTAGAATACTAATAGTTATGTATAAAATCAGTGCTGCCAGAACCAGGGGTGCGAATTGATTTGTGTGTGTGTGTGTGTGTGTGTGTGTGTGTGTGTGTGTGTGTGTGTCCCTGGTGCAAAATATGAAAAAAAGAATAGAAAAGAGTAATTATTTAGCGTCCGGCGTTGAGGTCGCTCGCAGACTGATTTTTTTTTTTTTTTTTTTTTTTTTTAAAGGATCTGAAGGGGGGTGCGTTCGCACCCAACGCACCCCCCCCTGGTGACGCCCATGTGAAATACATATTTTTTTCATTTCCCGGCAGCGTTTTCACATTTCTCGGCAAAACTAAACATTTTTCCATCTCCCGGCGAGACGTTTTAACATTCCCCGTTTATGCAATTTTTCGAGATTTTTACATTTCCCGGCCATACGTTTTGCACGTATCCAGCGTTCTGCCATTTACTAGTACAGTATCTTACTGCCTGATGAATATTCATGATGAAGCGGGACGGGTGCCCAAATAGTGCTTACCACCACGAGAGTCTGGCCAACTCATGAATTGGACGCCATGTCGTTACCCAGCGGACAGTGCGCTTAAGGTTTTAGCGCGTGCGCTTGGGGAACTAGCGTGTACGCGCAGGCGTCCCAAAGGCGCAAGGGACATACTGTCTGCAATGCTTAACTTTTTTTTTTCTTAGAGAGGGAGAGAGAGAAAGGGGGGGGGTAGGTTGGGGGAGGGACATTCTTTCATTCCAACCATGTTGAACAAAGCCAACTGTCATGGCAATCATTCTTACACATTCATATAGACACAAACACAAAGGTACATAAACTTGATGAATAATAGGCATAATTCCTTTATAGGAATATCATGATAAATTGCTGTAAAAAAAAAAGGAAGTTACAATGGCGGGGTCATTATCTGTCACCAGACTGTATGCTATAAATATATTGTATTTAGCAAGTTGTCCAGGTAACAAGATTGTTGTATAACAAAATGATATATAAATTTACAATTCTAGCTGTGCACAGACGATAGACGAATTCCACAATTGTTAATGATTCGCACGTACATAACCATCAATTACCATCCTATTTACTCCCATATGTATGAAACTGGCATGAAGGTCTACTAGTACACATTAGTATGTAATTCAAAAGGAATACACTTATGTACAATGTACAACATGGCAACGTCATCGATAAGTGCGTATTAAGGTATGTAAAATGATCTCAAATTGTTTAAAAATAATTTAAAGAGAAAGATCTGAAATTGAACTAAGCACAAGACAGTACCTGGATTACGTTATGAGGGATATCCTCGGTGGCATCCGCACCAAATTAGAACTACACTGCCATGATCATTGAATAGATATGTAGTAAGTAAAAAAACAAATGAAAATGTCCTATACAAGATAACGGCGACTGGTAGACCTCCGCCATATTGTTCTCTTAACAGGTCTGGAGTACGTCTTTCCAATGTTACACGAAAGTTTCACATACCTGGTAGAAAAAAAATGGCGTGTTTGTCACAAAATTTAATGCGTCGAGTGTTTACTTTCCTTAAACTAGGTGTGAATGGATGGAATTTTATTGTTAAAGACTCGCAGACTGAGCAAGTATTAAGGAATTTGAGCATTTTTACTTTGACTAATCTATCTTTATGACAATTCAAATACTTTGAGCGGTCATTTTAAAAATATAGGGAAAATCCTGTCATGTTAGTATTTCACTTGACCTTTGACCATCATAGCCAAAACCTTTCCGTACGTGTCAATTTGGAGTGATGGTGGCATGCCAATACTGTTTTTTTTAATATACATTGGGTAATCCCCAAGGTATGGAGGAACTATGTAATAATATTTCAACAATAGATGACACCTGTAGATAGTAGAATTTCAACATTTTCCTAACTTTGATCCTTTGACCTGTGAAATGAATCTCACCTGGAACAGAAACGAGTTGCTACTCGATGACCAGATTTCTGGTCGCACTCTCATTTCCCACTTTTTCCTTCCTTTTGTGTTTGGATCTGCTTTCTCGTCGCACTCCGATTTCCCACTTTTTCCTTCCTTTTAGATCTGTCGGAAAGCGGTGTGCAATTACACTTGTGCCAGGTTCTTTCATGCAACGCCATGCTGCGCAGGAAGGCATGACGAATCATTAGCGCGTAGCTGCGCGAAATGAACAATGGGCACTGCGTGTGAGCTATGCTCGCGCCCGCGTAATTGACTTTGGTAACGACATGGCGCCTGTAGATCATGGGACCAGCTTTTGACCAATCACAGGCTTCAAATCTCATATGCCGAAAACCGAGTTGGCCAGACTCTCTTTATATACGGCACTGGACCGACACAGTGCCGTATATTAAGAGAGTCTGGCCAACTCATAAATTGGACGCCATGTCGTTACCCAGCGTACAGTGCGCTTAAGGTTTTAGCGTGTGCGCTTGGGGGTTAGCCATAGAGATGTATACTAATAATATATATCTCTATGGGGTTAGCGTAGTACGCGCAGGCGTCCCACAGGCGCAAGGCACTGTGTTGCTTGACTCTTTTTTTTTTTCATAGAGAGAGAGTGAGAGACACACAGAGAGAAAGGGTGTAGGTTGGGGGGGGGGGGATATTCTGTCATGTTGAACAAAGCCAACAACCAATCATTTTTACACATTCAAATAGACCATTGTAGACACAAGCACCCAGGTATAGGGAAGCTGTCTAAAGGACATAATTCCTGAATATAAATATGATGTATATATTTTTTTTTTTGCTGGAAAAATAAGATAAGAATTCACAGTATGCCGTGTCGTACACTTTCACTAGACTGTATGCTATATTGTATTTAGCAAGCTGTCCGGGAACAAGAATATTGTATAACAAAATGATAAATAAATGTACAATTCTAGCAGTGCACAAGCTATAGACGAATTCCAAAGTTATTACTGTTTTGCGCGTAAATAACCATCAATTACCATCCTATTTAGTACGATATAGTTATGTATGAAACTGGCATGAAGGCCTACTCGTATGTAATTCAAAAGGAATACGCCTATGTACAATGTACAACATGAAACGTCATCGGCAAGGGCGTATTAAGGTATGTAAAATGATCTCAAATTGTTTAGAAATAATTTTTATAAAAGACCTGTAATTGAACGAAAGCACAAATACCTGGATAACATATGATGATGAGGGATATCCTCAGTGACATCCGTACCAAATATAAACTACGATCAGGACCATTTAATAGATATGAAATGTTTTAAAAAAAAACAAATACAATTATCCAAATGGCTACCGGTATACCTCAGCCATATTACATTGTTCTCTTAGCAGGTGTAAAGTATGTCCCCCCCCCCAAAAAAAAAAAAAAAATACAATCAGATTTTCGCATTGATAACACCCAATATGATTAAACTGTCTAAATGCTACTTCAGAGTCTTAAATTCAATATCTTAGCTCTATTTGCAGAAAACCTCATTCAATTTGGTTAAGCGGTCATAGAGAAATGTGGATTGTTGTAAAGCATGTCATGAGTCTGATTCTTCCAAGTTTGATGCTCTTGTGTGTGAATACAATAGACAGAACTTGGAGGAAAGAGATTTCTGACATCCTCTACAAAACTCCTCATTTCTCTTTGACCACTGAAGCAAATCGAATGGGTTTTCTGTAAAATGTGGGCAATGAGTTATAGTTTCATACCCTGAATTTGTATTTAGATTGATTCTCTATTTCAAAATATATCATTGCGGAGGGTCCCGTTGTATTTTTTTTTTTTTGGGGGGGGGGGGACATACGGTAGAGTACGTCATGACAATGTTACACGACACTTTCATATTTATTGACAGGAAAAAAAATGGCATGTTAGTCATAAGATTTAATGCGTCGAGTGTCTACTTTCCTTGAACTAAAGGTGTGAATGGATGACTTTTATTGTTTAAGAGAGCAAGTATTAAGGAATTTGAGCATTTTTTACTCGTAAGTTGACCTATTTATATATTTTCATGGCAATACTCTGAGTGGTTAGTTTAGAAATATGTGGAAAATCTTGTCATTTTACTATTTTCACTTGATCCTTGACCATCATGGCCAAAATCTTTCCCTACGCGTAACTGTGTAGTAATAGATGACATGCAAATACCGTGTTTGGTTTTAAGTTTTTGCATTGGGTAATCTCCAAAGTATATGGAGGAACTGGGTAATAATATTTTAACAATAGATACTAGAATTTCAAAATTTTACCTGACATTGATCCTTGACCTTTGTCCCCCTCCCGTGACCCCACCCCCCCCCCCAAAAAAAACAACTTAAAAAAAAACTAGATCACAAAAGAATCACAATCGCCGCAGTAAGTTCGTCTGGAAATACAGTCATGTACTCACCTTCAAAAATTACATATAGATATGTGGGAAATAGTAATACGATCTTTATCACTGAAGAAAGAGTGATGTATGTTATGTTATTTTTTTATTGTCGAGAAACGGAATAAACTTGAATTTGAATTTGAATTTGAATTGTTTTAAGAATTTAACCATTACGTACATGATTTTTGATCTTTCACTTTGAGCGTGTTTACACAAAAGCTGATAAGCTAAAGACAAAACTTCGTCCACTCACACATGCATACATGTCAAGTTTCATTACAAACGGTGTCCACAAAATTGATTACGGAATGAAGGACAGGCAGAAGGACGGACGGACGACCAAAACAAATGCCTCAGGCGACACTTTGTACGTTATGGCGGTGACATACAAATGTAAATCAAAACTTGGATAGTCTGAAAGACACTGCGAGGAATCCAAAGAAAGCAAATTATATAGTTTTCCCGTCGCACTCTGATTTCCCACTTTTTTTTTCCTTCGTTTTGGATCAGTCGGAAAGCGGTGCAAGTGCATAATTACACTTGAGTCAGGTCGCTTCAAGCAACGCCATGCTGGGCAGGAATTAAGGCATGACAAATCTTCAGTTTTTCGCAGAAAGATATCAAAATAACTTTAACATAATAATATACACCTTCTACTTCAATAAAGTAGACAACGGCAATGACAACAATTATCCCCACTGCACCGTGATTGATATTGGGGATTTCCCAAAGGCAAATAAAATTAGCGCGTAGCTGCGCGTAATGAACAATGGGCACTGCGTATGAGCTTTGCTCGCGCCCGCGTGATTGACTTTGGTAACGACATGGCGCCTGTAGATCACGGGACCAGCTTTTGACCAATCACAGGCTTCAAAACACATAAGCCAAAAACCGAGTTGGCCAGACTCTCTTAAAGGTGCATGGTCACGGCGCAAGTTTCCTATAGAGACCTACGCTATCGACTTCTTTTGGCGCTTACGCTTTGGCCCACTTTCCCGAGTCCGAAGAAGTCCGATTCACTGTAGTCAGTGGTCCGATCACAGTTCGGCTCATGATTCGGCTGAGAGGGATGACAGATTTAGCAAACTTCTTTTGTGATGTCATAATAACAAGCACATATGCACGCACCCTGGCATTACTACAGACTGCGCGATGCGCAGAGAAGACAACAAAGGCAACGTTACTTAGCAACACCTATACGCACTTTACTCTTGATGACAGCTCTACTTCGGTAATCTTCGGCAGTATCATCAACAGCGCCATCTACACTACCGGGACTATGCCCCTTTAATATACGGCACTGAGTACGCACAAGTACGCATTTCCCAGTCTCCAGTTTCCGCTGCATGCTTGCCTCCACCGCCACGGACTAGTACTGCTCACAGAACTCTCTGTGGTACTAGTACTGCTAGACCTCCCTGCCTCCCAACTGGATTTAATTTAGGGTCGGCAACTTTATGACGTGATCAAGTTACATGTATAGGTCATAGCATAGGACTGGGAAATGGGCGAGACACGGAACGTTTTGTTCGGGGGGGGGGGGGGGAGAACTGGAGGACCAGGGGAAGAGTTGGTGGTCAAGGTCATAGTATATACCCCGACCCTCACCCTCCGTCCCTCCCCGCTTTGACGGGAAGAATCTAAGAAGTTAGGAAGGAACCTTTGGAGATTTATAGGTATTGCCATTTTTCCCCCGATTTTTACCGTGGTACTGCTGTAATACATTGTAATACAGTACCATAGCCTAATATTGATATAAATATTCTTATGTAGACCTAAGTTCGAGTGAAGTCTACCACCAGGCGCGCCGGAAGCAGTTTTGGATTGGGGGGGCAAACATTGGAGGGGGCTCAAGATTAGACCATGCATATGTTACACAATATACACATACACACACACACACACACACACACACGCACACACATCTATTATATATATATATATGTATATATATATATATATATATATATATATATATATGTGTGTGTGTGTGTGTTGTGTATATATGTAAAGTGGCGTACGGTGGGTCGAAGCATGGGGGGAACCATAAGGGCTTTTTACACTTGTAAATTTTTGCTTAGCCCCGGACCAACGGTGGGGCTAAGGGGGGGGGGGGGCCTTAGCCCCACCGTTGGTACGGGACTATCCTTAGCCCACTTTCTGTTTACACTCGTTTTTGCCAAAGTGGGCTAGCCCCACCGATAGTACGGTACTATCTGGCCCTGCAAAATAGCAGGGGTTAGCACCGCAATTGCGGTGCTAGCACCGCAATTGCGGTGCCAAGCAAGTGAGTGTAAACAGAACGAAAAAATAATCCTGGGCTAAGCGACGGAGACGAAGTCCGACCCTCACTGACCAATCAGAAACGAGGTAATCAAGTGCTGCCGGTGCGTGCGTGTACGTGTACAGTACACAGCGTAATTATGAAAATTCATGTGGTTTGGAAAGTCCGGGGCTAAGAAATACGAGTGTAAAAAGGTCAGTTTTCTCCTTAGCCCCGGACAAGAGATAGTACGGGACTAATTGGCGAGTGTAAAAAGCTGAAAAAATTGGTACGGGACCAACGATAGAAGTGTAAAAAGCCCTATAAAGTAATTTTGACGGTCTGTATGCTTGTGCGTGTGTGCGTGAGCAATAATGGGACTACAATACATTACGGAATGTGATACATTCAACAACGCAGTCATTGAGGAACATTGTAAGTTTTCCTTACATGGATTGATATGGAATGACGGTGTGAAGCGATCGACAAATTATATACTGTCAGCAACATAAGGTGAATGGCATAACAATAAAATGCGAGCGAGCGAAGCGAGCGAGCTTGAAAATTTTGATATTCTACAGTTCCAAAACTGGAGTTTTAATTGTAGCTACATATTTCGCTTTGAAATGAATGGGGGCGCATCGGGTGCAACTGCTGGCAATTATTGGCAGCAACATTAGGAGAATGGCATAACGATTCAATGCGAGCGAGCAAAGCGAGCGAGCTTGAGAATTTTGACATTTTACAGTCCCAAAACTCCCGTTTGTAGCTATATCTTTCGCTTTGGAAATTAAGGGGGGGGGGGGCATCGGACACAACTGCTGGCAATTACTGGCAGCAACATTAGGAGAATGGCATAACGATTCAATGCGAGCGAGCAAAGCGAGCGAGCTTGAGAATTTTGACATTTTACAGTCCAAAAACTCCCGTTTGTAGCTATATCTTTCGCTTTGGAAATTAAGGGGGGGGGGCATCGGACGCAACTGCTGGCAATTACTGGCAGCAACATTAGGAGAGTGGCATAACGATTCAATGCGAGAGAAGCGAAGCGAGCGAGCTTGAAAATTTTGACATTTCACAGTCCCAAAACTCCCGTTTATAGCTATATTTATCTTTCGCTTTGGAAATTAAGGGGTGGGGGCATCGGGCGCAACTACTGGCAATTACTGTCAGCAACATTAGGAGAATGGCATAACGATTCAATGCGAGCGAGCGAAGCGAGCGAGCTTGAAAATTTTGACATTCTAGAGTCCTACAACTGCCGTCGTAGCTATGTTTTTCGCTTTAGAAATTAAGGGGGAGGCGCACCGGGTTCAACTGCTGGATGCGAGCGAGCGAAGCGAGCGAGCTTGAATATTTTGACATTTTACAGTCCAAAAGCTGCCGTTTGTAGCCATATTTTTTCCCTTTTATTCATATATACATATTTATTTTATTTTCTTTGTTTATTCATTTATTTTTATTATCATTATTATCATTTTTTTTTTTTGGGGGGGGGGCTTTTTGGGGGGGCAAAAATGCGTTTTGCCCCCCCCCCCACTTCCGGCGCCTATGTCTACCACTGTATGAATTTGCCTTTACGGATGCACATTGAGATATCGTTCAATCTCCCTGCACTATAACGAGGAGAACTACTACTAAAATTGAATAAATAAACAAAATCACAGCACCATCACGGCAGACCCTAAAGGGCCGGGGGCCAAACAAATTTGTAAGGTCCAACTTCTCAAAAGAGTGTATCTAGGCCGCAAGCCTTATCACACACGCACTACTGCAAGTTAAGAATGTGATCGTGTGACAACATTATTATACGCTCTTTGGAAGAACACCTAGGCTTCCAATGATCTCGCCTTTGGGATGGGCACCCCTGGACGCTCGCGAGTGTGACTGGAGGAGGGATTACACCTTTTATCCATATCTCCACCTCCATAAACGTATTAGTACACAGTGAAGACACACATGCCGATCAAGAGGTGACAGATAATGATTTCATTTTAGCCATTCACATTGCATCTAGACATTCTAGTTGTCTTACTTTTTATTTACTTAGAAACTTGTCAACACTATATATGATTTTCACCTACGTGTGCACCAGATTGCTCTGAATTTCAATTCTAAAAAAATATACAAAAGCTCCCTTGTGTGAGAGGGGTGCATCCCTCCCCTTTGATCCACCTCCATGAACTTATAGGCCTTGTACAAAGCAGTGTAGTGAAAAGTTGAAGACGCATGCAGCGGATCAAGAGTTGACAGACGTCATAAGTTCGATCCTGTTAGCCATTCAAATTGTCCATGAATATTTGTGTTTCTTATACTTTTGGGATTAAAAAAAAAAACTACAAAATATTCCACCTAAGTGTGCACCATTTCTAATTTCAGTTTCAATTCTTGAAAAGAAAAGAAAAAAAAGCGCCTCCCCTTCGGTCCACCTCCATATTAAGAAAAGTTGACAGAGGCGCCATAAACATTATTTAGCCATTCAATTTGTCCCTGAACATTCGTTTTTCTTACTTTTTGGATTGAACAATTTGCAAATATTACACTTAAGTGAGCACCATTTTCAAATTCAATTTCAATTCTAAAAAAATCAAAAGCTCATCCCTTTCCGTCCACTTCCATATAGGGTGCCTATGGTCTGATTCTATTAAGGATGTATACGCGGATCAAGAGGTCACAAAATACCCCAGGCCTACCATCAACCATTCACATTGTCTCTGACAGTGAATATTTTTTCTTATTTTTTATTTAAAAACTTGAATAGTCCTCTAAAGTGTGCAACAGATCGTGCAATTTCAATTCTAAAAATGCAAAAGCTCCCTCGTGTGAGAGCGGACACAACTTACTCCAACTCCCCCTTTGATCCGCCTCTATAAACTTTAATATAGTACACAGTTTGTCCTTGGACATCTCAGCCATTTCAAAACCAATTTTCATCAACTAAACTTTTAATTCCTCTTAGAATTGCGTGCTCTTTCATATTTCATATAGAGGTTTCTCATTATCTCACACACAAAAATTTGGAAACCCGAAGTCCCATCTCAACCAAAACCATACCATCCCTGTAACGTGGTTTGCACTTCATGTGATAATTTAATGATGTTTTTCAAAAAGATTTCAAAGAAACATTGGTCTCCGCTGACGAGGGAGGAGGAGGAGTAGTTTTGCTACATAGCGCCATCTCTTGACAGATAACCTCCCAATGGCCCCCCTCCCTCTCTCTCCCTCTAGCACGCGATCTATGGCTGGAATATGCGCTGTTTACGGTTTTGGTACGAATACTGATCTAATTCACACAATAATGGTATGTCACAATGTTCCTTCAAGACGAAACTAGAAGACAATTAATATTCTGTTGACCTTCGTTTTGCCTTGTTTTTTTTTTCTTTTTATGGTCGTAAGAATGATAAATTTTGATAATATTATAAATGACGGTCGCAAGCGGAAGAGTTTCTACACGGGCAAATTTGTAAACATTCACTGAAATGCATATCCAGGCCTGTGTTATGTTAATCTCTTAACCCACATTATCGGATTCAATTACAATCATAATAGCTTTGGTAAACTGCCTTTAGATTTTTCGGGGACATCGCGTGACTAGAAAACTGCGAGAATCCGAAACTCTTTTGTATTAATTACTTAGATCCTCTCTCCTTAAGGTACGAAGGTATATGATTATGACCGAATATGACTGCAATTTTTTTTTTGTTCGTTTGTTTTCCATAACAGAGATGCCCCCTGGTCTTTGTTATTAACAGGTTCACAACCAGCCATGCATAATCATTTTATGTAAACAGATTTTTTTTTTTTTTTTTAAATGACGATGTGATTATTGGCTAACACGCTAACAAAACAAAAACAATACGATTTGTTTGAATTTACTATTATAAATATTATTGTTAAAACTATATATGAACCAGAATACACCCAATTTTCTTTTTTTTTTTTCTTCACAGACAATGATTGGCAAGTTTACCGCGATCTTGTCTTCTTCTCCGTTTCCAGATTGGGTGTGGTTCTGATCATCCAAAGTTTTTTAACCAAAAACCAAAAACAAAACAAAACAAAAAACACCCACACAATAGGAAGAAACGAAAAACTAAGATAATTCAAAGTATGTCATCTGAGAGAAAGAGAGAGAAAGAATCCGTTGCCCCATTGATCCGTATCCCATTAGTAGGGATTGAATCATTTTTCGACCACAGAACTTCAGTATCATAGATATGACTGCACTGCGATCTGCACGATGATTGGACGAAGTCTGTCAGCTCTCGACAAATGTTTGGCGCACGTCGCACGCCACACCCTACAACGAGTTAATTATCAGCATTCTGATTCTGACGAAGAGCGTTGCAAGGCAGTCTACTGCGCAGACGACCCTTTACAAGTAGTTGCCACTTTCTCGCCAGAAGAGACCGGTTGTGAATATACGACTGCACGCTCGGGGGCAAACATTTTGTTTCATTAAAGAATCAACAAAACCAATCATTTTCAGGGATTTTTGCCTGCATTTTTCATATCTGGGAACTTACACACCAGCCACCAAGCAACATGAAGGCTCTTTTCGTCTGTATCATCACCTTTGCCTTATTTATGGTAGCCTACGCACAGAACAACACAACAAGTGTAAGTATGAAATATACTTTGTTCTCTTCTGTGAATATGTCACCATTGTTGTATCGGCGGCATCGCTTTCTCGATTTAATTGAATCCCTATTATAGTACAAATTAAAAAAGACCCGCAAATATCATGTTTATTTTTTCTCAGCCGTTGAAAGCATGACTATGATAATGTAAAACTACATGTATATCGTCTTTCAGTGTATGCGGAATTGGTGAAGACAGATGAAATCTGGGAAAGGTTGCACAGCATTAAAAATCGTTTAATATTCATTATGAAAGGATGTGATGCTTTTTGGTCATCTCAAATGGCCTTATACCTCTAATACCCCCCTTCCATCCCCTTTCTATGCACGGGCAAAGAATTCTAACTGCTTCAAATACGTTTGACCATCAACTCGCTTTTTAACCTTATAGCCACTTCCTAAAGAGTCCTTTTGAACTCGCTGGTAGCACTATCCGAGATCGCTCTCTCGACGATTGCACCCGCCCATTCTACCCCCACCCAACAGGGGCTCTTCCTCCGCAGACTCAACGAAAGAATAAAAGAGAAACCAACAAAAAGCCGCATCCATTACCTCTTAATATCTACCTGTAATTCAAAATATAAAAGTGGTTTGATAACGGAGAAGTCAACGGGATCGTTATCTTTATAAGTATAATAGAGTGACCTCTTCTCGAGGCGACACATAAACGGTTGTAGCCCTTGATGGAAAATTTATATGCAGATGTATACCATCATGATCACTTATTGGAATATACAGTGGACTGTTTAAATCTAGATTTTAAGGGCCGACTGTTTAATTTGGTGGTGTTGTATAAAAGAGTGCAATGATGTTTCGTGCGGTAACTAGAATTTCTATTTTCCTCAACGACGGTAAGCATTTTGAGAAGATTGCGAATGGGACGAGAATACCGTCTCAGTCGACCAGTGCACAAATCTAACGTCGAGATGACGATTGGAAATTGGAAATTGGAAAAATTATGAAAGAACGCGTCGAAATATCCGACTCGATCGGTCATATGAGAGCATGACGTCAGTGGCAGCTTGTTCATCATTTGTTTTATGAATTTACTCCCATCAGTATGGTATAGTTTGAGTGTGCTGAACATGTGACAGTCCCAAGTGAAAATGACACCAGAGTCCCACGTAGCGATAGCTGTTAGATTTTAGCTAAGAGGTACAAAGTCGAAATGATATCCAAATGGATTTCAGTTTCTCTGTAAGATTGAATGACACATAAAAAATCCCACTGATGTATTGTTTTTGATCGACCTTGTACTTTCATTTCTCGAAAACAATCCTCGAAATTTGTATCAACTTTCTTTTCACCAGAACCATATAACAAATTTCTTTCTTGTATGGCACGTACTTCTTAAAAATACATACATCAGTCTTAATGTGTCGCTCTATCTAAAGGAACCTCCTTTCCTTGCTTAATGAAAGTCACAACATTTATTGTACTTCAATTCACAATATTTCCCTTGATTACATTGCTGTACTCATTTTATATCATCATTATGTATTCGAATGTCTTTATTACATTTTTTTTTGTGGAAATGGAACAGAAGAAGTACACTTTCTTTATAATCCCGACCTTAACGCCGTTAATACCCAACTTCAGGGCTACAATAAGTCATGATCACTGCGTGACTCTATAAGCTTCGTTAAGATTCGTGCTATCTTGGACTTCTTGCGAACCCGGAAGGGGTGAAAATAAAATAATGTACGATTTCCTAGAGCTCGAGACAGGTGACTCCACGGGGGCGGACTCGGTAATTTGCAAGGGGGTGACAAAGGGTGAGCGGAAAGGGGGTCGTGGTAATTAGCGGGACATAATCCAGCCGCGTGCTCTTCCGGGGACGATGATATCCCCCCCCCCCCTTCCACTAGAGATCGGGACTGCTCTTCGACATTTCTTGTAACGTGTCATTTATTAACATCATGACATGCACGTGATGAAAATTGTGTACCAAAAATTGATCGGAAATATTCATCACGCACTCGTAGTAAAAACAACAACAACAACAACAACAAAAACAGCAATTAAATATCTTTCTTATGATACTCTCTGTCATACTTGTCGAAATCTGTCAAAGGAAATTAATTCTATACTTCATGTTGAAGTTCATCCTGAGGAATAGAGTGCATTTACACAAACGATATGTTGATATTGCAACTTATTGACAAATGATATGATGATAGATATTCAGTGTCAGTTGGACATGGAATATGACAGTTATCAAAGTTGTTTTTTTTTGACACCCCCCCCCCAAAAAAAAAAAAATATATATATATATATAGAGCCTAAATCCTTTTCGTCTCGGTGTATCAATACATTGACTATACAAGTTAGTCCTCGCATTGAAAGTCGTCTTTTGTAAGCATTTTTAACTCATTTGCAATCGTGTGATACAACAGATAAAGTTTCTCTGTTAAATCATTTCATTTAAAAAGAGAGGGAATTAAGGTATAATTTCTGAGGAAAGCGAGTGGACGGCTTGTGGGATAATGCCATCTTCACCAATCAAAAATTTGCATTTTTTTTCCATAATATGACTGTGTATGTGACTATCGTCAACGTGCTGCGAAAACAAGTCAAACTGTTGATAAAATTTCATAAGTTGTTTTATCCCATGTACGATCCTCGTGGCAGCACTTGATTTTCTTTTAATCTCTGTCTCTCTCGCCCTTTATTAAGGGTGATGATTTGAGTACGGGGTGTTGTTTAGCTTTGAACGGACATCATTCTCTCACTTACCGTCCCTTCACCTGCAGACACCACGCCCTGCCCATAGAGATCCGACAAGAATGACAAATGAATATTTTTCCTTCAAAAATAATTAATCACAAGTCTTCCGATTGGTCCAAGAAGAAGAAGAAACAGCAAACAAACGAACAAAAAACCAACCAACCAACCAAACAAACAAACAAACAAAAACAAACAAACAAAGACTCTGCTTGCGC
Organism: Diadema antillarum; assembly: GCF_040938485.1. Classification (NCBI taxonomy): domain Eukaryota; kingdom Metazoa; phylum Echinodermata; class Echinoidea; order Diadematoida; family Diadematidae; genus Diadema; species Diadema antillarum. The sequence continues at coordinate 417,485 of NW_027271720.1, forward strand.
ATGCATGAGGTGTCCCTGGACGAACGCTACAGATCTTTCTTTTTTTTTGCCTTTTTCTTTTTTTCAACAATCGGTGTCATCAATTTGAATGCCTGCAAGAGAAGTGTGAAGATAGTAAATCGTTATATTTGCCCATTTTCACAAAACTTTCTTTATGTCAACACAACCTTTACAGGCCACAACGGATAGCCCCATGACGACACAGGAGGTAAAAGTAAATGAACTTTGAAAATATCCTGCATCCATGTCTGTCTGTACTTTCATCCGTGTTGCAACGTGTGTGCATCATTCATAAAAGTCGAATTTTTAGTGCATTTTGTACATAGATAAGAATAATGATTATGTGCATTTAGTCTACGTCTATTTAGGTATTTTGTTTTATTGTTTTTTTTTTTCAAATTGCTCAACAGAATGAGACGATAAAAATGTATACCATGTTAAATCATGTATTACTTTTTGTTTGATGGAAATAGCTAAATTGAATTGAATAAAGTAATCGACTGGTGCGAAAAAGCCAAAGACACAATCCAATTAATACTAAATATCACGATGATTGATTTTGCATGTTTTAAGGCTGCATCCACTTATAAATGAGCCCCTCATCGATTAAGAGTAACTCCAAATCACCCAGAATGGGAAAAAACCTGTCTGCATGTGCCTGCTAATGATAACAGTAACCTTAAATTAAGTGCCATCATGATAATTAATCGCACGAATTAAACTCATTTTTCCTGGCGTACTTGACTGTGGAATGCTTTTTCACCTTCTACTTCTCACTGGGGGTACTTGCTTCCGATTCCAATTACATCAATAATAATAATGATGATAATAATAAAATAATAATAATAATAATAATAATAATAATAATAATAATAATAATAATAACAAATGACTGAGATACCAACAGCACTAAAGACATCAGGGAATACAATTTAATTTTCATAATGACGTGGTTGAAGTCCCGCGAGGCCTGTTTTTATTCGTCAAACATGTCAAAGTGTCATCAATTAATTCCACGTTGTTGTCTTTTTCCTATTTTTAAAACATAAGTCAGATATCGACGTTAATGGGCTTGGTTTATGATCAACAAAGTTTTGCACTTTTTATAAGTATCTTTTTGTTCAGCTGGTTCCTGCTTTTTCACCAGTTTGACTAAAGAAAATTATTACTATCAATCAAAAATGTGGAAAGTCGTTGCATTCTTCCATTAATCGTGCACATAATCAAGCCCACTGAAAAGACAGCCTGAATTCGAGGCCCTGAAACTCCGACTTATTACAATATGACGAGTTTGATTGCAAATGAGTTATGATTCACTCTTTTCATTTTGTGATATTTACAATTCAACCTTTCAAGAAACTGAAAAAAAAAAAGAAAATATGTGATATACGTTTAAAAGAAAATATGCGATATACTTTTAATCATAACTTCAAGAATTTTCCTTGTTATGCCACATGTGAGGTATCATTGGAAAAGTTTTATTTTGCTCCATATGATGATGGACTTACTATAGAAAAATGTTTAAAGATTGCACTTAACCCGCTTTGAGGTTAAACTCTTCATTATGACTAAGATCCTGGTTTCTCTCGTGCACATCTTTTCTTTTCTTTTCTTTTCTTTTCTTTTCTTTTCTTTTCTTTTCTTTTCTTTTCTTTTCTTTTCTTTTCTTTAGAGCAAGCCACGCGAATAGTTTAGCACGCTGGTGTGTTTAAGAAGGCCTATTTTCCTCTACATGCTTTAGACGCTTTAAATGGGGGCAATTAATGCAGTTCTTCTTGATGTTGACATTTATAATCTAAACTGCCAAGGCAGCTCGAGTTTGAGTGGATATCTTACAAAAAAAAATCAATTTGATCTTAAAATACATGATCACGCATAATGATTTAAGAGCAACAGATTAAACAAACAAAAAATGATTAAGAGCAAAAAATAATATTTACTCTATGCTTTGTTCCATGCTTTCAGTGTGAAATCTAAAACTCGCCAACCCTTCAGGACTGTATTATTTTGGTCCTATCTTCTAAATAGTGTATATAACAAATTATATTAATACTTTGCTATAATAAGCAGCCGGCATCTACGGAAAACAGCTCTGTGGTTTCAACGGTACTCTTTGAAACGACGCAGGTAGCTATGGGAAATCTCTACTCTCTAATCACATGCATGGCAATACATTCCATCCCATCTACAGTCGACGTTCTTCAACTTTCAGTCATAAAAAGCTATCTTTCTTCCCGTTTTGAAACATTAAGTCAAACATGCCCATGGTAATATTTTATCCGAAAATTTTACAAAATGTTCATGTAATCATCCTCATAGTCGCTCGTGCTGTAGAAATACTCTAGACACCATAAAGCTCTTCAGAAACTGTGATGTGGTAACTTCTGACACCTGGGCCCTGTTGCATAAAACCCTTACCGCTGGACTTACCGCTCCTTTGTAGCGGTAAGTCTTCAAATCAGCGGTAAATTTTACAATCCTTGATGCTGATTGGCTGTGATGCCTAATTTTGACGGTAGTTACCATTGAAACTCAATGGTAAGTTTTATGCAACGGGCCCCTGGTGTGTCAATCCATTAGTCCCATTTCATTGACGACAATGTAATGAGACGCCGTGAGATGAAGCAGAGCCGGTAATTTAGATTTCATAATTTTCCATGCCTAATAAGAAGAGGCAAGACCACCAATATGTACTTTGACCAAACAATGGAATTAATCTTCTATAATACAGTGATTCTACCCCACTTCGAGTAATGGGGAAGAAACTGAATTTTGGTAACGTAAAAAGTCTCTAGGTACTCCAAAACAGCATCTTGCGAAATGCTCCCGACGTGTGATATCGTCACAACAGACAACAACAATTTGTATGGGATACTGCGCATTGATTGACTCATTTCAAATTAAGATAAGACCTAATTGTTTTGTTAAACTCCCACCTGATTTTTCGTCTTGTTAAGTTAGCACAAAATATCTAATAATACAGTCTGATGAATTTAACACAAACCTTCTTTTACCGAAATGTAGACCCAGTTTTGTAAAAACAAAAGAAGAAACACCATCAGATTTTAGCAAATCAATTATTCAACCAGTTATCGGAACCCATTAAGACACGTACAGGTTAGCACAATAATTTTCTGTAAAGGATATTAACTCTGTTCTCTACTTGAATTATGAGTTTATTTATGGTTTAGGAACAATTTTGCGTTCATATTATGAACCTTAGTCCGATTCCGAACATTTTATATTTTGTATATACGAACGTTCAGTATCTGATTTTTGCCGAAGATGGATGTGCAATTTCTATATTTTTTCTTATCCGATAATTCTGCATTGTTTCAAATTTCTGTGTGATGTTACATTGTATGTATTACTCTATATGTTCATTGTAATCTTCGTTTTTGTATATCACACGGACTTGCTGAAAAACAGCCTATCAACTAAATGCAAGTATTTTAACTCCTGTTTGATACAACAAACAAACAAACAAACAAACAAACAAACAAACAAACAAACGATTATGGTATACATGTTGTATATTTTGCATCAGCGACTAAAATGACTGATATAGCATGATGCAATGTTATCGCAAGACGACAGCGTATCAATAACACGTAATTTACACCAAAAAATAATTCATGGGACTAGCATCAGCCGCTTTCATTTAAACCAGTGAGCTTGCTGTGGTTCCACGACATTATTTAGCTCCTGCGACAATTGCTCAAATGAAATATCTGCACGCTAAGCCAAGCATGAATTCTACCCACACCCTAACCCTAATCCTAATCTCCACATCAAACTAAGCCTAAGACCCTATCACAACCCTAACCATAACCCTTTGTCCTTGGAGAAAATAAGATCGGAGCAACTGTTGCAGGAACAGTCACCGCTTGCTGCATAATCATCACGCTGTTTCACGTCTTAGCAGCCGCCCCAAATTGTCCACACGCTCACAAAGTATACCATGCCATCCTTTTTTTTTTTCGACAAGCTCAAAATTTCATCGAGATCTCTTTATAACCCAACAGGCTCTGTGTTGACTGCATAGCTTTAGTTTTTGTTTTTTCTTACCTTGCTTATCAGATTAAACTGAACTACCAAGACTCTATTATACCTATAAAATCCACATAAACCCCAGTCAGGTGCGTAGCATCTCAATGAAATAATTGATCCCGAAACTCATATTTCCTACATTATGGAAATACGAAAATCACCAGTTTTAAACGCGAATTAAAATGTGTAAACCCTATAAAACATATAGTTGTAAAATTGATTCGGGCTAGGGCTGTTAAATGAATCCAAATTTATGGTATTTACATGTAAAGAATTCAATAATTACATTATAATTTTTCACCCAATTTTGTCTTCGAGAAAAGTCAAAGACATTTCTCGTATGTTTGAGTAACGTGTATCAAAGAGGGACCGTTGTTATGCGCCGAGAACACTATGTTCGTCTGTCTATGATAGCGTACAAAAAATGACGTTTAATAGACGTTTTTTTTCTGCTTGTACCATTACAAATGGTTCTTGTATTTCTTAATTTCCTTCAAAATTCTGGCTGTAATACGAGTCTACATCGATGATGAGTACTCACAGTGGTACTCAATGGTCAAACCGAAGCTGATTTACTGTCCTGAATAATCCACACTAAAAGATGAGTGTCATGATTATCATTATATATATATATATATATATATATATATATATATATATATATATATATTTCTTTTTTTTTATGTGGGTAGGTTTATATATCAGAGCAGTGTTCTTCAAGTGAAACAATATTGTATTCAAGGATAATCATTAAGAAGACAGTGTTGATTGTCCACGCCCGATAAGAAAGGTGAGGAACCACAGCAGACAATTATTGTCTATACGACTGCAGTGGTGTCGGCCGTTTACGAGCGCTTTTTCACAAAACCCAGCGCAAACTTCCTCAACGGTTCTCGAGGAAGAGGTGTCTCCAAGCAGAATAATGGTTGATTCAGTTTCATGATTTTTATGACTTAGCACATGGCCAGAGCATTCTCTATTTTTTCCCCGATTATAGAATATACATACAAACGCATTGGCAATTCAAGAATTGCTTTGTGCGATCAAGACTCTGAGCAGGGCAGATTCCAGCATTGCGGTATGTATACGGTATAATGATAATCACTCACGCCGCTCTCCTGGGCTTTCACAAGGTTCTCGCTCAGACAGTGTAGACACAGGTGTAATTGCCTTTACATAGCTGTTGTTCTAGCAACCAGAAAATAGTGCTAAAACTCGGAATTGCATTAAGAGGCGGAAAAACCTTTCACTACACTCCTATTCATGATATTTCTGCAACACTGGCAACATGGTAAAAAGAAGATAGGCCCTATACAGAAACAAAAAACCTTTGCCAATTTGATGTTTAATGTTTCTGTCACTATCTGAGGCATTTTGACCAAGTCTGCCTAAGTGTATATTAGTGGAATTAGAGAAAATTCAAAGTCAATTCAAGCGTCAGCGTATACTTCGAGAACTGTTTGTGTATTCAAAGAGGTATATGTGACATTTCATTGTTAAGTCTACATTTAAAGACACACACGCCGTATAACGTTATTGTTAACATTATTGTTGAAAATAATGTAAGGGCAGCTCGTTTATTTCTGAAAGCGGGAGTCATCCTTACTTTAAAGAGGAACAAGCGTAGATAAACGTTATCGGATCACGTCAGTTAAGACAGCAATAAGGAACTGAATAGAGTGGACTTTGAGATAAATACATTGTATAATATCCAGTGTGAGAAAGATAACTAGATATTTCTGAAGGGGGGGGGGGTTGTGGTCGAATAGAATTCGTGTCTTACTTCTTTGTCATCGATGTATACACTGTATTGAGAGAAAGAGAGTAATTTTTCAAAGTTGTCGGCAAGATTGATGGTATTTAGTATTTTCGTATTTTTTGTCTCTATTTTTCTCTTCGCGTTCTCCTTGCTGAGCATGTATCACGTAACTTCAATAAGATTAAAAAAAAAAAACATTGATCGGTGATCTCATTTTCATCACTCGTTTTGTGCATGAAGATCCAACATTAGATTGAATGAGCATCATGGCAGTAATAAGATCTTTCCCCGTCGTTGTTTTGTGTCATTGGTAGGGAATTTTATCACCAGTCGTTATCATAAAGATGGGCGTCATCATCATAAAAATGGGCGTCGCCATGGATCCCATGTCGTGTGGATGAGTGCATCACATAAAAATATTGTTGTCATAATGATACGTCGGCAGGCGTGCGAGGTGTGCTAGGATCATGAGCTCTACAACTTCAGTCACTGTCATCGCGTCATCAGTGCCATCAGAACATGAACAGAGACTTTGCTACTCCATAAATACTCCATAAACTATCCAAGGCGGCTTTGAACAAGCACAAAAACAATCAAGCAAACTATAGAACAGAAAACATTTAATCGAATAGGATATGAAACAAACAAAGTCAAATGCACTCTGATCGTGAGAGTTCAATCAGAAAAACAAAAAACAAACAAACAAGTGTGCTATAGTGAAATTACATAATCATCTTCTCGCTTGGCAAAGTTTTATCCACATTAGAAAGTTGTACCATCAACTTGTTTCCACCTACACCGCTGACCTACTGTATTTGATTCACCCATGTTCACGTCATGCCGTTGTACAGTCTGGAAAAAAAAAATGTCCAACGAGGTTTTTTTTTGAAAGAATAAAAAGTTTCGTTTATATCTGTGTCTGTTCGTCATCACATCAGTAGCTTGTTACCAGCCATTTTTAAATGTGTGATTACTTGTTATATATATAGTAACAATGATTCATGCAAACACAGCCATTTATATCATGCAAATCTACTCCACGTTGTGTCGTCATAGCACTATGTGAATGAAAGTGTCGGGTGATGATGATTATGATAACGATAATCAGAAGGCGAAGTTTCAAATGGAGATATTTTACCTGAAGTAGAATCTGTCACAGCTGACATCGTAACATCATGAATTGAAGAACTTGTTCTCCCCTCTCTCTTCGTTCTATCTTCCTTGAGATGTTATATTTTTGTTACTCAGTTACACAGCTCCTGCAAAAGAATGCAATATAATAATCAACAGGTCCCGATCAACCTTAAAAGACAAGATCATCCAAATAATATGTGTGGATTGAGTGAATGGCAGCAATACCGCAGAACATTTTAGTGAAGTTTGAGAAGAATCTTGAAATTCATATTACTTTTGAACCCTTTGATTGTCAGATTTTCCTCAAACTTTCACTGATGTATTCTACTAATTTTGTTGCACTTGGCACTCAATCAACACATACATTTTGATAATCAACTTGCCCTTTAGCGAGTGTAAAACTGAATCACCGTTGGCTATCGTCCACCACCACCCGAAGGGATTTTACCTGGTCGTAAAATATCGCTGTCCGTATCATCGTCCCTATCACCATTACATCATCGTCGTCATCTAATTTTCAATCCATGTATATGTGTAGAAAGAGAGGTAGTACATACGTGTCAGTTGCTCTTTTTGTCATTCGGGTTTTATTTTTTCACGAATGTCTCCCTTCGCTACGTGTGTAGGACTTTCATCACCAAAGTTTCAAAGTCTGTCCGCCTTGCCGATTGGCCTAGCAGCAATGCACGCTCGGCAGCTTTATTTACTATGAGCTTGGGCACGGATTCTACTCTTTTTTTTTCCTTATCAAATGTTCATCCTTCTTGTCAGAATCCATCATAAATGATGTCGAAAATCACCTGGGGCAAAATGCGATGTACATGTACTTGCGATAAGGCAACCATCCAAGAAATTGCAGGATCTATAGACGGATATCACTTTTTTTTTCATTGGTGGTCTGAAATTCTTAAGTTGTGTTCTTCTATCAATCTTTATTTGCATAGCAATATCTCGCATAATGTTTACCATAAAAACAAGTGGCCATCAATGTCGATGAAAATATATATATATATATATATATAACATATATATGATTTGTGTGATATATAGGGTGGTACACAACGTGAAATTTGAGCATGTTGCAGCTTTAATGCGAAATTATTGCGGAAATTGAATATGCGCTGAGTGCACATCACAAGCGCTGCGCAATATTTCGCGACTTATATTTCCCGTTGTGCTGCTTCAATGTTCTGTGTATCATGTTTTATTTTTTCTAAGTGATTTGACGTTCTCGAGGTTTGCACACGTTTTTCACATGTAGATTACACTTTCATGTTGAGCATGTTGTCAGCATTCGAGGATGTTGCATAGCATGTTGCCAAATTTTTGAGGATGATGCACAAGAATTCGAGCATGTTGCAGCGACATATGCATGCTCAAACTCCTCGTGGACGGGTTCACGTTACGAGTTCGACACTTACGACTCATACAGCACACGAGTCATACAGCATACGAGCCATATACAGCCCACGAATTATATAGCCCTCTAGGCATACATCCCATAAGTTCGACTCTTAAGCAAATAAGTCCCATGAGTCTGACAGTAGGTAAACAAGACCAACGAGTTCGACACAAGGCAGACAAGGCCCACGAGACCGACACAGTAAGCCCCGTGATGTATAATGTCGAACTTGTGGACCGTTTTTACCTAGTATCGAACTCGTGTGCCTTTTTTTCTTACTATCGAACCCGTGGGCCTCGTTTGCCTGTTCTGACGAACTCGTGGGCCTTGTTTGCCTAGTGTCGGAATCACGGGCCTCGTTTGCCTAGTGTCGAACTCGTGGGCTGTATGACTCGTGGGTGTCGGTCTCGTGGGATGAACCCTCGTGGACCACCCTGTAATATATTAGATTATATGCAGTATATATGTCATGAAGATCGCTCAGAGCCTTTCAAAGAGTTTCTCTCTCTTCCTTCTCAGACTATGCAGGGCAGCAACACGACCACGATGGCGATGACGACCAGCGGGTCACAGGTCAGTGCCGTGTTCAGCGCTTGCTACATCGTGCTCAGCTTCGCCGTCGCCCGATTCCTCTAAACGAAAGACACACGGGAAGATAGGGACAGAGAGAGATAGAGGACGTGTGTGTGTGTGTGTGTGTGTGTATGTGTGTGCGCGCGCGCGTGTGTGTATGTGTGTGTGAGAGAGAGAGAGAGAGAGAGGGAGAGAGAGACAGTCCCAGTCTCCATGGCAACAACCACACATCCTCATCCGTCATCTCATCCTCCTCCTCCGGTCCACCACTTTCTGGTCGTCAGAAACACTTCAATCTCCACCAGCAGCAAGCGGACCGTATAGTCTGTACCGAAGGCTTCAAGTCAACAGATTCTTCACAGTCATAGACCCCCAGAACACCATCAAACAGCGTCGCGTCGGCTTCATTCCACAGAGACAGCCCGAGACGCATGAATTAATCGCAGTCTATCTGATTCATGAAATACGACGACTTTAAACTACGTCGAATCTCAACCATACATCACAGAATGTTTGCAACTTTTCTTAGTTTCTAATCAAATCGCTTAACAATCTCATAAAATTATTGGCAACGACTATAAATCGAAAATGTTAGTATCTGCCCCATCCACAAGCTGTACATATTATCCATATTTTGAGTGAAGGGAAAATTGATATCAAAATGCTAATTGACCTTGGAGGAGCTAGACTTTGTTTTGATATGAATCAAGAGCTATTTGCTTGTTACTGTTGTTTTATTTTTAACTCCCCATGTGAACGAAATTACGTTATTACATTACATGGTTCATTACCACTTTGTCGGGCAAATTCCCGCGCTCTTCAGTAATCGTTTGTTAACGTCTGTAAGAGGATCATCGATGCATTACGCTAAATGGCAATTTAAAATCCTCCATCATCTCCCTGTATTTTAACCATTGTTAACTAGTCGATCTAAAACCATCCGGATTGAAAATGTCCGTGTGCTGACGGTCCGTTGAAGTCATACATGTATATTTGCCTTTCCACTCGAATGGTGTGATATATGTCGTATTAATAATTTGTATATTTATGGAGCACTCTTGTACTAGACTCTCCTCGGCTGAAAGCGACGAAAGCCATCCACCTTTCCGAGCATCAGACAATTTCACGTTTATCTTTTAATTTGGCAATATCGTAGTCGGTCTAACAGATATGTAATCGTGAACGAGGTACCTTTTCTGTACTGTCTATTTTCACTATCAAATGTCAATCCCCAGTCAACGAAGCATTCTTCGCTCTCCGTTACATTTACTAGAATACGCCATGTTCGAAAATTATACTGTTTTTTTTTTTTTAACACCAATGGCAGTGTTATCCTCGATTAGTGACGGTGGCTGGTCAATCACTTGGTGTAGCTCTATGGTGCTATCTAAGCAGGATTAGACCAACGCAAACAAGCATCTTTCGGATATTGACCACCTGAACGCAGCAAAGCGCGATTGAGGACAGACTTAAATCTTTAGCTTCTCAGATAAAAACACATCACATATTATTGCTCTGACGGCCTATATTTATTGAAATAATTTTCGTGCGCTCTTTACCACCTACGATGGGGCACTCTTCGCTGGTTAGCTTTAAGTTAGAGAGGAAAATAAAGTGTAGTGAGGTTTCATATGACGTGCGGGGGTGAAGCCATTTTGTGAGTTTCAAACCATGAACTCAGGCTGATTCGTACGCGCTGGACTCCCACTACAACTTTCTTGGGCTGAAAAGCAGAAGATGCCATGAAAACGAGGAGAGTTTTCTATATCTGTAAAATTTATCTACACAGAGTGATTGTATCGCCTCTTTTGGTTTGTTAATGTTTGTGTTCTTGTTTTACCAAGACTGACATTCGTAATGATTTTTCTTTTAGTTGCGTTGTGTTCATTATCCACCAAGTAGATTTGTAAGCGAGAAAGATTGTAGGCCAAACGCAGTGGTTTGGGGAACATCTGTAAACAATCGTGTATAGGTGTCTGTTTCTTTCCTATAATAAATTCTGATTTCTGGTTTTGTATTCTATATTTGGAATGGTTTACACCATTGTTTCATTGCATTGTAAGTATGTGTGTGTGTGTGTGTGTGTGTGTGTGTGTGTGTGTGTGTGATGTTAAATGAAAAACAAGACGATCCACTTTATACACGAACAGGATGACGGAACTGCCCAAATTGTGAAGCATTGTAGTGCACTACAAAAAGTCCGGTGTTAAATGTGGAACACCGAGCTGGTGTCAAATTTCCTGTGCTTATTTCCTTTGTTGAATTTATACCTCCGGGTGTCACTTCAAAATATAAACTTGTTTCTTAGATATGTAATTAGTTATTGTTCTTCTTGTTGATTTTGAACTTCAACAAGACGATTAAGAACTTTCCGATGAAATAATTGATTTTTGAAAAAAAACCCACAAAATTTGTGAACATATTTACACTCAGGTAAGACCAGCTGGTGTGTTCTCCTATTGACACTTGACGGATGTTATACCACTGGCATTAACACCAGCAATATCAAATCAACACCACGAAGTGTTATTGTTGATTCAACACCAGCGCGATGTCTAAAATATCACCAGTTACCATGTCAAATTAACACCACGAAGTGCAGGGTAAATACTTTTCAACACCATCACAACATATTTTCTACACCTGTCGGTGTGGTCCTCTATTGACACTTAACAGGTGTTAGATTTAACACTCATGGTGTTAGATTTAACACCAACGTTTTTGCAGAGTGTGTGTGCATGTTATGCTAGCAAGCAATATTCAAACACGCGACATATGAAGAAAAAGAACCAGCAATATCAAATCAATAATTTCGGTCAAAATCTTACACATGAGATATCAACATACTGGTGTTTACTAATTCTATTTGAATTCATAGCTTATTTGCCATCACAATGCTCTTATCTTACACAATGTCCAGTAAGCTGACCGAAATCGTTATTTCGGACACAGTTATAACAACGCACTATCGATCACCTAATACTTGATTCGATCCTTTGCTTAGTGTACAATCACCATATAGAGTAATTGATCGATTTCGCTACTATATATGTATATATATATATATATATATATGTATATATATATATATATATAATAATGTGTGTGTGTGTGCGTGTGTTTGAGTGTGTGTGTCCGTGCGTGCGTGTGTAGGAGTGGGCATGTTTGTCTGTGTTTTTTGTGTGCGAGCCGGGGTACGGTAACGTGTGTGTATGTTACTCCTAAACGTGGAAAAAGCGAACGGTTGCAGGAAAAATTTGACAACCAAGAAATCATAACAGAAGAGATGATGAAACGAATTAGAAGGAAAATTTGACGAACATGATCACTAAAAGACGAAATTGCTTTTGCTGTTGTGTGCAGCGAGTGTGACGGACGAATTTCATTAAATGACGAAAATGTGTGACAAAATCAACAACTGACCAACTTGAATAGACTTTGTTCGAAAATTATCGACAAAAAAACGAATTTGAAACTAGAATCGGCATATTCCAGATTCCTCGGGACGAAATGGCCTAGATTGAACCTCAAATCTATTAAATTGAATGAAAAAAGTTTGAAAATGAACGGGAAAACCTATACTATAATCTCTCCCCCTATACCAAGTTGCTATACTGATGATTCTGTAGCGTACATGAAAGATATTTCACTAAACGCGGGATTACGACGTCATATCCTATGATGTCACGATCATTGCACTTCTGGGGTCGCAATTTGGTACGGCATTTGGCCCAGTTTGCGTTTACAGTGAGAAAAGACCGGGCCGATCGAACCCAGGCTGAGCCTGAGCCGAGACTACCTCCAGATAAAAACACGGGATTGTGCTTGAAGCGGCCTAAAATTATGCTAAATTACCATGAAATTACGTCACATCAAAATATCAACAAATTGTGGTGTCTCATCAGCTTTCTACAAATTATATGGTGCTCGATCGGCTGACAAGCAACAAACCAATAAAAGTAAAATTGAATTGTGGTGCCCGTTCGCATTGTGGTTCCCAATCGTCCTTCCATTTTTGCTGACAAGCAAAAATAAAAAAAAAAATAAAGAAAAAAAAAGGTCCTCAACTTCTATGCACCCATTTTTGAACTGTGGCTCTCAAAACAAAACAAAAAACACATAAACGCGTCTTCACAACTTGTCAGTTTCGAAAATCAGCACACAAACTATGCTAATAACAGCCAAATTAGGCCTAGCATAATGCTAGGTGCTGAAACGTCTAAAATTTTGTCAGAAAGTATAATAATGCCAATTATGGCAACGTTGGCTGGGCCGAATGAGCACGGTTTTTGGTACCGCATTTGGCCTTTTGAGAGTTTCCAGTGAAAAGAAGGCGGGGCTAGAGCTGAACCCGGCCTTTTCACTAACTGTAAACGGGACGTTAGCATTACCCTTTTCACAAATATAACACACTCGTGATTTGCCCAGCTCATAGGCGGTTTGACTCGTGGGTGGCGGGCTCGTGGGATGACACCACGCAACTATATATATATATATATATATATATAGTGAGAACTTTGAGCAAAGAAAATGGGTTTTCATCGGGATTCGAACCCGAGACCTCCGGATTACTGACTCCGGAGGTCTCGGGTTCGAATACCGATGAAAACCCATTTTCTTTGCTCAAAGTTCTCACTATTTATTATTATTAGTTTCTGGTCAGTTTTCCCTTTCTTGTTTCAATATATATATATATATATATATATCAGGGCTCCACACTAACTTTTTTATTTGGTGGCCCGATGGGACCACCAAAATCATCAATTTCAAATTTTTGGTGACCCGAGAGAAAATTTTTGGTGGCCCCCAAAAAACAATAAAAAACATTAAAATTCCTGCTTTTTTTTTATTAGTCAAATATTCAAGTTTTATCATAGTAATAATTGGAAGCTGGACATTATCTACTCATGAATAAACCTCATCAAACTCGCAACACTCACTCTCAGGCACTCATTCAGTCCTTTTCATCCATCCTTTAAACAAATTTAACTGCTGAGTGGTAAGACTAAGTATAGATATTCATTGACAGGCACATGGGTTGCAACATCTTAACATAGATAAATGACACTTTTCAAAAAATTTTGGTGGCCCGAGGCGGGCCACCAAATTTGCCCTTTTTTGAAATTTGGTGGCCCGACTTTCATTTTTGGTGGCCCCGGGCCACTGGGCCACCGTTAGTGTCGAGCCCTGTATATATATATATATGAATATATATATCATATATATATATATATATATATATATATATATGTATGAATATATATATCGTATATGTGAAATGTCATGAATTTCATGAGTGTTCAGTTGCGATAACGAAATAATATATATATTTTTTTTTGATGGGGGGGGGGGGGTAATCGATTGTGAAATATCATGAATTTCATGAGTTTTCAGCTGCGATAATGAAATGATAACTGCGCTCGGTAAAGCGAGATGGTGTTCCATGCAACGTGACTGACACCAAACGAGTAACAACATCAATAATAATGAAGTGAATTTACAATTTTTATGATGAATGATTACATTTCTCTTTCAGATACACTGCTCTTATAGGAGCTTTGCAGTGCGACACTCCATATAAGAGGGGGAAAAAAACAATAAAGAAGATACCGAATTCATTACACCCACGCACAAGGCATATTGTTATAGGCAAATCAAATCTCATGAAGGGGCACATTACGATGATTATTACGATTAATGATTCAAGCCAATTTCATCAGCCGAAGCGGCTCAACTCAAATGGCGCTTGCAACATTGGAAAAAAAGAAATAAGGGAAATACTGAATAAATCAAATTTGTCCTCGCTACGCATGGCAATGAAATAATAATAATAATGATGATAATAGAAATAAAAAACACCATTTGAATTTCCGGACGGTATCTGAGCACCATTTAGATGGCAAAGTGCTCGAGCGTTTCAACATTGTGAACAAATTGTGTGAATATGTCAATTCACAGTGTGAAACAGAACAATAATATGTTCATGTTATGTGGCCACTCCGCGAAAAACAGCACCACAGTGTGAAATCATTCTCACACTATTTAATTCGAGCATTTTCACATATAGATTGTCAATGAACACATTGTTTTCTTTTCAGCAGGGTGATTACGACTTTTTCTTTTTAACATGATGGGGCTTTGCCTATAATATTCCAAAATTTCATGGTTGATTAATCATACAATCATATTTCATAGCAAACGTCAAATCAGTGATAGACCAAACATAAGCATTTGTGATGCCATGAACGATGTAATGTCTGAACAAATCTTAGACGGATGACATCCGTCAAAATGATAGGAAACAATGTGCAGAGATATAAATTTGGAGTCTTGAGACGGCTTTTCAGCAAACAATATTGTGAAAAGGTACATTACTTCAAAATCAGACGAAATATTGGTGCGGCACCTTGAAATCTAGTATAAACTGTTACGTAACAAAATCCAAACGCTGAACTTAGTTAGTAGTTGCTTCGAGATGAGGGTACTCCACGACCTTGCTGATGGCTTAAATGTGTAACTTTTATACGAAATCTACTCGTCGTGCGAGGAATATTTCCAAAATTCCCTTCCTACAAAATTTCTGGTCATCTTTCCGAGATATACAGCTACAACCGATTACGTAACTTACATCGTTAGCGGAGGATTTTTCTCGAAGAGTTCTCCAAGTGCATACCACTTAAAAACTCCACATCTTCGGTAGATGACTCAGACGGACAGATATGGTATAAATGTATGTGACGTAACTTGCACTCGTGTGCATTATCCCTGACACTTTACAAACTGAAGTGTCTCCGGTTTTCCAGACTGTGATACTTTTCACTCATTGACCTCGATGCTATACTCTCTAGTTATAGCCAAATGGGTGCTGTTCGTTATTCCGAAGGTTCGCTATTCCGAAGGTTCGTAATTCCGAAGGGTCGTTAATCCGAAACACGCAAATTCCCTATACCTGAGGTTCGTTAATCCGAAAATGAAAAAGGGTTCGTTCATCCGAAAATTTGTGGTGTTATTCCGAAGGTTCGTTATTCCGAAGATTGGTTAATCCGAAAATGAAATTCGGAACAATGAACCTTCGGAATAACGAATCTTAGGAATAAAGAGCCTTCGGAATAACGAACCTTCGGAATAACGAGCTGTAACCTAGCCAAATAGTCGCCTACAAAGACCCTAGTGTGCATTTATTTTTAAAATGTTCATATAACAGTTGCTTTCAGCTTTCCATAGAATGAGAGGGATGTATACCCTTATCAAGATAATTTTGAATACCCGCAAAAAAAAGAGTTACTTTGGGTGGCCTTTCCGAATTTCACGCGTATTGTTCTTTCTGCACAGACAAGATGATCTTTTTTTTACTTCATTCTTATTCATTTTGTTTTACTTTATTCTTTTCTATTTCATTTCATTTAGGCCCTATCTTATTATTACATTTTCATAAAGGAAATATAACGTAGCAAACAAATTTCTAAAATTGATCATACATTGTATAAAGAATGAATATACATGTATTGTGTATGATAATGTGCCCATCATAGAATATTATATACGTAATTTGTCTGTCATACACGTACAAATGGAAAATCGTTAATCAATCAATCAATCAATCAAATCATTTGGAACAAAATGCGGGAGCTTGACTTGATGACGGCCTAAAAAGTATATATGGTTTACTAATCGTTACAAATCATTTCAATGCGGGGTAGGGTAAATAAAAAATACATTAGTGCAAGGTTGGGTAAGGTTGCGTGTGTGGAGTTGCATTTTTACCTCTGCAAAGGAAGGAGATATGCTTTCATCGGCGTTTGTTTCTTTGTTTCTCTGTTTGCAAAATAAGTCAGAAACTTGTGAACGGATTTGAACTATAAACATTGCAGGAAACGATAATGACACAAGGAACAGATCATTATATCTATGATAGGTAGTGATCTGGGATTTTTTATGGATTTCTGAAGGAGTTTTTCTGCAGGGTCTTTTGGCAGATAGGGCCAATGAACTTGGGAGTTCAAGATGCGCGTATTTGAGGTTAACTCAGACTCGTGTATATAGTGAGCCATTTACAGTCCGTTATTTAAAAAAAAAATCGTTATTCTCTTGGTTTGCAATTCTGACGGTTATAGTACATTCTGTAATGCTGAAAATGAAGTAAAGTTCTTTATTCCGAAGGTTCCTTAATCCGAAATGAAATAAGATTTGTTACTCGATATCCGAAATACACAGATTCCGTTAACCTATGTTCGTCCATTTAGCTAAGGCACTAATTATGATGTTGGCAAATGCATGCACGCTTTTTGTTTTGCTTTGTTTGTCTGGGGCCTCTTTTTGTTCGTTTCTTTTTTCTTCTTATAGCAGTATTCCTTTTAAGGGGCACATCAGGCGTTATGTGCTCACAGGATCGCTGAAGCAAGTATTGCAGCTAAGCTTAACTTTGTCAACGTTTCGCTGAAAGGGAACATGCAGCTTAGAACTCTTTCCCCAATACATGCATACTATCAGTCATTGTAATATGATGGACAGGCCGAAGGGGCACGAGATTATTCGTCGTGGCTGTTTTTGCGCTCTGTTGTTTGTTTGTCTGAAAAGAAAAAAAAAATCATTGTCGCTCCATGAATGAGTATTTATATATATATATATATATATATATATATATATATATATATATATATTTCAATATGATCATTAAATACATCATTTACGGGGTCACGTGATGGCTTATCTGGTGTTTGAGCGACCCTTTTCAAGGATTGGTTCCATAATGGCGGATTCTGCACTTTTTTATTGAGAGGGATTAGTGATTAAATGAAATTATCATGGTTTGGGCCATCAAGAGATATACTCTCGAGTATTCCCCTTTCTCCACTGAACATTGCAAAGGCCTTGTTTGTCTGTCTGATTATATATTAAATGGCATTAGGCAATTGTTAGGGTTGATTTGCGTATGTCTGGGATGATCTCGCCCTTACAACCATGAAGTTTTGTTTTGTTTTGTTTTGTTTTGTTTGTTTACAACCCTTCGTTATGGAAAGTAGCCATCGTCTCCGCATATAATTCTGCCGATACCATCCTTTTCTTAATTCTCTTCGTTTCCCGGACGCGTTCTCACCTGGCGAGACACAAGAAGTGTTTGACAACTGCGTCAGATTTAATCATCTTCGTCTCATGCTCATGTGACAATGAAGTGTTCGTATCTAATCACAAGACGACAAGCACCTCGAATGATTGCTTTCATTGCTTTTGGTTTTCATATCATGATTGTTCCTTGTTTTTGCTCTGTTTTGATGTGTTTCTTGGAATTGTCTATTTATATCATTAACTGTGATGTAATGGTCTCACAGTCTAAAGAAAAGGCCTCTCGGCTGATAAACATGATAAAGGGCTTTTAATTCCTTGACTAAATGAAACAAACAAACAAACAAACACACAAACAAACAAACAAACAAACGGATAAAAAAAAAACACACTCTAAGTGTTCCATTGCGGTATAAAAAAAAACAACAACCCCGCTGTCTTAAAGAGAAAGAATGGATCCACAACTATATAGCGTATATGATACACTCCTCACTGGTATCATAAGTTATTATAATGTATGTGTGGGAGAATCGAAATAGGCGTGGTAAAGAAAATGCTGTGTAATTCTCATCTGACTCGACACTTCTCTTCGGAGAATAACATTACTTCCAAAAGGAAAGGTCATAGTACAGACAATAAATATCTGAACTACAATCATGTGATAAATTCAGCTACACAAACAGCAGAACAATACATTTTCGTTTTCTTTTCCTGTTTACATCGAATATCAGTTTTTCTTTCTGTTTCATGTGAATTGGGAGGGGTGGGGTGGGATGGAGTACTTGGATGTGTATTATCTTGCTGTAAGTGTGTGAGTGGTCGGGGTGGGGGGGGGGGGTGGGGGGATGTCGTCATATAAGTTAATCGATAGTATACAATACCCGGCTTTGGCCGACCCTGTAATTCTCTTCAGTTTTGGGGTTATTGCCTATCGTAATATTCTTCTTATTAATATATACTATATTACTCCACATATCAATACACACCTATATAAGAAACCTCCGGTCTTCTAATGAACATTTACCCTATACCATGTGAACAAGTTTCACCCATCTGTTAATATGGATATCGTTCTTTTGTTGTGGCAGCGCCTGTTCTGTGGAATAAGTTGCCAAACAGACACTATAAGCAATTTATGAATTCTTAGAAAAATTATTTTTTTTTTATTTTTTAATTTTTTTTTTGAGGGGGAGGGAGGGGTGGTGCATAAGACGGAGGTTATAATATAAAGCGCGTACAATGACGGTTACAGCTCGTTATTCCGAAGGATCGTTATTCCGAATGCTCTTTAGTCCGAAGATTCGTTATTCCGAAGGTTCGTTATTCCGAATTTCATTTTCTGATTAATGAATCTCCAGAATTACGAACCTTCGGAATAACGCCACAACACTGATGTTCGGATTAACGAACTTTTTTTTTTTCATTCTCGGATTAACGAACCTCTGGGTATAGGGAATTTGTGTGTTTCGGATTAACGAACCTTCGGAATAACGAACCTTCGGAATAGCGAACCTTCGGAATAACGAACAGCACCCATAATGATATACTCAGTAACAAAGAATCTGTTAGATTATCATGCGCTGTATAAATGAAAAGTATTATCGTCATCATTATTACTGCTTCTATCACGACAATCAAAGAGCTCTCTACACTTAACACAGTTTTGATTTAGTTATCTATCAAGACTAGTACGAGTATACTGATGCAAAACTGTAGCAACAATCTTTACATAGTTGTAGCGAATAATCTGTATGTGGTTTCCCTCCCCCATTCCGAAAACAAAATAGAACACACACGCACATAATTGTATTGCACTCAAAACCCACGTTAAAAAACAAAAACAAACACACAAACACACACACACACACACACACACACACACACACACACACACACACACACACACACAAAACAACGACCATTGACGGTCCTGAAGGCAAAATAGGATTCCGCGAGCATCTATAGGTCGGAAATCAGTTTAAACAAGAGATGAACATGACGAAAACAAGAAAAGATAGACAATAAAAAGATTAGATAAATCGAATTAGCTTATCGTAAAATGAACCCAGTTCTTTGACTGTTGGAGCTAGAAAAAAAAAATAAATAAAAATGATCCCCATTGGCTCGACATTACCCGAAGCTTTAAGAAAAATTCAACCTTAGAGCCAGTTTCGTTGCGATGCCCCCCCCCCCCCCTAATGTTAACTAGGCCTATATACCTTTTCAAGCAGCTAAAGACCAATTATAACTTACTTTTCTTTACCTTTAAATGTATCCACACACAATGTAATTTACTTCGGCAATGTGGCTAGAAAGGAGAGGATTAAAGTTTATGGTATTTTTGTCCTCGCTACCGCAGCCCCGGCATGGCCTCCACAAGGGACATTATGTGTTATCCCGTACTCATGAGATAATCCCTTCTTATGAATGACGTCTCATGCCTTTTGCACAATAAGAGAAGTATTTCATCAAATGAACCATCCCTTAACTGTCAAGTAATCTATTATTTTTCCATGTAGAGATGAGCCACAGTATAACTAATGCTAGTGCACAGAGGATTCGTTAAAACAAGCTGATCTGTCCGTTAAAAGTACTACATCATTTCTCGTATTATCAATGATCTATATTTGCGGTCCTTACTCTCGCTATATCGAGGTTTGCCTATATTCGCTCCTATACGCACATCACAACACCAGGAGCGTGTCAAACTTGATCTGGATTACATACACTTGTAATTATGTTATCTAGTCCTGTGTATCTTTGAATGTGTCATTGCTTAAAAGCCTTGGTTCTAGGCCAATAATGGGGGGGGGGGGAAACATGAAACAATATCCAAACTACTGAAGATGACAACGTCCAGGCCTTAATTGGGCAGGTCAGTTTTTCTTTCTTGTAACGAGCAATATGTCAATTCTAGGAAGTTGCCCCCTCCCAACATATTAACCCCCTGATAGACCCAAATTTTCCACCACTGAAACTGCCATGAGCAGTTTCTACTTCCAACAGTACTCCAAATACAGTATAAGTTGGCTGTACAGATTCTGGATCTTCAGTGACGAAAATTTCGGAAATTTTGTACAGGGGACTTGCTCTTAGGCTCCTGAAACAATGTAACTACTGATCCTTGTCTAATTTGATAAGAATAACTGTGTACTACAAGATATGAAATCTTTTATGACTCCAAAAATTTGGCATGTTTGGGCGCCATCCTCAACTTTGCTACCCGACCTTTGGTGATCAAGTAGCCCCCAGTGCCACTGTCATTGAACGACTCACAATGGTTACCTCCAATAGCATCGGCATGCAATATTATGACTTTGTTGTCCAATGCATTCCTTCTGGATCTGGCGGTCTTTGAAATCTAGTCACTTTTGGACCTTTTTGGTCTCCATCCCTGGAACCTCCTTGGGGGCCACCTGAACAACTTTGCTAATCCTTTCCCTCAAAATGATTCCTGCCAAAGTGTGATAAAAATTTGGGGCTTAAAGCAGATGAAAATTTAGAAAGTTAATGAAGAATAACACAATGTAGGCACATCACAACCCACATCGATACAAGATGAACCAACGATCAGAAAGATATTGAAGAGTCTCCCTCCAACTCGTAATTGGCTTAAAGGTCCTATTTACCTTTGGGAACAGTGATTTAAAAAATTTTTCAAGATATGACTTTTAATTCATATGTGTAGGTCTGTTGTATCACACAAGTCCTATCATATAAAATCTTCGTGATAAAGCCTAAAATAGATATCTGCATTTTTCTCAATAAACCGTAACTGTCGACGGTTTAGTCTGGAAACTTTTCTATTATAACCATTGTTCACATTTTGTATCTCTAACAATACTTAATATCGATTTTACTGATTCAAATTCTTACAGTGGTAGTTTTTATCCCTATCTCACATTTTAGAACTATTTTAAAGCAGTAATGCTGGGTTTTTTTGTTTCATCTGCAAATGGTTAATTTAAAAAGAACTGGAAGAAAGAGAGGGAGAGAGAGAGAGAGAGAGAAAAAAAAGAAAAATTGTGCCGTAAACAACTGCATTATGACGTAAGCGTCTGAAGGATAAGTTTTTGATAAAGCATTTGCATAAGAGTGTGTATATGTGTGTTTGTAAGTGTGTCTGGAGATTGGGAGAGGGGAAGGGGAATCCCAGTTTGTGTAATACGATCCCAGCACCTTTGCACATACGTAGGACTTCCTCCATGGCCCCTTTTGACTCCATTTTACTCCATTGGCTCGCCTTTATTAGATAAGCAGTTTTCAGCAGTCTTTTTTTGCCACTTCCTCCATTTGCAACAATTTATTGTAGGTGGAGCAGGAAAACTCAATTAAGAGCTCGGAAAAGAGGAACTTTTAAATGTTTTCCTGGGGAACGGCAGTTGTGAAACATATAGTACACCCCGTGTATAACCATTAGGCCCTATAAGAGCACATTCACCTTGGCACGACTGAGTGGTGATGATAAGCGTATTGTACAATACAGTGCACCCCTGTTATGACGAACACGGCTATGACAAAATTCTGATTACAACAAAGTAAGAATCCAGGCCGCAACATTATCCGCTCTATGTTTTTATGTTCTTTTTCATTGTGTATTTGTTCCGTTACAACGAAATGTGTATATACAAAAAATAATGAAGAAAAACTGCCAGTCCCAAGGACTTCATTATAATTGGAGTCCACTGTACCAATGTGCTTCAAACGATAGACACACCACCTACTGAGTGATGACTGGCGCAGAGGTGGCAGCTGTTGCATTTTTTCACAGTATTCTGTATTTTTTGTTTGTTTTGCCAGAAATATGTAGGTTTCATGGAAAATACTGTTTTTCCCCCAAGTTGCCACATTTATTGCAGAAAAGATAGAAAAAATGTTTTTAATAAAAAAAATATATGCCTTTTCGGCCCTCAGCAATGCTATTTTCAAGGTTAGCATTGCAGCTGCTGTGATAACAAATAAACATACAGCATATTCCCTTCAAGAGATCAAAATGCCACTGAGGAAGTTACGAGTCCCCTGACAAAGTTTGGCGGATTTACAACCTCCCAGAGGTGGCATTTCAAACTACAGTACGGTCAGAATATTCTGCACTGTCCCCAAGTTCAGCAGAAGTCACCACCTGTCATTTTTCTGCCAGATGGTCCGAGTATTCTGCGAATAAGGCATACCCCCTCCTGAGTCTTTCTGTGGTAGCCACTCTGGCAGCATCATGACCAAGCCCGTACAATGCACTGTGCACTGTGTGTGCGCAATGTCATTACACACTGCTTCTGTAAATCAGACTTTCTGTTCATGTCGTAAAATATCAGACAGATGCCCAGATACCAGCGCTGTACAGACTAGGAAATTCATGGAGTATGGACTATAACCGTCAATGTTCTTTCATTTTGTATCACTTGTTAATACAAATGTTTTCTCTAAAAAGGGTACAACACCCCTGAATGCTCTGGCCAAGAAAGGCGTACATTGCATAATGATCATGTAACACAGGATTATGTGTGCCCAATGGCTGGCAGGCATTCAACTACATATTTCATGTAGTATGATGAAAACCTGTTGCAGCATTCATCGTCATCACACACAAACACACACACCACAGCAAATTCAGGTGACTGTGCTGTTTAACCAACCCTTTGTGCTACCACAAACCTCCTTCTATTTATAGGAGCTTTTTTTCTTCAGTTATGTGTACATAGCTTACAATCTCCATATCTTCATACTCAAATGCAGCATTCACAAAGAGTAAAACCAATACTTTTGAAACTGGAACTCAACACCAACGAAATTCGAAAAAAAAAATGGTTTTGAAATGTAATACTCTGAAATGATGCTAAAGCTAAATACACAAATAGTATTAAGTCATTTATTTTGCCAGTTTTGTGCCTAAGCACAATACTGAAAGTTCAAAGAGGAAACAGTGAGGCAAATGCTATTTTAGGTTCCCTAAATGTCGCCTTTCACATTCTTCAACACAGCACTGGGGGGGGGGGGGGGGGGGGGAAGGGAGTTTGACAGTTCATCTGAGTAAAAAAAAAACAAATCAAGCTAGAAGGACATAACTTATGATGAAATGTTTGCTCCGGTCTCTTACCAGTGATTTAAAAAAAATGACATATCTCAAGATCTTGGGTGAAATCATATCATGCCATTTTCATAGACCTGTTCGGTTTGGGGCTGTGTTTTTTAACGTCAATGTCTATTTCAGCCATAACTGGGGGGCTTCAGTAACAATTAAGTTAAATCTTGCACTAACAAAGCAATGCACCTGATCAGGATGACTCACTTCATAACTCACTGAATCATTTTTTATTCTTACTTTGGAACCCCCATCCCCCCTCCCAGTTATGGCCAACATAAGTTTTAAAACTGAACAGGTCGATAGTCTGAAAACGTGGATTAAAAACATGTCATTGAACAAATGTCCACATGTATTCCTATGGAGGTTTCACTCTTTAACATGGTGTACAGCAATGGTTTGGACTTTACGCTATCTTCAAGATGCCAATAAATGTGTATGCATGTTGCCCTGGATCCAACATGTGTTATACACACATGCATTCTAAAGTCAACATTGAACAATGGCATGTGGATTGTAAATGCTATCAAAAGTTAAACAGTAAAAAAAATAATATGATGGGACTGATTAAATGTGATATGTTGCAAAGCAGACAAACGCAAGTGTTAACATGAAAAGTGCCATGCACAGGAAACATATTGATGATTACCGGTAATGATAATTTT
Source organism: Diadema antillarum (assembly GCF_040938485.1). NCBI lineage: Eukaryota > Metazoa > Echinodermata > Echinoidea > Diadematoida > Diadematidae > Diadema > Diadema antillarum. Next base: position 442,210 of record NW_027271720.1, read on the forward strand.
CAACTGTAATTGTCACATAGATTTGAAATTCCACAATCTTCATTTTCCTCCCAAGAATTGTTTTTCTTTTTTTCTTGAGACCTGTTTTTGGTATACAATTCGAGTAATAAGTTTTGTGTGTCCTCCTCAGTGGAAGATTTCTACTATTGCCCAAATATTTCAGAGAAATGAAAATTAGTGACTTAAAAAAAAAGAATACAAAACAAATTGAGAGCTGCTAAACAAACTAGATTACACAGAGTTGCTACTTTGCTTTACTCTTTACATTTTTGCTATATATATATATATATATATATATATATATATATATATATATATTCCAAATATTTATCTGATTTTTTTTTCTCCAAATTTTTACTGATCTACATCTCTCACTTTTCTGCTCTCATACAAAGCACAAAGAATTTCAGGATGGATTTTCCCTTTAAAGAACACTTTTCATGCTTTCAAAGTTTGACAAATGCAAACATACAAATGGCATCAACTCCAGACTTTGGGGAACACAAACATTTAGCTGGGATTGAACAACATTATTGTGACTGGGTGGAGTCCAAGAAAAATGTTTACCCTCAGATAAAGATGCCATAAAAGAATGTAGTTTATGACATCCTGATTTATGACTGCACTAAAGGGTAAAGAATATAAACAATGACATTATATATCCATGCATACAAGGCAAATTCTACACAATAATGTTGACTTGACTTGGGTAAGATATCCATGTTTTTTCTGATTTGACTTCTCTCTTCTGAAATGTCAAGTTGAGTCTTATCCCTTCCCAAGACATTAGGTCTACACTCTGGTGATCTACTACATTGTTTGTAAATCCTTTTTATTTCCTAACACATAAATAGCAAATTCACTGCTCTCACTTGCAAATGGCACAACATAATACTACTCGTACAGAGCTTGCTTTCTGTTCCACTACATAGAATTTAATCAAATCTAATTAATAATCAATTGCATTGATAGGATGAATGTGCACCCTTAAAATCACAAATATGAAAACATCTCGGCTGAGGAAAAGGATATCAGATATTTTGGACTGGCCTATTAAATTTGTATGATGGTATATGGTTAGCCGAGAACCAGATGGGTTATTATTACATTTTTTTTTTGTGGGGGAGGGGGGGGGGGGGAGGGGGTTATTGAATTATTTGTATCACGTTGTAGAGGTTGATCTCCTCTATAATATGGTGTCAATTTTAATTATTTTCATTTTTAGTAGAATGTTAAATATACAATCAAAATCAAAAGGGCACTATTCTTATACCAAATATTGAGAAAAATGCTTATAAATCAACTCATTTTTGATCAAGTACACTATAAATGAAAATTGATTTTTTTTTTCATTTATTTTTACGCTCAAATCTTTAAGATGCAACAGTGCCTGTCTGGTTTCAAGCTGATGATATATGCATATATTATCATCATTAGGCCTACCATTTTTTTCATTTTTTTATTTTTATTTTTTTATTTTGGGGAAGTGACAGTGAACCACTGTCTCCCAGAATGCCATTGTTTGGGTTGGTTCTTTACTACTGTTGCACATGCACACACACACACACACACACACACACACACACACACACACACACACACACACACACAAAAGAAAGCTACAGAATAGGAGACTGTCCTCTTCGTTCCTGCCATTCTGAGGTAGCAGAAGAGTTTAATCTGAGCTTGATGATGACCGTGACATGAGTCATAAAAGTGTCATGTTCAAACAGCGATGTAATTATCGAGGCATCCTTCAATGACACCCTCCTGAAACATTTAGCCACATTTGAGCACTCAAAAACAAACCTAAGCGAACCGCACTGATACGATACTGTACCGTATGGTACCACATCACGACAGCTTGGGACTCCAGTCAGAGGGGTTATATCTTTTGTAGCAGCAGGGTGATGCACCTGGTACGCTTAAACTACATACAGGGTGCATCCTGGACAAAGAGAATATTGTCCTTTGCATTATGAAGTAATGTGCGTCATGCGCATTCTTCTCATGCCATCTTCTTGTATGGTATGGTACGCTTTCAAAGCAAATCGAGAAGTGGTCCCTTTTGGCAACAGAATGGTGCGGTATGGTACACTTTGGGAGCGTTTGAGTGCTTCACTGGTGCGGGTATGGTATGGTACGGTACACTTCAGGAGAGTGCTTGAATGCACCCTAACACCTGGTGACAACAGTTCTTCTCCCTCCACCTCCTGGGCACAGGAAACTCATTCTGCATTCACAGCGCTCCTCCACGGACGTTTCCGCTGGATGAGATTTGAACACCGCATCTCACCGTTGAGAGTCTAAGAGTCCCATCCCACTAAATCTTGGCGTTCCCTTCCGCACGGAGTCGTCACGGCATACTCGTCCCAGACTCCTCGCGCTGGAACCTGTCTCCAGCCGCGGCGATGTGATCCTCCAGGACATGGTGCGGAAAACGGACCTCCTGCTCCAGCCACTTGGCGACGGTCAGCAGGGACTGCTCCTGGTGGCTCCTACCAATGATCTGGAGACCAATGGGAAGGCCTCTGGATGACAGCATGGTAGGCACAATGACAGCTGGTAACCCTGTGAGGGCAGATCAAAATGGAGAAAACGGGGATAGGAAGATTAAAGGAAGGGGTAAACTTAGAAAAAGAGTGAACCCAACATTTGACAGTTGGTTCTCTGGTACAATCTTTCTTTTCCTTTCCTCACAATAGTCCAATACACACATCAGGGGCCAGTTGCATAAAACTTTTAACCTGAGAATAACTCTGGCTGAACAGTATTTGTCCAGTGTAAAGTCAATGGTCGGATCATACTAACCTGAGTTTTCAGTTGATACCAGAGTTTTTCTCTGGTCAAATGTTTTATGCAATAGGCTACAGATCATCACATAGATATATATCTCCCACATATCTGACTGGGTATAATGGAAAAGGCCTTGTGCTTTTAACAGGCAAGAGACTATTCATATCACTTGCCTGACAGTTAGTTTCAGCTGCCCCTGGCGAGGCATCAAGCGCATTTGTTGTAGCACCCTGCACAAACACTGTCACTTTCATGACAAAAGATTTATATGTACATGCCGATATAAGATCTATACTCGCCACAGTCCCACACAAACTAGCAACAAGTTACCATTTTACCACATGAACACCAACTCGTAGGTAGCACAAGCCTCATTTGAAGCTCAGAAGAGCAACATTAACTCTCACATTATATTTTTCTTGTTTGTCTCAACATTTCTAGCATATATGGCCAAAGCTCTCTGAGCTGTCAAAGCACTTTAGAGACCTTATTCTTAGACATGGCATCCACCTTATGCCCATCGGCCTTGAGATGGTAAAACAATGTACCTGGTATGTCGAAAATTCATGAAAACTGACTTAGTCACATATTTCACTTTATTTTAGTATAATCTAACTCTTGACCAAATCTTGAAATCAGAACCCATTCTGTTACTGAGATAGGACGCTCCCTCCCGGTGGGAATTGTTCAAATTTTTTGGCAATAAACATGTAAGCGGTGATACGCTTGCCCCTGCTCAACACACGTCGGGTATGGACTTGGCAAAACAACGTATCTACATGCGATATGTTGTTTTGCCATCTACATGTTTACGCAGTAATAGGCTGTGCGCCGCACGCGGCTGCAGAAGTGCACGCATATTGATGTTGTAATACATTATACACGCGCCCGTGATTGAAACTTACGTTGTTTTGCTGTATCAACAGCAATAATGTGGTTATGTTGAGACGGCAAAACAACATATGTTTTGATCAAATACATATATTTCTAAAAATAAAGGGTCTAGTGAAATCAATTTGCATTCACTGTATTACTGATACTGCTGGACCTTCTAGAGTAAGGTATGAAGTGTTGAACGAAAACAGAAAGAGAGATGTAGGTTTGCGAAACTTCACGCTTGATTTACTGGAAATGAGGATGGATGTAGATACATTGTTTTGCCATCTCAAGGCTGCCATCATCAAATTAATGTCTATGCAGCTTCAGCACCAAATGGTTTTCTACATCTCATCACAATGTAAACACATCTGTGTTGTGTCATAGTGTCATAACAAGGACCCATATTCTCTGATGAAATGTCTGTTACTCATCATAAAAAAGAAAACAAATGATGACCTTACGCGACAAGCTCTTCAAACGTTAACCCATTGTGGATGGGCTGATTTTGCTACAACACACATTTCCCATAGATACTTGCCCGAGTATACTCGGGACTCATCCTCAACCGGTTCAGAGGCCTACTCTCATTGCAAAACACTGACATTAAAAAAGTTGCGTGATATTTTGAGTTTTCCCTGCACTATGCATGACAGAAAATAGCAAAGTTATGGACTTAGAGATATATTCTGACTTTTCGCACACCCATGCAATATTTGCCTGGCAGTCTGCCTCTCATAGTTAGTGAAGTCACAAAAGCCCGGTTGGCTAGCTGCACATTTTGTATACTGTTGGAGGGGGGGGGGGGGGGAATATGAGTGGAAGTGCTGCGGTGCACTAGCATAGCAATTAATATATCACAGCAAATTTTATGTTAATTTCGAAATACACTGCACCCTGGTCTGTAATATTGATCACAATGTTTTGGGGGACTTTGAGTGGTCGCCATGTACTGTAAATCTCAGCCAAATGTCACAATACTTTGAATGTTGTGATTTTCCTGTGGTAGCGTGAATGTCCTATTAAATATTACCCAGTATTCAACGTAGTGATTCACCCATAATACAAAGTGCAAAAAAAAAAGTAAAAAGTTGATGTACAGCACCCCTCTTCTTATTTTTCTCTTGATCTTTTTTCCTTTCTTTGTCCTACCATCACATTCCTAACTATGGAATCTACTGAACATGTATAATACATTTTTTTTTTTTTTTTTTTTTTTTTTTACAGAAATGTTTTTGTCAATGATTTTGTGTGAGTCATATCTCCTGGACATCCCAATCAAGCTTTTGTTAGCTTATGATGATCCACACAAAATGTGTATGATGTGTATGACATATTCGATATCTACAAACTACTTGCATATTATATCATAATTTATGTATATATGCATTTTATGAATAAATCAAATCAAATCAAATCAAAGTGGAGGAAATGTGGAAGGAAAGAGAAGGGGAAGTCCTGAAGGAGGTATTCTTTCTTGGAAAGAAATTAAAGAAACTATCGGTAGAATTGATATGGGTTGTTAGATAGAGGATAGGCAGAGGAGGATAGATAAGAAGACAAGTATAGACAAGGCAGAAGAAGAGATACATGTACTCAGTTTTAAAGGGAAAGGCTAGTAACTGATCAGTGGGAATCAGTGGAAATGCTGGGAGATGATTGTTCCAATCCCTATGGGATTCATTCAAGAGTACATTATATATCTATTATTGTGTGAAAATTATTTGCTTCAGAATGGTCTCATATTCAAGTAATGTGCAGTTTAATGTTTCCAGGTTAGAGTCCCTGGTCAGTGACGGGGCATTAAGCTGCACATTACTTGAATATGAGACCGTTCTGAAGCAAATTATTTTCACACAACAATAGATATATAATGTACTCTTAAATGAATCCCACAAGGATTGGAACAATCATCTCCCAGCATTCCCACTGATTCCTACTGATCAGTTACTAGCCATCCCCTTTAAAGACTAGATGCTATTCTTTCTTGAGGAGTCCTGTAAACAGACAATGGCGGAAGAGAGGAGGCGTACAGTGAGAGGTGGTCTGGACGTTTTGGGCAAGTTGACTGTCCATCTTCAGGAGTCTTCTCTCATCTTGGCATTAACCTTCTTACTCTACTTCTCAGTGCAAACAGACCTCTCCAGACTCGCACCATTCTTCAAGGTCCTCTTTGCCATTGGGAGCAGTGATTTAAAAAATGTTCAAGATATCACATTTGATGCATATGTGTAGGTCAGTTGTATCACAAAACATATTACCATAAGAATTTCGAAATAAAACCTGAAATATAAAGGAGATATCAGTGTTTTTCTCAATAAACCGTAATTACTGTCGACGGTTTAGTCTGGAAACATTTTTATTATAACCACTGTTCACATTTTGTACAACTAACAAGAATACTTCACATTGATTATATTAATTCAAAATGTTACACTGGTTGTTTCTATACCTAACTCACATTTTAGAACTATTTTGAAGCACTAATGCTGGACTTTGGTTTCATCTGCAAATGGCATTATGCCTTTCAGCCCTACACCTTTACATTTATTTTACCAGGCAAACTACACCCTTCAAGGAACTTCAAAAAGGGTTCATCTGCACCAGGCATGGAAGGGGTTAACTGTTCCGTTACAATCAGAAAACTGTGTGTGGAGGCTGTCCACTGGCATTTTGGGTTTGTGGCCCAGAAAGGATCAAAAATGAGCTACCACTTCACTGCTCTGCTTACATTTGATTTGGAGTTTAAAAACAAACAGAAACATTTTTGGGTTTCATAACAATCAGCCAAGGAAATATAAACCCAAGATTATTATGGAATTTCAAAATTTCAAAAGTTTTCACAAAATAGTAAGATGAGTCACACCCATGTATTATGCAGCTTAGCAATGACAGAGGCACTGAGGTTATCGCCTCACACTTTCTGAAGTGGCTTGATGTGTGAAAATAAATATTATTGCTATGTGCTGACATCAAGGTATTACTTCACTGTTCCATCTGACTTTACTGTACATTCTTATCTAAAGGTTCCCTGACATCCATCACACCTTGACTTTTCCTGATGTGTAAAGGTTTATAAATTGCAAATTCACAAATTTCACAACAACTTAGATTTTTTTAAAATTATCATTCCTATTTTCAATTTCATGCATCAACACTTACAGAAAACCCAAACAAATACTGTCTTGCCACTCATGATGTCATCACATCATGAGGAAAATTAAGCCGAAATAATCATCATGTATTTTATAAGGGTGCACCTTACCTTGAATGCTGCATAAACAACAGCAAAAAGGCAGGTGTCAGAACACACCTCAGATACCATAATAGCACGAGAGCTATTACACATTTGTGTGAGAAAATGTCCCGGGATTGTGAGTATGGCAAGAATTGTACTGTATGAACCTGGTCTTGCCATTGCGAACTGGTGCACCTGCCTACAGCAAAATGCATACCATCAGGTAACGTTACGCTTATTTCAGCTGACATCATTGCCGCTGATGACATCACAGGAGGACAAAAAAAAAAAGAAGAAGATGTTTTTAGGAGTAGAGCTTTAAGTGGTTGCAATGTAACTAAAAAGTAAGTTATTACTTAGCATTTACTAACATCTACTAAACATTACTTACATTCTGATAATTTCAAGTAAATAATTACTGAATTTGTAATTTTCATAGAGACCTATTCATATCAGCAGACGTCATCAACATTCAACCAGTACTACACGTTGTACTGGATGTCAGGAGGTCTTGGGGTTTTCCCTAATCATACAATGTTTGGATTTCATAAACTACACATTGAGAGATGGAGTGTTGACTTTTAATATGTTAATTGCTAATTACATGTGCCTAACTCTATAAATGGGAACTATCTTACAATTTACCTCTCCACAAAAGTACCTGTAGAAACATGATGATAGGAAATAGACACTTAATTTACTTCTTCCAGGATGTTTACACAGCACTTGACCCGGTTCCTTCAGAATAAATTGAGAATAATGTTTGTTCTAATGTACGTCAGTGGTACAATGTACGCTGACGGAGCATACATTTTTCATAAATAATGAAGATTGGGAGTTCCTTTTTATATTTCACTCATACATAAAGTGTAATAGTTCCACTGTTGTGACATCACAAACAAAAGAAGGCTGATAATTAATCTCTGTCATCTAATTATCCTCAAATTCCACGGAGCATTTTGCAAATCTGTCTGCATTCATTCAATTCACTTAATGTTTTTTATCTTTTTTTTTAGGGGGAACTTCCCCTTTAAATTCAGCTTAAACACGGAAAAGACTTTCAAACTTTTTGGTGTGTCACAGCTGCCATGGACACGTATGTTGAACTGCGATTTACGATGCAGCACTTTGTACCTCACAGCGCAGTAGACTCCTGCCTCGCGAGTCGGTGACTCACGGACGGAGAGGTTGGTTAGACTGCGGCGGCTCAGCGGCTGACCCTGACGCACACGCCGGGCTCGTGGGGGATCACCTGATGTGAAGGCATGGAAACGTGTCATCTCCTTCATTAATGATCCTCGCGCGAAGAGGCAGTGCCTCAGCCATCTGACATGCACACTCTCTTTTGAATAGATTTAACATGCAGCTGGGCTGCCCCAGCCTAAATCATGCACTGAGCGTGAGACTCATCCATTTCACACGTTCCCACTCACACCAGCACTACCACACTGATCTCGAAAAACCACGTTAGAGAGGGGGAAAAAGTAATAAAAACTAGAAATGTCGCTATGGCGACTGATGCCTCCGCTATAATGCATTATTCTCCCAATAGGCGTATAGTACAATGTCTTCACAATGTGTGATCCATGACGGTTTCACATAACTGGCAAAATATTGAAATGACAGGTTTGTCAGAAATGTCTTGAACTGGGTTTGCTGTAATTTTCTAAGAGTGCGGGTACACATATTTGGGGAATTTGGGGGAAGTTTATGCATTGAGTAATTTCCAAGGTATGAAGAAAGAGTGTGATGATGGTAAAAAATAGATTTTTTTTTTTTTTTTTTTTTGGGGGGGGGCATTTGACCCTTAACCTTTGACCTTTGACCTTCTGGCTGGAAATTTCCTGGAGAATCTCCATTAGGTAATGCATGTATTAAGTTTTGAAACTAATAATGCAAGCATTGCATATACTAGTATATGAGGGAAATAGTAAAATTTTGACAAGTTGATCTTGACCTTTGACCCCTGACTATTGACCCATGACCCCTAAATTCCCTAGATAATCCCTGCCAGACAGTACATGTGTATGTACCAAGTTCCACGAAGATACATTGAACCATTTGCGAGAAAAGTGATATTGCAACATTTTCACCTAACCTTTTGACCTTTTGACCTTTGACCTTATGACATGAAACTCTCTCTGGAGAATCTTCACGCAGTAGTACATGTCCACACCAAGTTTCAAGAAAATACCTTCGGGCATTGCATAGATATGGGGGAAATTGCAACATTTGTAGCATTTGACCTTGACCTTTTGACCTTTGACCTCTTGCCAATGTCACTAAAATCTACTCAACTAATTGTCCCATCATACATCATCCTTGGACCAAGTTTGGTGAAAGCTGCTTCATCCAGTTTTGAGTTAACACGTAAACAGATACATTTAAGGATTTGACCTTGATCTTTGACCTTTGACCTCTGTCCGATTTCACTGAAAAACTAATCAAGTAATTGTCCCATCATACATCATCCTCCAACAAAGTTTGGTGAAATTTGCTCTATCCAGTCTTGAGTTATCACGTAAACGGATACAATTTCATGATTTGACCTTGACCTTTGACCTTTGACCTTCAGCCGATTTCACCCAAAATCTAATCAAATCATTGCCCCATCATACTTCATACTTGGACCAAGTTTGGTAAAATTCCAGTACATATTACTCAAGTTATCGCATAAACAAAAGCGGACGTACGTACGTACGGACGTACGGACGGACGGACGGACGGACAACCCGAAAACATAATGCCTCCGGCACCACTTCGTGGCGGAGGCATAAAAATCAAAACCCCTATAGTATATGATAAATACCTATAATACCTGCATGATCAGAGCCTGACCTTATAATCCCTGAAAAAAAGAAATCTTCAAGTCAACTCAGTAGACTGTCTTTAATGATCTATTTAGACCCGTTATTTCACACATTCCTACTCAAACCAACACCATGCTGATCTCCAGAAATCTGCACACTTGAGAAGGAAAAGGAAAACAAACAAAATATCCCCAAAATGTGAATACCTGTCACACCTGATCAGAGACTGACCTTATAATCCCTGAAAATAGAATACTTATAGTCAACCCAGTAAACCATCTCAAATGATCTATTTAGACTCATCATTTCACACATTCCTACTCAATCCTGCAACATGCTGATCTCCAAAAAAAAAAATGCTTGAAAGCATAAAAAGAAATGAAAACAAAATAACATCCCAAAAATGCTAAATACCAATCCTACCTGATAAGAGGCTGACCTCATAATCCCTGAAAACAGAATTTCCATAGTCAACTCAATAAACTATCTTCAATGATCTATTTAGACTCATTCATTTCACACATTCCTACTCAAACCAACAGCATACTGATCTCCCAAAATCCACATACTTCAGTGGATAAAAAGTAACAAAAGGCACTATTTTCCCCAAAATGATAAATACCTATCATACCTGATCAGAGGCTGACCTTATAATCCCCGAAAACAGAATTTCCATAGTAAACTCAATAGATCGTTGTCTTAATGATCTATTTAGACTCATCATTTCACACGTTCCTACTCAAACCAACACCACGCTGATCTCCAAAAATCCACATACTAAAGTGAATAAAAAGTAACAAAAACAAAATAATATCCCCAAAATGATAAATACCTATCATACCTGATCAGAGGCTGACCTTGTAATCTTTGAAAAGAGAATACTCAAAGTCAAATCAATATACATGTATACCATCTTTAATCATATACAGTGAATTAAATGTACGACAGGAATGAGTCTGAAGGTGTACGCATAAACACTCCCCCAAATTACGCACATGACTTTGCCATCAAAGATCAAAATATTAAAAAGTAGAAGTTTCCTAAGTTCAAATAATTGCTAAGTTTTCAGTAACAACAACAAAAACAAAACAGAAATAAACCTGTGACTGGCTGGATTTACTACACACAGTTTTTCCCCTTGACAGTATAGTAGGCCTAAATATATATATATATGAATAAATCAAATTGACGAAAACCGGTCATAAGGAAGAAAGATTTGCGGTGACACCATGTGTATGTAGTCCTTAATCGGATCGCTGTTTGGCAGAAGAGCCTAGAAAGAGGAGAATGTCGCTTACCTGTTCGTTTCTCCTCTTTCTAGGCTCTTCTGCCAAACAGCGATCCGATTAAGGACTACATACACATGGTGTCACCGCAAATCTTTCTTCCTCATTTACTTCACCATGCAAACCTTCAAACAACACGTAACTGGTCATAAGCAAGATAATGTTCATTTTGATAGTAGTGGGAAGTGTCCTTCATGCTCGTAAGCTCAAGTGTTTCTTGTATCAATTTGAATATCATTGCAACGTCTCAGTCAGCAAATATAACATTTCAAAGTTCAACAGTATCTTTTTTAAAGGATGACATCACCTGTGGGTTTTATACCAAGAGCATGAATCAATATTAAATCTGGTCGGCAAGATGATTCAGACTCTTTGTCATGATTTTATCTTTCGAGGAAAAATACTGAACAGAGAACTGCAAACACTTGGTTCTAAAAAGGCATAGAATAAACAGGAAGCAACATCAGCAGATAATATTGCATACCACAGGTCTATCAATATTCTTAAAGGGAATGATATCCAAATATATATGTGGACTGAGTGAATGCAGTAATATCATTACCTGGTAGAACACATTGGTATGGAGTTTGAGGAAAATCACACAATTCATTCAAAAGTTAGGAATTCTTAAAGTTTTGGTCCCGCCACTAATTGCTGGATGAGAATACTACTGACAACAGTTTGTGACATCACTACAGAAAAATGATATAAATAAATTCTAAAGAGAATACTGCAAAAATTTCAGTTTCCTAGCATTGTGAATGAAACTCTAAAACAAACAGAATTGTATAACTTGTTTAAAGGCAAATTGGCCATGAAATAAAAATATTTCACGTTAGTTTTACAAAATTGTGATACTGGTTGCAGCCAAATATGCAAATTAGATGACATGATAATGTCATCGCCTAATCAGCGTCTTTTGACCTGTGTGCAAAGATTTCTTTAAATTTCCTTTTCCTTTTTTGAAATACTGTAAAACGAGGAATGTTTGTGTGCATTTTAATTTTGTGAATTTCGTGAGAGCCGAGTTTTGCGAAATTAAAATGCACGCTACAGATCTGGGGGCCATTTCATAAAACTTGTTATCAGTGACAACTGCCACACTTCTATAACAAATTTGCTCTCAGCCAATCAGATGCAAAGATTTCTGCAGCTTGCCACAGCTATAACAACATGTCACTGATAGCAAATTTTATGAAACGGGGCCCTGGTCTACACTATATGCATTGATTGTTAGAGGCAACTCGTGAAAATTTCATGCTGCGAATAACATGGTGCAAAAATATTGTATTGTGTTTCACAGTAATGAAGGATATCCTGTACCCCGGTGACTTTCAAGGGAAAGGGGTTGTACAATGTACAATGTAGCTCATGAGATATTGACCAAAACAAGTTTTTCACTTTGTGTGTGTGTGTGTGTGTGTGTGTGTGTGTGTGTGTGTGTGTGTGTGTGTGTGTGTGAGTGTGTGTGTGTGTGTGTGTGAGTGTGTGTGTGTGTGTGTGTGTGTGTGTGTGTGTGAGTGTGTGTGTGTGTGTGTGTGTGTGTGTGTGTGTCTAGAGAGACAGGACTGTTGCAAGTTTATGACATCATTGTCTTGTCTCATTTGCATATTGGACGTGCAGTTGTCATCAACATTACCATTTCATGAAAATATGTAACTCTCACGAAAATCCCAAACTTTTACAGTACCGTATGTCCCCAAAAAAATTACAACGGGAGATCCGCAATGATATCTTTAAAAATAGTGAATCAATCTAAATATAAATTCAAAGTATGAAACTTTAACTCATTGCCCACATCTTACAGAAAAACCCATTCGATTTGCTTCAGTGGTCAAAGAGAAATGAGGAATTTTGTAGAGGATGTCAGGAATCTCTTCCCTCCAAGTTTTGTCTATTGTATTCACACACAAGAGCATCGAAGTGCTAAACATGGAAGAATCAGACTCATGACATGCTTTACAACAATCCACATTTCTCTGTCACTGCTTAACCAAATTGAAAGGGGTTTTCTGCAAAATAGAGCTAAGATGTCATATTTAAAGCCTTGAAGTAGCTTTAGACAGTTTAATCATATAGTGTGTTATCATTGCAAATCTGATTGTATTTTTTTTTTGGGACATACTGTATATTATACTTTGTGTAATATAAATTAACTTCTCCCTCCTCAGTTTATATTTCAATCCTACTCTTTTGATTAAAGGTCACTTTGAACATGGAGCAGTCTCCCCCTTTAAAGGAGGCTGCCATGATACCGATGGGGGTATGACAAGTTTAGAGAGATTACCCCCTGCCTTAGCAGTAATCCCCCACCTGTTGCTCCCTCAAACCAATGGTTCACCCCCTCCCCAGTATGTTCTTTCAGGTCAATTCATCTTCTGTTCCTTTATGCAGTACTGCCTCACAGCTTCACTAATTGCGCTTGCTCTGATTCAAAGTCTGAAAATACTTTAAAGCCAACCAGGACATTTGACCTACTTGTTGTTTATACATTATATAATTTTATTCTTTTTTTTTTGGGGGGGGGGGAGGGGGAGGGGGGGGTTGAGGGAGGGACAATGGAAAAGAGATCAAATGGTCCTTCCTGTACAAGACATCATTAAAGAAATTCATGTACAATTATTATTAAAGACAAAGAATTAAAAAAGACACAGATAGTTATAGAATGGGTATCATAGCGAGAATCCTGCGATCTCATTGGTCAAGAGCTATGTGTTGATTTTTGTACTGGCCACACACTGAGTCACAGTGGTAAACATGCTACCACGCACTTGTAGCAAGAGTATGAGCACTTGTAACAAAGGTTCGCGCACTCAGTTCGAGACGCCTATTGGCTAAATCACACAGCCAGTAAATGCTGGATGCATGGTTTTGAAAGAATTATGCATCCAGTAAATACAGGATGCATGATTTCGGGCTCTCGTCTACGGCAAGCCAAAAGGAAATGCATCCAGTAAATTTGTTGTCAGGTAACAAGATAGAAAAATTTATTTTTGGCAAGAAAATCCCCCATTCTATAACACAGATGACGCACATGTCTTTTCGTGCGTCAGTTGGAATACATTGTGCATGCGGTAACTATGGAATTTAGCCTAAACCCACTCGGCTTCGCCTCTTGGGTTAAGCATTCCATAGTTACCTTATGCACACAATTCCGACTGATGCACTCAGACCTGTGCGTCATTTGTATATTGTAAAGATAATCTTATCATAAACTGTTCAAATACTTTGAACAACTTTGACAATGTAGATCACTTGTTTACACATTTTGCATTAAAAATCAAACAATATCCAAACGTCACATTTATGATTATCTGGGTGTAGTGATAAGAAGCAATGACTAGCTCCGGGTGAATTTGGAATATGACAAACAATTTACAAGGGCTGTATCATGACACCATGACCTAATAATGTACATCACTATGTGCATTCACATTTGAAGTACTCAATGTATCATGGTTTTAAATACCAAAGTAAAATGCTGTCACCATTCTTAAAATATGTCATATCATACCATTCATGGCAATCAATGCTGTGATATATCAGCTGGTATCGTTCTCATTCGAAAAGTACCATGGTATTTCTGGCCTGATATTACACCTCCCTAAGATGATAGTAGTAGTAGTAGTAGTAGTAGTAGTAATGATTATGGTGACAATAATGATAATAATAATAATATTAATAATAACAACAATGATAATAATAATGATAATGATAATAATAATAATAATAATAATAATAATAATAATAACAACAATAATGATAATAATGATAATAAGAATATTGATAATGATAATAACTATAATGATAATAATAATAATAATAATAGTAATAATGATAATGATAAGCCTCTCAGAGGTAAGCACTGCGTGTACAGATATATCCTACACTGATAGGACAGGAAGTGTGTCTGGTCACATGTGCGCCTCATATTGAGCGAGTCTCATTTTTTTGTGAATCAGGACTTTCTGACAACTTCGCCATTGTTGAGTACAGGACTGCACAAAGATATGTGCATGAGCGCGTCACATTCAAGTCGAGATCAGAGTTAATGTTTTTGAATGTTTTTTTTTTTTATTTGCAAAAAGCAGCAGACTTGCAAAATTTGAGAAAATAAGAACCTCGCGAAATATTCGCCATTTACAGCATACCACAGAGTGGTTGTTGGCGGTATTTCCTGATACTATTCACACTAAAAAAAGCATGCATGATGTCATACAAAGTTTGACTTATCATCCTAAATACCACTGTATTTTGTGATGTCTTTCATGAGGTATTTCGCATTGTAATTTGCACTCACAATACGAAATACCGTGCATAATACTGCAGAGTTTCACCGTGAGTGTGAACGGGCCTACGAATCATATTTTTCCAAACAGTATGAGGGGAGACTAGATTTCGGTGTGGACAACAGCTGGCAGCTTTCGAGGCTGTGGCTTGCAGCTGGCTGTTAATCTGAGATGATCACCATGCATGTGTCAGCTAAAACTAGAGATAATGTTATGTTGCAAAAGAAAAACACTGATCAATTCAGTGCTTATTTACGTCGATGCAGGGCAATTTGTCAATCATGCAGTTGTAAGAAAAAGGGAGTAAAATGGACACTCAAGACGTTAAAAGATTACAGTTTGCATATCAAAATCAGCTGAGATAGCAGGGACTGACTACAGATAATCAGAATGACCATATGGATTTATCAGAGTTCAAAAGCAACAAACAAACTAGGGCAATTAAGAGTTTCATCTATTAACAAAGTATTCCAACTTGACCAAAAAAAAAAAAAAAAAACCAGTAACAAGCTTTGAAAAGATTATTGCCCTTCCTGTGACATTTCACAATACATTTCACCGAAATTTGGGTGTGGAAGCCTTTTAAATATGGCATGACTGCAATATGAGAACAATTTCCACATAAACTCTTTTTCCTATCACATAGTGTAACACAGTACTCAGGACAGGTTCCTGTTGCATAGAAATACATGTAGTACAATTATAAAGTACAATTATGAAGCACATTTATAAAGAGGAAAACAAAAAGAGTCAATGCTGTATCTCTCTCTCTCTCTCTCAAAAAAAAGACAAACAGCTCAATTAACACTGCTTTCAAACATCGGGAGTTTCTCTATTTCTTCCACTTCAGAAAATTTTAAAAATGTAGTATCAAACAATCTGCACACTGCCCTATTAAAACACCTATTTAAAAAAAGTTATGTGTACGCATACATGTACAGTTGAACCTCTCGTATCCGGACAAGTCGGGACCGGGGCTCATCCGGATAAGGGATTTGGCCGGATACGGGAGACTCAATGCTTTATACATGTACATATACATACACATTGTAGTACCACATGTAGTAATGTGTATACTGCAACCTTTTCATTGTTACATTTGGGGATGTTTCGGGATGTTGAAAGGTCTGAAGGTAAGCAATTTGGAAGGAAATTTGATGCAATGTATGTTAATCATATTGGAAGTAATATGTAATTCATGTGTGTTTGGGTAGGAGTTCTCAAGGAGTTGGGAATCCCCCTTTCTTCCCGTAATTATTTAAAAAAAAATCACGGCGAGATTGCGTCCGGATAATAGAGAGATCCGGATAAAGGGAGGCCGGATAATAGAGGTTCAACTGTAGTTGCAAATCCTTTCATCTTCTTCATGTCAGCATTCTATACAAAGGAAATTTTGCTGAGCTGCAGTTAGAAAAGGACTTGATAAGAGAGAAAAATCCCTCAATCACTGAAAAGAAAGAAACGAATTACACACATTACTTACTAAATTATTTTTCTCACATAATTTCATAGGAGAAACTACATAACAGAAAATAGATGACATTTTGCTTCCTCCAAATCTCACGCATTTTCAGAGAACAGAAGCAAAAACTTTCTAGTTATCCTACAGGCCATTGTCACCTCTGCAAAAGAATAAGTACATGTGCATGAGTGAACTTCAGGGACACTCTACCTTGCAATTAATGCTCAGGATGGTACATCCCCCTCCTAAAGGCACGAATCATCGGGAGGCGGAGAGGGTTGGAAATGCAATAATCTGGATGCTTTCCTGTGAATGGTCAACCATGGCATTGATGGTTTGATGGCCTTGCGTGCACCACACATTTTTTTTTTCTTTTTCTTTTGAGGAAATTCTCCTATTAACTCTTTATGCAGTGGCGGATCCAGGGGGGAACGCATCGGGTGCGCCCCCTTATTTTTTTTTGCAAAAACAAAAGAAAAGAAGACATTTATTTTGTAGAGGCACCCCCTCTTAACGGAATTCCTGGATCCGCCCCTGTTATGTGCCATGGTGCGTACCCCCAAGTGTTCTTAGACAGGAATGCAGTCATGCTTTGGGAAAACAAATCGTTTTTCTCAAATATGTAATGTTCATAGATTTTTGTTAGTATGGACATGTAATGAGTGAAGTTGTAGAGAAACTGCCAAGCTTTGCTTCGATGTACATTGTGTGACAAATCTCTGATTATTTTTCTTTCAAATGACTAGGACAGCTACATTTGTGTACAGCCATGACTTTTGCACAGAAAAAAAGTGTAACAGAAATTTAGAATTTATTAACAAATGTCCACTAGGGGAATACAGCTTGACAGTCAATCACCATATAAAATGCAAGCTATATGTGACAGGATTGGAATTGCAAGAAACGCTTTCAATTTTAAATACTGTCATGGTGTATGGCTATATATCATTTGGTTTGGGAGGGTTTGTGCATTTGAGCAAACTTGGCACGTCGTTGACTGAGTTGGGCGTGTTAACGTGGCACATAAAGAGTTACATAACAGGTGTCTTCACACTCTGATGCATCAAGATGTGCCCGGGCCTGCCGGACTGCTCAGAGACACGTTCTCTGCCAAGAAATTCTACAGGTGTTGAACGACTCTCAATCTACGTTTCATTCATGCCTCCGCAACATACAGTCATCTCACACTACATATTTTACACATCGCATGCATAGTACAGATCATGGCTCGACATTAGCAGTGGCCTGGTGGCCCTGGGGCTACTGAAAATTGATGTCAGGTCATCGAACTTCCAAAAAGGTTGTCTTTTGGAGGCCAGATTGGGTGAACAAAAGATAAAAAATTTAGTTTTATGTCTCCTTTTATTTCAGGTCACCAACATTGCAAATATAAAAATTTTAGTGGTCCAGACGGGCCATCAAAGAAAAAGGTTGGTGTATGATTTATACATACCGGTACAATATTTATTCAAACCTATGCACTGCCCTGTAGGGACAATGCATTGTAACTCTGTTCTGATCAACCAGCTGTCTCAGTTAAAAGAGGTCAGAATTTAGTCATCCACACACACAGTGCGACGCTTGATGCACGAGTCTTCGCGTTACAATCTGGCACACCCTTTAAGCAGCACCAACAGGTTCAGCCTGCTCACGACATATAGGCCCACCTGTGTGCACTCATTCATTCATTCACTAAGGACAGATTTGTACAGCACTTTCCGATGACAAAGGAAGTCTTAATTAACTTGTGACAGGGTCGACGAGCACAAATGTCAATGACAGCATATTTTATGAAGGACTTACTGTAAAACCAGAAATTTTTGCATGCATGATACGTGTACTTTCACAAAGTTTGCCAAGGGGCCAAAATTTGTGGAAGTAAAATGTGCAAGCGAAAGTTTGTTGTCTACACATTTATTTTACTCGTTATTTTTTCATGGTCGTCAATTTGCGAAAGTTTCATGCCACGAAAATGGCCATCAGCCCCACAGACTGGTCAGTGATGCCACGAATGTTTCTGGTTTTGAGGTACACGTTGTATAGGCTGAGATCAGCAGGCCTGGTGGACTACGTGAAGTATTGTCCAGCAATAAATCTGAGGCCATTGTTGAATACTTGTAATATATGCAGTACACTTGATTTTCATGACTGCCTATATTTTGTCCTTTACACTAAACATATAAACACAATAATGTGTTTTCAAATTCTCTGTGCATTGTATACAGGATGTTACATAGGTCAATGGAAAATGTAATTTTTAGCCAAAGTTTAGTGACCTTAGATCTTTGACCTGAATGCATTTTGGTCTAAAATCTAATTAGCACATCCTACACCTCATAAAGCACACCTGGCCAAGCATTAAGAAATCTGCTTCTATATTTTCTGCTGAAATCACGATAACAGGATGTGGGACAGACGGACAGACAAATGGATGAATGTACAACTCGAAAACATAGTGCCTCTGGCACTCTTTGGGGGCGTAGGAACGAAAAGAAAAAAAAAATCTTGTTCGGTTTTGATATTTCTTACTGAATGAAATGCAAAGCCTGGCAATACTTGAATTCTGTCAGCATAAACTTAGACATGGTATCTCTTTATACAAACGCTGACTTTACACAAAAGGAAGTTCATCTTGACTACATGTAGACTGGAGTTGTTCCCAGCGCTCACTTCAGCACCATATTGTCGGCCATAATCTGGCAGAACTCTCTACGTCGATTTTGGTCGATTTTCAGGTTTTTGAGTGTTTTGTGTGTTTTTTTCTCATGCTCTTTCAAGTGGGCCAAAAAAAGAGTTGTGATTCGGTAGGCCTACAGAAAGTTATTTTTAAAAAGTACTTTTGGCAAAATTCCTGGGGAGAGGAGGGCAATTAATCTGGCAGAACTGCATAAAGCAAATACAAAATGAATTTGCCAATGGTAATCAGGCAGAACTGCATAAGTCGACTTACGACAACGCTTGGACCAAGGTGTTTCTGCATACCGCACGGACATGGTATATCCTAACAAGCACGTGCGTGCATGGCCTTGGTAGCGATGAACGCGCTGCACGTTGTTTTGAAGTTAACTGGATAATTGCATGCAGTATGTAGACCACAGTCACGCTAAAGCAATGGATCCAAAAGCAATGACCCTCAACTCTAGGGGGAAATTGCCACTTTCTTTCCCTTCGTAGACTGGCAGGCTTCAAAACAGGTCAATATGCTGTATGCCTTACTAATGAATTTTGTTACAAGCTAGGGTTTTTTAAGCCTAGAGCATTTCTAGATCTAACAAACGTTATAGTTTGTATATGTATCTTGTCTGACATCACGCTCCAGTCAACTTTAAGCCTAGGGTCTACTTAGTACTGCAGCACTTGTAAATTGTTAGTGTACGTGAAATCAATGTACTGTGTGGTAGGTCACGTGAACAACAATGTGATACTGCGCTGCTGGTTAAGTCCATCTGTAATCCATAGCTTCTCATTCTGTGTTTCATTGTAATAAATGGTTAGTTGTCTTGGATCTATCAGACTGATCTCGAGAAGTTTAATGAATATCTAGGATATACTGTCCATAACAATGGCATTTCGATCCAATCCTAAAGACGTCAGAAATTGGCCAACACTAACACTTTTACAGTGACTTATACCGGTACCACAGTACTTGGATTTAGGAAGATCTCATCATGCCATTACTTAGGCCGAATCGACGGTTCTTCTGTCTTTACTTAGTTTTCTATTTTTCTAGATTTAATTCGACATAGACAGTCTTTAAGTCTGTAATATCAAGAATCTAGAATCTACAGGTTAAAAGCTAAAATATAACCATTTAGCCCTAGAAATAGATCTAGATCTGTGATGTATACTATAGACATTATGCAGGTTAGGCCTTACGTTGTTGTTAATGTTGGATATATACTAACTTTAGTACTAACGGTTAGATCCCCAATAGACAGTCTAGCTCTAGATTTAGACCCTACCTAGATATAGATCTAGAGTCTAGACTAGATACTAATTTTCATTGATTTTAGTCTGTTAATGATGGCCAATGCAGGCGTCTGGATCTAACACTTATTAGACCTTACAAGTTTATAATAGTACGTTGTAGGCCTACGTAGAGAGTAGAACACAATTACTACCTGTACCCTCGTACTGTAGATCTAGTAGGAGTGGCTAGTATGGTACTGCACAAACTAGACCTAGGGCCTATTTTCTATTTCTAATAGACCTGTAAATAAACCTTTAGCCAGGTCTAGGTCTAGTATTCTTCAGTTTAAATAGGGTTTTGACCTGCAGCCCATAGGGTCGACTGTAGGCCTACTCTTACTTTGGGCATAGAGTAGCAACGATGGGATCTGTATCGTATGCATAGATCCCTCTACCGCTCTACTCTACTGGTAGTCTCTAGGTAGTCTAGTGCAACATTAGGCCTGAATAGACTACGGTCTAGATGGTCTACAATGTAGTACGGTAATGTACTTGTAGTCTTGATGAACGTATATACAAAAGTAGCTTCACATCTAGTCAAATATTATTCTTAATCCAAATGCAATGCTTCGAATAAGATTGACAATGACCCAAATAGCAGCCTGGCTTTTGATGTAGCGGTACTTCCTGTGCCGCTAAATAAGACTGAAACATGAATACAGATGGACAATATTTCCACATACGAATGAATGGATAAAATGGAATAAAGTGACTTTATACAATGTGAACAAATAATCCAAACAGTTGTACTCGATCTAAAATATTCCGTGTTTTGACACTCCATCCGCTGAATAGTAAGGGGGATGGATGGTAATCTGCTAGACAATCTGCAGAAAATAAACTGAGATACATAGTTCTGGCTGATAAACCATGTGTTTATCAGGCAGAACTGCATATTTCCTAGAGATACAAAGTTCTGCCTGAAAAATACCCCACATGGCCAAAGACTTACAGTTCTGGCTGATCAACCTGGGCACGTGACAAGAGATACGCAGTTCTGCCAGATTACGATCGCAGAAATTTGGCTGCGAGTTATCTGGCAGAACTGCGTAAGTTTCTTAAATTGCTAATTATTACTACTTAAAAAGGTCAAATTGTCATTTTTTTTTTTGCTGGTAATCAATTCTTTAGACCAATTATGACCAAGAAAAGAAGAAAAATGTAACTCATCGTATCCCAGTTTAGAAACTGGTAACATTGAATCTTTAAAGCCGATGTCTGGCGTAATGGCTAAAAGGAGATACACAGTTCTGCCAGATTATGGCTGTTGTGTCCAAGGAAGACATGGTGTTTGGCTAAATCTGACTTCTGAACGCGAGCCCTTGACTTTCACACACAGCCTTCTTCTTCTTGCAGAACCACGGATAAAGTCAAAAGAGAAGGCACCGCGTGGCTTTACCACAAAGTGTGAAGTCCCTCGCAACCTCCCATACGTGATGACCTTCGATAAGTAAAGATGCTCTGCTCAGCGATCCCTACTTCCGCCTGACTAATTAGCCACAAATAACACTCCCCTCCCTCCCCCTACCCTCCCCCCACCCTCACTGAAAAAGCAAATTATTAACCCTCAGTACAGGTTTAGAAAGGATTCACGGCAACCCTCCACCCCTCCTCCCCCCACCCCTTCATGGCATCTTTGGTTTTTCGTGAGGCCCAGTCTTTCACTGTACTGTGTTACCATGGGCAACGTAAAGCTGATGACTTTATTCACCTGTTCGATGCAAAGTGGGGGCGGGCTGGCATGAAGAAGGGGATGGGGATGGGGGGGGGGAGGGGAAGGGGTGGGGATGGGGGTGGGGAAGAGAAGTGAGAATCACACCTCGTGAGAAGCCTGAACACAAGGTGACTAAAATTGGCAGCACAAGCGAGGGTGGAAAGACAGAACTATGACTGATGAGATCAGCCATTTTGCCACGTTATTCTTGATCTTCTGAAGTTACTGTATGTGAAAGTATAAGGCACGCCATAGACTGCTAGCACAACGCTTGCCCCGTTGGCTGTGCAGTCCCACAAACTCTTTCAAATACCATTCACACATTTGCTCCTTTTCTAAACCTACCATAGAAATGGCAAATAAGACAGAGTTCTACTGAACAAGTGCAGTTAATAACAAAAAAAAAAAGTTTTGAAGTTAAGATGCAATAAAAAAATGCTGGGGAATAGACACTCGCACACTTAAGTTAATGATTAGATACCCCCTATCCTCCCCCCCCCCCCAAAAAAAAAAATATTATAAGTTTCAAAATAAAAAAAAAACTTTTTTACATGAGAATAAATGTCTTTGTACACTTTAAAAGTGTGAAAAGTATGAAAACCAAAACACTGAATCACACTGAATGCTAAAAAAGGGTTACTCACTGACTCCACCAGGTGTTGACTGCTTTTATTTTGATATTTCCTCACACACATGTCACACACAATTGTTACAAATCTACTGATGCAGAGCTACCAAGTCTCACGTATTGTGAGTGAGACTCAAGCATTTAGGGTCTGTCTCATGATCTCACGCATGACACCCATTTTCCTCACGCATTGGGAGCATAGCTTAAAGGATTAAAGTGAGAGTTGCAATTGAAGGCATATTTCCCTTTTGTCTTTCAAAATAAGTAAAAAATAGTCACTTAAGTATGTACCAGCTTGCACCATTAACAGCTAAAAATGGAAAAAGCTCCCCTGACATGCCCTCCCCTCGCTCAGTTGCTTCGCTCACGCACATGCGCGCGCGCAGAGATGCTGAGTCATGAAAATCTCACTCATAAAAATTTTTTGAACTTGGCATCTATGCTGATGGAGTGACAATTTGTGATCTGAAAGAAAAAAAAAATCTTCCCCACATGCAAACCAAACTGATGACCAGCATAGAAATATGGTATAACTGTTGATGCATTCCAAACATCAATCCATCCAAGATGACTTGATTTTGTTACATGAACCAAGTACATTCCCAGAAATGGGCCAAAGATGTTTCCTGTCATGCAATCTCTTTGCATGGATCATGGATCAACTTTCACCAGATGACCTTCCCCCTGTTCAGACGCAAGCCAGTTTATACCAAAACTCAATAGAGAAAAATGACGTATTAAGAATCATCGTATAGCCGAAAGACCATTCAGACGATAATCTCGATCATTCTGGAAGACATTGTATAGATGTGCAGTTTCTCACTGCGCATGCTGTTATGGTCATGAGTGACAGGTATACATGTACGGTCACCTTGCGTGCGCGCTCCCCCAAGCCCCGCCCAGTTATACCGTTCCATGGTCGCCATACTATGATGGAATGTTGATTCGTTATCGAGTTCTAGTTCGAAACGATGCTCTGACCGTAACTTTGTTATACATCGTTTCGTTATGCGTCATTTCATTTAGTCAGCGTTCAGACATATAAATCTATCGTATAGCCATTCCATTCTAGTATAATTTTTTTTTCTTTCATCTGAACATCCTGTTTTCATCTCCCAAACAACCCAACCTTGCATTCTCCATCTCCTCTTGAAATTTGAGTCCACTTCAGAGTGAAACTGATTTTTCTGGAAGACTCTTCACTGGCTCTCAGTTTAAATTTCGGCATCATTTACCATTTTCAGATGAAACAAAAACCCAGCTGTAGTGCTTCAAAACAGTTCTGAAATGTGAGTTAGGGATAGAAACAACCGGTGCAAAAAAGTAACTCAGTACAAACAATTTTAAGTACTGTAAATTATACAAAACGTGAACAATAGTTATAATAAAATTGTTTTAAGACTTGACCATCTACAGTTATGGTTTAGTGAGAACATTAGTGATGTCTCCGTATATACATTACGCTTTATTGCAAAATTTTTATATGGTAGGATGTTTTGTCATACATCTGACCTACACATATGCATCAAACGTGATAACTCAAACATTTTCAAATCACTTCTCCAAAAGGTAAATAATATCTTTAAAGGAAGCGGTTAAATTTAAGTTCCTGTTGGCTGGTTTATAAAACCTCTCACAACCAGGAACCAAGATACATGTACCTAAACGATTGTCTCAAGTTGTATATTTCTCCCAGAAGTAATCTACATTCTAGTACCTACCACTTTCATCTTTCCTGTCCGTGAACTGGTGTTAAAACTGGGAATCCTACTTTTTTACATTAACAGCGACAAAGGAGTGGAACAAACTCCTCACTTTCATCACAATCTGCATAAGTTCAGTACACATTTCAAAGAACATTATGAAAGCTTATCTTTCTCCTCAGTTGTAATGATTTAATATATTTCATCTCTTTTTGTTTATGCATGTTGTGTGAGCGCTGCGATATACTGTATATGCCATATATTTCGCGAATCTAAATCTTCGCGAATCGAGAATTCCCGACAATTTCGCGAGTGGTTACATTCGCGATCGTGGAGTCCTGTACTGAACGGAGAAATGTACACGCGTATGTCACATCCACATCGGGATCAGAGTCAATATTTTCGCGTGTCTTTAATTTCGCAAATAGCACCTGACTCGCAAAATATTCGGCGTATACAGTAGTTCAATCATGTAAAGTGTATCTAAATGGCCATAGTTATTATGATAATGAAGAAAAACATTGGAACACTGCTTTCTGTATCAAACTACTGTGTTTGTTCTGTCACTAATACATCCCTCTCTGCATTTCCATTGTGAAACTGCCACTGACAGTACTCTTGCAAGAGCTAAAAATTGCCACCTATTGTGAAGAGGCCTGTCATTGAGGATGTTATCCTTTTTTTCTTTTTTGCAACCCGCACACCATTTTTCTCTCACTGGCGGATGACTCAAATGCACCACTCTTTGTATCATCATACTGACCAAAAAAGAAAAATGAATTAAATTTAAACTGCCACGTGCCTCTACATAATCTACCAGCAAAAGTTCTTCACATGGACATGGATGACACTTTTATGGAGCACATTCCATATGGCAGTAAAGGTGGGGGGGGGGGGGGGGAGGGAGAGGAGGGGTTCAAAGTACATCTATAATCCCAGGCATAGAAAGATACATACAGCTGGGTAGATTTATGGCTGTGAAACTGCATTGCCATGACAAGATGGCAAGAGAGAGCTTTGCACAGTGGAGTCTTGCTGATGTTATTAAGGGGGACATTTAATATCAGGTGCTCTCTTTCCTTGATTTCCTCTGCTGCCAAGCCAATTCAATTTCTGTCGGTCTTATCCCAGCATGCCGCATGGGGGATGGGAGAGAGGATCAAGGGTGAGGGGGGATCTGAGGGGTAGAGGGAGGGGAGGGGGTGGAATAGCAGATCCCCATGATCATCCTGGGGAAGGATTGAATGAATTGTGGGGGCGCGTTGACTCAGGATCAGTCACTTGGAGGCCGTGTGATGCCAAGTCTTCCAAACACCTCAACTCACTGTCTGTCTGTATAGCTTCATCTGTCTGTGTGTCTGTCTTTCTATCTTTCTGTTCATCTACAACCTGTTCTCATTGATCTGCGTGCGCACTGATGGTCGCAGTCTGAGGTATGGTGCAGAGTGGACGAAGGCGTGCACGCAGTTGCATGCCTATCGAAGACCCCGAGTGTAATGCTTTGTAATTATTGCATGACTATTGATCTACATCTAGACCCACAAGTACATGCACAAAGTCAAATGAACACATGAAATATGGTCCATGACAAGCATACGCATCCATCAGTAATCGGAGATGGAAATCTCTTAAAAACGCTTGACTACTACAGCGTTGCCGACAATAGGGGTTGCTGAGCATTGAAAAAAAAAATGCCCCGGAAAATAAACTCTGGAACCTAACGTGGCTGACTACGATAAAATTCGCATAACAGAAATATGCCACACTTTCTTCCTGCCCCTATAAGAAAAGTGTGGCACACACTGATACTAACAAATTAACTTCCATATTTCAAAGGCACACTGCCAGATGTCAGCATGAGAATTCCATTATTTGTAGAAATGTGTCAAGAGGTTTGTGCTGATATTTCCATCAATATATTTATGGTATTTCATAACATCTCAAAGAGCTGCTGGTGCCTTCCACTTCAGTAAAAACAATAATAATAATAATAACAAAATCTTCAAGGTGTCTTGTACAGAGGTTAGGCTGAAACCAGTTGGGCAATTCTGTGGTTAGTAACGTTACATTTAAACAAATCTAGATATTTACTTTTACTACTAATCACAATTTATTCATTTCAAGTCAAAATCATGTTAATAACATGTTTATCCTTCCCATGTTTAGGATATAGAAAAGAATGAATACAATTCAATAAATATTAGAATTGCTATGGCCACTAAATTGGCAGGTTAGTAACGTTACGAAAAAAGGACATGACAAAAAAATCTATGTCTTGTAACAAAAAGTGTGCAAAAATTAAAGTTAGTTCAAACGAAGTGTTGTATTAATTTCAATTATTGTATCATGACAAATGTTCACACAAATATTTTTGACAGTTCTACCGATAATTTATTAGCTAGACCCCAAAAAGCTTGGTTAGTAATGTTACGGTTAGTAACATTACATTTGTCCGGACAAATTCCACAGGTCATTTCACCCTTTTGTAATTGACAAAATGTCACATGACTTCTGGAGTATTTAAATGTATTCATCTTTTACCCTTTAGCAAAACTTTGAGAAAAAATTTTCAAAGGAACCCACTGTAATTCGCATTTAAGTGAATTTCAGCGTCCCCAGTCCCACATGTACATTTTAAATGATGGTTTTATATCTCGCAACACCAATAGATATGAAAAATAAAATCTAATGAATTTGAAAGACCTTAATGATTGGTGAAAATCCATGGCATAAGTTGATACCTAAATCAAAGAGTGAGATAAAGAGGCACAATTTCTTTTATCCATGTCATGTCCACCTAACTGCAGAATTGCCCAGTTAGTGATTAGTTCAAAATCACATGATGAACTAATGGCATGCATTTATAATAAAATATGGGCAAAACATTACATGATTTAGAATAGCCCCATGGGGGAACATTTTACATCAAACAAATGGTAAATGATATTGAAAGATAGCACAGTAGTATAGAGCAGATGGAATAGATTTTCACGTACCAAGCAATGATGCAAATAATGTGTGATGGATACTGGTACTTTGTGACACATACAGAAATGCAAACAAGTTAGGAAATGAGGAAACTAGGGTGGTCGAGACTGGCAGTATAGCCATAGTCATGTGTAGTATAGAAGGGGTATAAGTGGCATGAGTGGAAGATGCATGAAATCTTTGGACAATCAAAACTTATTTTAATGGGATACATGTGAGAGTAATGGATTAACTGAACAATTCATCATGGAGTATTCATCTACGATTTCGATCAGGAACCACTTTCACGCAGATCCTAAAAGATGGCCTTGCAAAATGTAATGGATAACCTGTATATCCTTCCTCCCGATTTCTCTTGAGGTTGTGCACGTAGTTAAGGCTATATATATCTGTAACTATGTCATATGTTGTAAGTGCGCACACTGATTTTCATTATTACCTCCACCAAGGGAGGAGGTTATGTTTTCATTACTGTTGGTTTGTTTGTTTGTTTGTCTGTGCGCAAAATAACTCAAAACTTTGTGCATGGATATGCATTAAACTTGCAGGAAAGATTGAGAATGACACAAGGAAGAGATGATTGAATTTTGGTAGTGATCTGGAAATTTTTATGGATTTTACGAAGGATTTTTGATATTTTGGCAGGTAGGGTCAATGAACCTGGGAGTTCAACCTGTGCATTTTTTAGGTTTTTATACACACACTTAGTCCGTGTTCTAGTTTCTGTTAGGGCAAGGCGTGCCGCACAGCTGAAGGTTTATGACGTAACAAAGGCTTCTATATTGGGAAATTGGGCAATTTCTAAGCATGCATACTACACTTCTAGTACGTATGGGTGGAAATCACTGATCTCTATGGAAGAGCAAGATCATCGGTGGAAATGAAGTAGCTGCTTGGTGGAGGTCTGTGTTCTCAGAGTGCTTTTCTAGTTTATAATGAGCTAGTGATGGAGTCAATAAATATTGTTGATGACTTGAGGTGAAGGGAACACAGAAGAAAGTTTCATTCAAAAATCTTCACGATGCCTGCTGTGCGTCTTTATCAGAAGCCAAAGAGAAAAAAACTCTTATCTTTTAGCGATCGTGAATTCTGTAATCTCATTGGTCGATCATCCACTGAATATTTCCTGAATGTCGTAGAGGAGGTCGTTGCCCTGTATCTTGTATTCCATGTTTTGCATTGTTTTGATATTTGCACATCAAAGCTGCATGCATTTGAACTGTTAAAACTTACTTCTAACTAGCTGCAGAATTGCAGCATTTATGACAGAAAGACAAGAAAGCACAAGTGGTGAGTAGACCAAAGTTTCAGAAATAAGAATGAATATGTTTTCACCAAAAATTTACCAATGAGATTACATTACAAAACTCATGTAGACCTATACCTATACACTAAATGATAAAATTGTTACCCCCCGCCCAATTTGTTCTCACAAAATACTGAAAATATCTACTGTCTAATGCCATATTCCATTTAGCCCCTGGTCTCTTGGAATATGCCAGGAGACTACATATCGTCTGTTGAGAACGATAAGGGCGTTAAGTTGCCACAAAACTCATAGTGTTCAAGACCACTTAACGCCCTTCTCATTCTCAACATACGATATTTGCCGGAATTTTGTGAACATGCAGAGGGTAACTACTGGTAATAGTATTGCTCACATTGTATTGTAATATGCTTGCAATCAATGATGACTTACAAAACAAGTGTTTGAATTCAGTGCATTTTTGTGTACATTATTTGATAATGTTTGTAACTGTTTTACATTGATATAGCTGATTTTGGGTGCATACACTGGATGGGGAGGAAGGCCTCGAGCCTCGGTGATTAAGTTTGCCTTATCCTCCCCTGGCAACCAGCGGCATGCACCTGGAATCACCACAATTTTTATATCATGTAATACGATTTTATGTTTGTATTCTATATCCGCTTGTATTGTATGTTGAATTGCCGAATAAATAATAATAATAATGATAATAACAGGAGGGGTTTTACTTGCTAACTTATGAACCAAAAACATTAAGTTTGACACATACTCATGAGCAAACCAATGGGAGGGTTGAGATGCAATGTAATCATCACCTCATCTAATCTGCATATTACACAAATGTCGTTACAACCATGATCACATTTTGGTGCCGACATGCTAAAACCTGAATGTTTCATAACTTTCTTCATTTTTGCAACCAAATTCAATGAAACTCAATGTCCTATGCTGTCTGGCCCAATTTTACTCACACTTGAGCCAACTCAAACATATAGGCTAACTTTCCATTTTAATGGCGCATTTCAAAATTTTGTGCAGATTATCAATGCATACTGATAAAGCATCATTCTATACTGGGATCGAGGAAGTAGGAGAGAAACAAAATTAATGAGAAGACTCAAATTTAGTCCACGTACCAATCATGTGTCATGTGTATATCAAAATGCAATAAACACAGAGTTCTTACTTTCATTATTTATCTTCAGTGTCATTATCTCTACAGTGTAAACATTTGAAACCCATAAAACTATCATGTTGTGTTTTCATTTCTGGTAAAGAGGATCACACTTTCCTGAACTTTCCTGAACATTACGTCATGGGGGGGGGGGGGGGGGGGGGACTAGAGCGATTTGACTGCAGTTGATTTGGATGCTTCTGCTTTCTTCATTACATTTAGCCAGAAGTCCAGCAATCTTGACTAACGATGGAAGACTCACTTTTGACATTGTGTGAAAAAGGATATATTTCCTGATCCATGACTCAGCATATCTGGCTGAAGAACATTACCCCATTCCTTATGGGAACCCGGTATATCGGGTTCCCAAAATGTAGACAAGATTGTCTGCATTTGTGGCCTTTGAGATCTCGAAGTTTTGCTGGTGTGAACTTCCTGCCAAACTTCCCTCTCAAACTAGCGATATGTCACGGACCCCCGCCAATATCTTCTTGATCTTTGGGTAGTGTGAGCACTAGCAACACTAAAACTTTGCGAAGTCGGTCACAGAGACTCCAGCAGGTCTCCTGCTTGAGATTTGATTTCTCCCACCCTGGCTCTGTATCTCCCGCTTGAAATGATTTTTTACTTAGCGCCATTGTATGTTGAAAACTATTCACTAGATCTATGTCTATGGTAAGCCTGAGATAGCACGAGAGAGCATTTCTAGGACCCTCGAGCTTCCAAGGCCCTTAAGCGGGCCCTGGACCCTGGCCGCAAGGAACTTCGTGTGCGCTTCGCGCCCATCAAGTTGGAGTCTCCAGTTCGCTAGGGGTTTCAGGTGGGAGAATCTCCAGATCAGAAGGTGATTGGGGTTGGAGTCTCTGCTATCATGTGACTAGTCAACCACCTGTTTTTAGGCAGTGCCTGCAAAGAGTACGGTGTTGTACAGGTGTGCATTGTAACGTCACAACCACCAGCTGTCGGACGGTGCACTCTTCCTTCTTTCTTGCACACGTGCACCAGTGGCCCAAATTTCGAGATCTTAGTGATTCGAGAAGTTTGGCTGCCATTGTAGACAGACAACCAAATATCGCAAAGACTCTGCGATCTTAAGCTTCATGATCTTTTGCCAGCTTGACCGCAACTAATGACTGTCGAGTGTTCACTCTCTCACCTGCCAAATTCACCGGCGTCGTGAAGACGTCTTGCTTCTCGGTCTGCGCACGGCTGTCCACAGAGGAGAACTCGGCAAACGTCGGACTGTCCGAGATGGTCGTCGGGGTGAGGATGACGTCCACTCCCTGATTGCTGAAGGCCTCCTGAAAGTCGTTGGCGATGAGGCGTCGGACTCTCTGAGCATGCAGGAAGTAGCGCTCGTAGTTTCTGCGGAGATTAAATGGAAAGGGGCGAAGAGAGATGCACTGAAAATGCACAAGAAGAACATAAGCTTTATTTTAATTTCCTTTAACATCATTTCATCATTTTTGGCCCAATGCTCATGAGTATAACATTAGGTCTTCCATGTACTAAGTCTATGGAGGGGTATAAATGGTTTAAAACAGCCAGCCGGCATGACACTAATTTTTTTTCAACATGTGGGTGCTTTACCAGTAGTGCAGGTCACTTCTCAAAGTGTATACATCCATTCTCTTCAGTCAGTCTTGAGTCAAGACTATTCTTTTCTGACATTTGAACCTGCACTATTGTGTGTGTGTGTATGGGGGGGGGGGGGAGGAGAGGTGAGTAGGGAATTGGTACTGTAGCTCAGTCCTCGAAATAGCGGTGCTACATCACAATTCTTGGAGACACAGGTGAAATTCTCGCTAGGCATCTGAAGACACTCGGGGCTGATTTTTCAGAGTGTATAGAGATAAACAAAAAACAAGAAGTGACTTTGCTTAATTGAATTAATGGGGAGGAGGCAAGTGCATGACAAGTCTTGGCATAGGCATTTAACCTCATTAGCAATCAGGACATTCCCTAAGCCAAGATCATTTGCGGCAGGAAACGTCCCCCCAGTTTGAGAGGAGCCTAGTGCCTCCTCCATGGCCCCATGAACCAAGTTCTCACATTTGAGAACACTTTCTAGCCTGTTAGTGAACAATACTGTACTATGTGTATCAAAAGTATGAATGGTAAAGAGGTGAAAGACACTATGATTTATTCAACTGAGCTTGAATAAGGGGGTGTCTTTCACGGGATGTACGTCCATACATTATTTGTTTTATAAGAATTCGTAGGACATAGGCGTACACAGTCATGGTGTAAGCCATGGTCTAAGCCATGGCCTGTGTATATGAGCACAACCATTTCGTTTTTAAGGACGTCGCTATTAAAATTACGTGAAACTGAGAGTTTGATGATGGGCCTATATCAGAATAACTGACATGGCTATTGGCTTCATTATGCGCCATGATTCCAGATCAATTGGTGCTTAACAGCAATTGTCTATCGAAACGTGGGAAGGATCTTTGTAGGTGCTGAACAATATTGAATAATAATATATGGGATCTTATCATCCCACATGCAGCCTCTCCAATGTATATAGACACTGTTCTTCTTGCGATTCCTTTTTTAATATTACCCCAGCATTGTGAGACGGACATTTTGTATACCGCAGCCTTATCCACC
Organism: Diadema antillarum; assembly: GCF_040938485.1. Classification (NCBI taxonomy): domain Eukaryota; kingdom Metazoa; phylum Echinodermata; class Echinoidea; order Diadematoida; family Diadematidae; genus Diadema; species Diadema antillarum. The sequence continues at coordinate 475,023 of NW_027271720.1, forward strand.
CATCACAATACAGCAAGTCATTTAAGTGCAGAAGAAAAAAAAACCCCTACAAAATCCCAAATCCCACTTCTATGAAATTTACTTTTGATACCACATATTAGCACCACCTCAATGGAGGTACTTAGCAGTACATAGAAAACAGCATTTGGTAATTCTATACTTCAAACAGTCCCATCTGTAATGGAGGCAGGGAGCTGGAAAAGCGTCATCTCTCTTATAAATTTTAAGTAATTGACTTGAGTTGTCGTAACCTCTAATTCACTTTTAGTTTTAGTGCGGTATGTATCATTCAAAAGGTTTTCCCCAAGTGGGTAGTTTGGAATGATTAATGCCCTGAAGTTACTCGGGGCAATCAGTAACGTTCAAGGGTTCGAGCATGAATTCATAAAATATGAGCGTGGGGGCGAAGGGGAAGGGAGATGGGTGTTCACCTCTGCCAGTTTTCTGCTTTTTCTGATTGTCTTCTCCAGTAATGTCAGCTAAAAACAGGCAATACGACACCAGGGGGGCATTTCATGAAGGAACTTGTCGGATAAAATATCTGACAAGTCAATTATATCCGACAAGTTCAGAGAAATCAGCCAATCAGACTAAAGAATTTCTCAAAACATGTCGGATATAATTGACTTGTCAGATATTTTATCCGACAAGTTCCTTCATGAAATGCCCCCCTGAAGTGATCGTCTTACTGCTTGATTTGTATACCAACTCCGCAACAGCACGACAGGCCTGATACAATTTATGAATAAACACTTTTCTTCCAAGGACCTAAAACCAAGCTAACCCATTCACCCCTACACCCACCCGGAGTGCTCAATTCATTTTAACCCAATTGAAGACTAGTCCTGTCTAAGGCTGCGTTTATCTAACTTGAGAGAGAGAATCACGTTTCCAAATGCGTTTGCAACGGTGTTTGTAAACGTGGTTTGAAACGTGATTCTCGAGGAGCCCCGTTTATCTAACCATCATACAATCGCGATTCCAGTGGTGTCACTGCGCAGCTGCTTTGCGCCGCTTGACACGGGAAGTAAAGGTCAACTTCATACCACCAAACCTGCCTCATCTTTTACACACAAATAATGGGCAGAGAACACAACCGGAAACAGCTGGGATATGACCTTGAGATATAAACGCGTTTCAAAACAGCATTGCGTTTATCTACTCACAGAACAGCGATCGTGGTCTCAAACACGTTTCAAAACGCCCTTTGAGAGGCGTTTCAAAACGGCGTTCCTAAACGCATTTGAAACCACGGTTGCGTTTATCTAACCCTTGAAAATGCCTCAAACGCGTTTAGGACCGTGATTCTGCCTCAGAAAATTTTTAGATAAACGCAGCCTATTACATGTACATGACTGTATACTCAGACAGGTGTCAATGGGAAAAGCATGTCATGCTAAAATTAGCTTGTCCTCTTCAGCAGGTTAATTTCTATGAATGTACTTTGCTTGTATATGTCCTTGCCATATTAGGCAGGCCTTAGACAAGCTTCATATTTGCCAAAAAGTGTTTTTTTGTGTGTTTTGTTTCGTTCAGCACAGCATAACCTTTGAAATGTTAGTGCACCTGTGTATGTTAAAGTCTTTGCTATAATTTTTAAATGATCTGAAATGTTCTCTGTGGGAGGGTACATGGCCTTTCAACATCATTAGGTATTGCCATGCTAATTTTGAATATGCTGGTGTTTCTCATGAGCATGTCTATTTACTCTTCTTTTTTAATCATTATTATCATTATTATCATTATTATTATCATTATTATTGCATTATCATTATAAAAAGTTATTATTGTCATTCATACATTCATATATTCATATATTCATATATTCATATATTCATTCATTCAAAATCTATTTACTTACTTACCTATAATTTTGGCAATTGGCAAGATGCCACATCCAGTATGTGACTTTAAAAACAAAAAAAAAAAAAAAAATATATATATATATATACAGTTGAACCTCTCTTATCCGGCCTCCCTTTATCCGGATCTCTCTATTATATGGACGCAATCTCGCCGTGATTTTTTAAAAATAATTACGGGAGGAAAGGGGGATTCCCAACTCCTACACAAACACACATGAATTACATATACTTGATACATTTCTTAATAATTATTTAGGTAAATCATCCCAAGAATTTATAAAAGAAAATGATTTCATTCTTGCAAACACGAACCTCTATTTTGGGGTCTGTTGCTGAGTGTAACAATGAAAAGGTTGCAGTATACACATTACTACATGTGGTACTACAATGGGCTACATCAGTACATGTGTATGTATATGTACATGTATAAAGCATTGAGTCTCCCGTATCCGGCCAAATCCCTTATCCGGATGAGCCCCGGTCCTGACTTGTCCGGATACGAGAGGTTCAACTGTATATATATATATATGTATGTGATAACCTAACTTGTATACCCTGTAATGTAACAAATCTGGTCTGGTCATGTGTGGGAGCTGGAATCACAGCATCCCAGGGGAAAGTGGGCGTGTCAGAAAAGAACTGCACCTCCTCTCTGGGAACAGAGGAGTCATTGTGGCCTTTGTGACTCAGTGGACAAGAGCATGTATTGGATTCGAAATCTTGAGGTCTAAGTCCTGGTCCAAGTCCTGGTTCAAGTCCTGCATCAAGCAGTATATTTGCACCCTCAGGAAGGGTGCCTTGTAGTCCCTACCACCACATCCTTCAGAGGGAGACTTACAATTTGGTGATCATAGTCTTTCTTGCTCATCTAGAGGCATTTAATCAATTTCCAAATATTACTATTATCAATATACGATGTAAAATCTTAAAGTTGGTTGGGGGTGGGGACTGGTTATTTGGTTTCTTACATTTAGATAAGTCTACAGAAAAAATACAAACAAAGAGGAGAAAAGAATTTTGGAGAATTCTGAAATCTGATCAGATAAACAGGAAACAGATAGACTGAAAATGTTTCATTCAACATTATACACCTGCCTAAATAATAAGTATTGACCAAGGCAGGAAATGGGGCATATGTTCAGCAATACAAGACTTAAAAAAAAACAAACAAACAAACAAACAAACAAACAAACAAACAAACAAACAAACAAAAGTACTTCTTCTAGAATTCGATGATAGGGTCTTCAGAAATAACTAAAGGGTCAGATGCCCATTTTTGTACTGCATACATGTGCAGTAGAATGTGCAAAATCATTCATGGCGAGGATTTCTTGTTATGGGAAAGTAACTTTCAAATCAAAATCATTATTTCCTTGGAGAGAGATTAGTGATTACATAATCAAATGGTATGTCTTTTCTTCATGTATATTGCAAGAATTAAAAAGAAGAAGAAGAAGAAGAAGCTAGAAACAGCCACACCACATGATTGATCAACATATTTTGGAGATGACTCCATGAATGCAGCAGACAGGGTAATAAGGGTGATCAGACTTCGACACGCAACAGCTAGCACTGACCATTAGTCAGACTGAGTGGTTTGGTGTAGACGGCCAGAGCGTCTTGACCAGCCCAGACTGACTGGAGTCCGAGAGGGTGTGAGAATGAATGGTCAGTTACCGTAGGTCATGCTGGACAGTTTAAAAAAAAGGGGGGGGGGGGGGGGACTTCACCAGAAGGGCAGACACAGCAAAAGGGCCAAACCATACCACGAGCGACTGACCAGCCACATCTGGCCATGCTTGACCAAAGGCTGGCAAAGTGCCTATTAAAAGCTTCACACCTTTTTCTACAGCACCAAGACTTCCTCATACTATAGGCCTACCACTTCCAAAGTGATTGTAAAGGACACATCAATTTAGAATCCTGGACTATAACTGATCACAGGGAGACAAACATACACAACTCAAGCTTTTACGGTCCCTTTTGCAAGGGGGACTTTAAAGCCATTGGTGCCCACGGTGCATGCTTTCAATTAGCATTCTTTGGCAACCATGTAAAATAACAAACCATAAGTCATGCTCATCTCTCAGTTTACATTTGCTGCTATATTTGCCCAGAGGTCCATTTCATGAGGTCATCACATAAAACTTTCAACATAAATCTCAGGATGGCCAGAGAGCAACTGGTATACGGGAACCTGGTATACCAGGTTCCAAAGATGAAGACAAGAGTGCCTGCTTTCATAGCCAAAATCCATGCTTCTTTGTGTTATAAAGTCCCCCAAAATGGATGTGATAAAAAAGATCTGAGTTTATTCTATCAGGGGCCCGTTTCATAAAACTTGTCATCAGTGACAAGTTGTCATAGATGTGACAAGCTACTGAAATACTTGCATCTGATTGGCTGAGAGCAAATTTGTCATAGAAATGTGGCAGTTGTCACTGATAGCAAGTTTTATGAAACGGGCCCCAGCACTTGATCTCTTTCTGTTGGAAGAATTTGTATATCACAGTATTTTTTTACCTTTGTTCTGATTTAGTTTGTCCTTGCTCTGCTACAAAACTCGTATGAACATACATTGTACATTAGTGATCAAAGCTCATCACAGTAGATATCTGTGTTCGCTGACCCCAGTCATTGCATTCTGGTGCCTGATATGTGTAGAACAAAAAGAGCCTGTGAGGCCATCAGCACACCCTCTATTCAGTCGCCCCGATCGATATTTTTTTTGTTCAAGGGCACATGTAGTTGACCGTGGGGAGGGGATGCATGGACCGCTTGACTGCCATTGCACAGGTGGATTACAAACCTGTCCATTCTCTAACGACGGGCAAAAAGAATCTTGTTTGGGGACATTGAAGTTATTTAGAGAATTGCAGAAGGAACGGGTTACATACTAAGTTAAGGTAACAAAATACTTGAAACAAATAAACAACAACAACAACAACAACAACAAGACGGTTACAGCTCGTTATTCCGAAGATTCGTTATTCCGAAGATTCGTTATTCCGAAGATTTGTTATTCCGAAAGATTTGTTAATCCAAAAATGACATAGGGTTTGTTATTCCGAAGGTTCATTAATCCGAAAATGAAATAAGGTTCGTTATTCCGAAGGTTCGTTGATCCGAAAATGAAACAAAGCTCATTGTTCCGAAGGTTCGTTACGGACCTTATATCACTTCGGATCAACGAACCTTCGGAATAACGAACCCTATTTCATTTTCGGATTAACGAACCTTCGGAATAATGAACCCTATTTCATTTTCGGATAACCTTCGGAATAACGACACAAATGTTCGGATTAACGAACCCTTTTTCATTTTCGGATTAACGAACCTCTAGGTATAGGAAATTTGTGTGTTTCGCATTAACGAACCTTTGGAATAACGAACCTTCGGAATAACGAACAGCACCCCAACAAGACACCCATAAACTGACCTTTCAAGGAGAAAATAATTCCCGGCCAGAATCCGACCTCTGACCACGTCGAGGAAGCTCTGGTGTCTGGTCTGGGCAAAGAGTTCCTCCGTAGACTTGCCCTCTGAACTCCGATGACCTGTGGGGTTAGAAGTCAATAGAATATGGCGCGATCCAATCAAAATCCTCTTTCCCACCCAACCATACCATACAGGTGGTCTTTTGTTTCCAATGGATGTTCATGAATGTATTGTAAAGTCCAGAAATTTTTGAGTGCATCAAACTTTTCCGAAAGTAAAATGCACACAAATGTGCAATGTATTGCATTGAATGCCAGCGACTATTCATGAAAGTTTCATGCCGCAAAAAAAAAAAAGATCATCAGCTAAAATTCTCAAATGTTTCATGCTGTAAATGTTCCTGGTTTTATACCCTCAAAGGAATCAATACAATTTCAGGTGGAAACACACAAAGTCATAATTATGTATATGATTATACATACATACACACACACAAACACAAAACACAACTGCAAAGGAATTTAAACAGAAAATGTGTCTACCAAAAAATGTTTTAACAGCTTGATAACTTTTGAGTCTTCATGTTTGCAATTGATTCCACTTAATAAGTTAAACATTGTCCTTGGTCTGAGCACTACATTTAGACCCCGTTTACAGTGCGAGGCTCGGCCTCTACCTTCATTTCAGTGTAAACGCGCAAAAGGCCAAATGCGAGGCCAAAATTGGCCTCGCATTTGGCCTCGCTCTGGAGGTGGTCTCGGCCGCGGCCGAGCCGCGGCCGAGCCTGGCCTTTTCTCAGTGTAAACGCAAACTGGGCCAATGCGCGGCCAATTTTAGTCTGGCTTCCAAACCCTCTGCCTGTACTACTTCGCTGTTCAGGATATTAACCCCCTCAACGTCGAAAACTAGTATAGTTTAAGGTAGTTTTGTCCTGCAAAGGATTTTTTCCTTCGGCAAATGCCTTTGCCCGAACGGCGACTTCGTCGCCACAGAATTCATTTGGCAAAGGGTCTGAAAACCAGATAATACCAAATTGCGTTTGTTTACAAGCAGAGCGCCACTACGGCAAAATATTGAAAGGTTTGAATCAAAAGCGCGGCCGAGCCCGACAGTGTAAACAGAAAAAATTGCGGGGCCCGGCCTCGCAATTGAGGCTGGGCTCGGCCGCAGCTCGGCCGCGGCTCGGCCCAGCCCCGCACTGTAAACGGGGTCTAGGCCTTGTGGCTATTGATACTGTGATTACACCCATAAGCTTTACAAATCTGTAATTTTTTTATTCTGACTAAATGGGCTAAAACATCCCATTGCCGACTTTATTTTGTTTTTGATTAGTTATTACCAGACCAACATCGCAACATGGATCTTCTCAAGTATTCAAGAAATCATAAAATGTTGCCTTCTGCAGGTTTTCTTTTCACACATCGTTTGAAAAACTGCAGTCAAGCTTCAAAGAACAAATGTTTACACTGATTTTGAGCATTGTACTTCAAATGGGATGGATGTGATTACTCCTCTGTGCATCCTAAATAGACGTGGCAGTCGTCTGTACATATGGTATACGTCGGCTGCACATCTTGTCAGTCGGTCGTCTGCTTTGGAGCATGTGAGGATCAATCATGGCTGACGAGAAGCCCATCATCATAAACACATGCAAGGCATTACAATTTGACCACATTGCATTAGCTGATTGCTCATCACTCACTGGCTGCCACATCTACCATGAAAGCAATAATCACCACTGCATCATGTGGCATTAATGGTACCCACCACATACATTCTTTCAACTAGAAATGTTGCTATGGTGACTGGTATGTCTCTGCTAGATTGTTTTTATTGTCCCAATGGGCATACAGTAGGCCTACATCTTGACAATGTGAGAACAACAGCATCACATGATACTGATAGGCACAAAAGTGAAATAACATTTTTCTAAAGTTTAAATCAATTGATGAAATGTATGAAACATGAATATGTTATGCAGATAATCATGATATTAGTAAATTTGTAATAACATTGTTTTAACTGTATGATACTGAATATTTCGCGGGGTTTTTATTTTCACCAATTTTGCAAGTAGGGGGCTATTCGCGAAATTAAAGACATGCGAAGATATTGACACTCATCCTAATGTGAATGTGACGTACACGTGTACATTTCTCTGTTCAGTACAGGACTCCATGATCACTAATTCAACCACTCACGAAATCGTCAGAAATTCCTGATTCCCAAATATTTAGACTCATGAAATATATGGCTTATACAGTATCCCGAGCATGGCACGCTAGAAAGTGTCGTATTTGAGCATACAATGCATCTCTCTTATCCGGCCAAATTGATTATCTGGACACCCGCCAGTCCTGACATGGCCAGATAATTGAGGTCCTAGTGTATTCATTTTTGCTTCTACAGGCAACAGACATTGCTTTCACACATACCGAGAGTGCTTAATTTGAAACACAATAAGCCAGTTCGGAGATAGCTCATGTGCACATGGGTACAAATGACCTTTCATTTTTCTCAGTTGGTTGGGCACTTCACTCATTTCAAAGTAACATAATGCAGCTGCTTGCCCAACATAGCAATTTATGGAACTCGTATTCTCACAAAGAATGAACCTGTGTAGATGAAGTGACCGGAATGTTTCGTCAATCAACACTTTGGGAAGCATCTATTTCATTGTGCTGTTTTGAATACATTAACAAACTTTTTCTGTTAACATTGCCAAATACTAGGCTTGCTGTCAGGTGGATATACTGGCAGGCACCATTTATAAGAATTCCATGAACAATCATAGCATTACAGATGGTTATCTCAGTGAAATTAAAGACCAACCTGTCTCTCGGTACAAATGACCTTTTTCTGCTCATGCTCAAACTGGAACCCCGAACTGGCTCATTGTAATGATGCATCACTAGAATCAAATATGTTTCAAATTATTTAAAAAAAAAGCATCCTTGCCGTGTGAATACAAACTGGAATTGAGGAGGGTGATTTGAATAATTACTTGTAATTCCAGTTGTGTTTCAAATGATAGTCTAGAGGTGCTTTCTTATCACGTTTCACCAGAACTATGGAGAGAAACAGTCATGTGGACGGATTGACCGCCAATCATGTTTTGGGAGCAGAGCTCGTTGACCTTCGAACTACGTCCACGAAATACTATGAACGCCCTTCAAATGCTCAAACTGCAGTCATGGATAATTGAGCCACCACAATGAAAAGCACTGTCTTCAATCCAAATCTAAAAGTCTTCATCTTTTATCAAAAAAGTCTCAAATAAAGAATTTCCTGATATACCGCATATGGCTGAAGCACTGAATTAGATTTGTTAATGTAGTCACTGTTCGCTGCACTTCAACAGCAGGTATATGGCCCAGTTTGTGGAAATCAATCATGCTTCTGGGTTATGGTACTGGTAGACATTATTTATAATCTTGGCATCTCACCAATGTTTACGATCCCATAAAAGTCCCCTAAACCACTGTATTCCTACACACACCGCAAGCATTCAACCTTTCTAGCTTTTCAACAATATTTCTCAGTAGTCAAGTGAATGCATAGACTTCAGACTGCAGGTCATAATTTTCCTCTGTTAGCAGAAATAAACAAACCCAGGTTCAGTTGAATTTGTGGTCTTCCTTACAGGGAATAATTTTCCTGGTATCGCATCGCAATTTGCTAGATGCATTTTTACACCACTGCCACACAAACTAACTTTTGTGTAGCAGTTTCCTTATACATAGAAGTGTACAGGATATCATTGAAGACATTTTTCATCAGCTGAAATTGCTAAAATCAAATTTGAGTTTGAAAATCATTCCCTGCCTTACTTTTATCATTGAGCTTCTCAAGTTTGAAACCATGTACCACGTAAAGGCAATATTAGGAGGAACATTATCTAGATTTAATTTTTCAGCTCAAACTAGAAAATGGATCTGTTAAAGGTCCTGTTTACCTTTGGGAGTAGTGATTTCAAAAATTTTCAAGATATCACATTTGATGCATATGTGTAGGTCTATTCGATCACAAAACATCCTACTACATAATAGTTTTGCGATAAAACCTAAAATATGAGGAGATATCAGTGTTTTTCTCAATGAACTGTTAACTGTAGACAGTTTAGTCTGAAAACATTTTATCATAACTATTGTTCACATTTTGTGTATTTAACAACACTTAACATCGATTATACTGATTCAAATTTTTACAGTGGTTGTTTCTATTCCTAACACACATTTTAGAACTATTTTAAAGCACTAATGCTGTTTCATCTGCAAATGATAAATTATGCCTCTAAGATTCCTTTTTTTTGGTCCAAATCAAAATGAAAAGTTTCAAATTAAAAGATGCATCAGGTCTACAAAAAACAACAAAAGCAACAAAAATACCCCCCAAACAAAAACAAAAGACAACTTATCAGGAAATGTCCTTCTTAACAGATGTCTGTTCTTGTGAATGATGAAAAGACTGAATACAGAACATAAAGTTGGGAAAAAGAAGAAAAAAACCCAAGTACAATGAATCCTAAAGCAAGAAGGTTGCAAATAGAACAAGGGCTTATTGAAGCTTTGTATAAAATCTCATATTGTGTATACATGTGTGTCCAATTCATTTACCGTGTCGTATCGAAAATTTACCTTCATGTCAGACAAATAGATTTCACCAGCAAGTGCGAAAACAGAAATCAAATCATAGAGAGTAGTTCATTTGCACCTTGGATGTTTTGTTATTTGTGACGCTGCATGACAAAATCACAAAAAAGTCTTGTCCCTACGTAGATTCTTAGTTAAGTGTGGATACTGAAAGAGCAGACTCTAAGCTTTAAAATGACATATATTTTCATACAAAATGAAAAACAAAAAGAAAAAGAATATGAATGCAATGCAGTGTATTGAAGATGAAATATGTTGGATAAACTTGTTGTTTGCAAAACCTCAACGCAAACAAGGGAACAAACGTGAAAGTCGAATCGAGGGTTGCTGACGATTAAGATTACAAAGATGACAAAAGAAATGCCTGGAACTTTGCCTATTGCCAAAGAATAAGCCTGCTGCATTGATGATGGACAGGACATTAGCAGCAATGAGAAATAAAAAGGTACAAACACGATACAAATCCCTCACACACCACGAGAGGCAGATTCAATTATAAACAGAACAGGGAAGACTGGAGGCCAACCACCATTGTTTCTCTGATACAATGAAACGAAGTCGAGTCTTTCTCTTGCTGGGGGCCGAAGGGGATTATAGTAAAAGTCGTGCCAAAATGTAAGTGACGTCCGCTCAGTGTTCTTGGGTATTAACCCCAGTGGAAGATATACATGTTTTAGAGTACAGCTGTATGATTTGTTTGAAAAGCGCATTGAAATTCTTTTCAAGTCTGAAAAGCGCTATATAAGAATTTGTTGTTATCATTATTATCATTATTATTATCATTATCATTATTAATAATAATAATAATAATATTATTACTATTATTATTATTATTATTATTAATATTATCATTATTATTATCATTATTATTATTACTATTATTATTATTATTATTATCATTATTATTATTATTATCATCATTATTATCATTATTATTATTATTATTATTATTAGTAGTAGTAGTAGTAGTAGTAGTATTGTTATTATTATCATTATTATTATCATTATTTTCTATACATGGCCAAGTACCCAGCTTCTTGTCAGGTGGACGTACTAGCAAATACCATGCATGTATGAGGATTACATAAAAAGTCACTTTATCAAGGGTGCATATCTCAGTGAATTATGCATTATAGTGCAAATGACCTTTTTCTGCTCATGTCCAAAATGAAACTCAATGAACTGGCTTCTATATTGTTACAATCTAAAGAGTACAATAGTGCAAGTAACTATTATGAGTTGACTACTTAAGAGTCTATCATGGGAGTCAGTGTACAGGCATGACACCATTGTGTGTCATGAAAAAAAAAAAACCTTCAATAGCGAAAGTGTTTGATGGTTATATTTCCTGGAGATGGTCACATGACGAGTAGTCAATCAAAAATATATTAGATTCTCATTGAATAGGGAGAGAGAGAGACACAGAATGACTCTAGGATGTCACAGTTCATGCTTATTGTACACAGCCCTGAAAATTCAGCCCGCCATTTCGGTTTCTCGGCATTTCTGAATTAAATTGTATCAAATGATATAATTTCACACTGTGACATTCCAGCATTACTATGTAATGAAAAAAAGAAGAAGAAGTTAATCCTACTACTCCCTCAAAGTAATTCAGCCATGCAAATAGCAAAGTTCCGTGTCTGAGCCAGTGTTTTTTTTTTTCAAAGTATGCAGAAAAAGATAAAAGGTAAAGAAACAACTTTTATGAGTTATCTGTTCTGTGTCCTCGAGAAACCATCCAGCAAAAACCAGACTCACACACAATGGCAAAAGAAAAATTACCCACTGACTGTAGACATCAAAACAAAATTAATCTGGCCAGAAGGACAGGAAAGAAATTGTTGAAACTCAGAAAGCATACCTTCAAGGTAGCACACCAATGCCCAAACTCTGTGTTCTGACGACAGCAACTACGCTTGTACAACTGGCATTTACGTACAATGACGTATCGGTAGTCTAGAAACCCCATTGGAAATTGAATTCAGCAGACTTCGACGCCGCATGTAGCATTTTCAAAGCAACATCACAGCTTGCCTACATGTAGCACTGAAAGGTGTGACGTGGGAGCATGTATAATTTTTGAACTACTCCAAAAACTTGCAGCTCTATTTACCCATTGAAGACAGACTGACAGACTGACATAGACAGACAGACATAACACATATTTCCTACAGACACCAGCCTGAGAATACTTGGGACTAGTCTTCAACGGGTTAACAGCTAAAAAAGAACTGTGCCATATAAATTTTCTACATCTATCAGTGAATCGAAAAGTGAACCCCCTATCCCACACAAACACACATTACCCATAAAGAAGCTATCTTTTTGGTTTTAATATATTTCTTTGATTTTTCATCAGAATCACTATACGTATATTATCAATAAGGTTCTGTCACAGATGGGTCTGTGCTGCCGATGCCAGGACCATGCCTTCAAACCTGCCAAATTCATGGTCACGCACCGCCTATTGTCGCCTTCACATTTAGAGCCACGTGGTTATGTAACCATGTCTTTCCTCAAGATAGTCGTCGCATGGTCACTAACATTGCCAGTTGGTCCTGGCCAAACGTGCCTTTGCTGCTTAAATGTCTAATAACATCCTCGGTATTCCATCTTTGTTTTGTTTCACTTTTGTTTTTCAAGAGCAATTTATTGTTGATTAATCTTTTGATTATGTGACTGTCATACATCATCCCTTGGGTGACAAGACCTTGTATCTCAAAATCATGAATTTTTCGCAGAGCAAAAACAAGCTTTTTTTTCCAACTATAATTTCTTTTTTAACCCTTAAAAAAAATAACCTGAACATCAACATCAAATAGTGTAAAAACATTGTTTTGGATTACATCAATACTTATTCTGGTTTAACACTCAAATCAGTATTTTTGACACTCACAATTTTGGTTAGGAGATTGCCAAAATGAGATACGAGTTCTTGTTACCCTACTAAAGACATGTACCAAAAAAACCCCCAAAGGACAATATAATCAGTATTTTTACTCTATGGTAAGGTAGTTACAATTCTTCATCACTTCATATCAAGCCTAGAAAAATGAATTAAAGGTAGGGAATCCCATTTGCACGCCTTAAATGAAGAGTTGTATAAATACAGTGGTATGTTGAAGAGAGTATCATATTAGAAACTCCCATAAAGTATTGAAAGTGGAAGGTAACATTTAGTACATTTTTTTGACCGTTAGATTTTGAATTGAATTGTTTTCGGGGCTCACCGTAAATTCCAGTACATTACTAGGCTACCTTTGCAGACCCATGTACTGCATGTGTGTCCATCATGTATATTTTATGAAGAAAGTTCATCAACACTTACTAACATTTCTATATATATTCTTACCATGCACTCTATATGTTATTACATCAGCTCTTGTACTTTTAGATTTGTGTTTATAGATCACAAATAGAGAAGAATGCAACAAAAAGGCTTAAGTGTGGCTGACACACAGAACTACTGAGAAGTTGAGTTTTGTGCATTATTCAAATTTTAGATAACTGTTGACTTCCAAATTTCTAAGCAGTGGCCTAAGCAAGTCCCCTGAGGTTCATATTTAATGTTTTGCTGCATTTTGGGAGGTCTGTAAAAGGTATCCCCTACCTTTAAGGGAAATATTTCTCTATACTGCGGCCACCATACTGTAAACACTCATCTAATATGCTGGTAAATATCAAATTTAAGATACATCATTCTCTGTCATCTCATTATACCAGTGATCTAATTCTGTCAGTGGAACTTTGGATGGAAAATGGTGGAATATAAGGGCAATGCACTATCCCTAATGGTGTTTATGCCAATCCAGTCTAGCTAACCTACACAGCACATCATTGGTATTTTTACTACTAAAATTGGACAATATGACCACATCTACAGGTACATTATGCATGTTTATAAAATGATGTTCAAAAGCATGCAGATCCTAATCTTATGACTGCTTGAAAGCATACATGCGACCACGCATTCATTTTGCCTACATGCGTAATTTTGCATACCATTATCAGTGCATGACTGGTCTTCAGTACAGCATTTAAATGACCAGTCATTAGTGTTTTCAAGTCACAATAGTGACAAGGTGAGATTTTGTCATCTTACGTAACTTTCAAAAATGGGTGCCGCAGAATTTAATACAACTACATCAAATGAAATTCTGGACTTTGAGATGAGGGTGATTTATCAAACAAGCAAAACAAAAAAGAACAATCTCTAATGCCCAACCAGTAAGACCTATACCAGCTAGGAGCTTGATCGTATGAATCCTGTGCATCAAAGGATGCGAGAATTGCGCCTTGAGCATGCCAGAAAAAGACTCATCATCTCTGCACCCCCGCCTTTGGAAGAGCACTGATCATTCAAGACGCCTTGATACAGGTCAGGTTCTGTGTTAAGAAAAACCTTAAAGTTGCAAACTGATGAATTGGTAAAACACTTTATGGTCCAATGTTCTATACCTTAAAGGACAGGTTCACCTTCATAGACATGTGGGTTGAGTGAATGCAGCAATATTATAGGAACACATCAGTGTGAGTTTAAGGAAAATTGGGCAATTCGTTAAAAAGTTATGAATTTTTGAAGTTTCTATTCAGTCACGGCTGGATGAAAAGACTAATTAAGCTTGTGATGTCACATGAGTACAACGATATAAAGAAAGAATAAAGAAAATTCAACATATTTCCATTTTTCTCACCTAACAAAAGAACACTCGACTTTTCTCTTTCAGAAGGCAGAAGGAATTATATTACCCTTAACATATGTCAGTAGCAAGTCGAAGAAATGTGCACTTTATACAAAAATTGAAGTTTTGTTAAATTCTCTTTTTATTTTCCTTATATAGTTGTACGCATGTGACATCATACACTGTAGTAGTCTTCTCATCCAGCAGTGACTTCGCAGATACTTAAAATATTCATAACTTTTGAACGGATGGTCCGATTTTCCTCAAACTTTCACTGATGTGTTCTACTGATATTGCTGCATTCTCTCAATCCTAATGTATAAGAAGGTGGACTTGTCCTTTAAACATCAATAAACATATGATTACTAATTGCATCAGAAATGTAGATAATAGTAGATAATTTCAGGAGATGTTCTTTTAGATGTTCTTTTTCTTTCTCTTTTCCTTTTATGGAGGGAGGGAGTAGGTAAGGGATGTTGTCACAGAGTTTTAAACGAGTGTGATATCTACAGTGAACAATAATTAAAATGTTCTGGAAGCAGCATCATTCTCCACTTCTTTTCACGAAGTGACTTTAAGTTCATGCATACACAACATCACAAAGATACAGCATGTGTACAAGTTTGATTGCCATGTTGCTCATCTCTTTTGTTGGATCAGTTAGGTTGCCAGCAGGCTAGGCCTCACAAAAACACGACTTTTGTGGAGCTCAACACGCACACATTTCACAAACTTTTGCTTTTTTCTTTACCTAGCTGCAGAGTAATTTTTCCAAGTAATTCTGTAACGTTGCCAGAAATTTCATGACATGACTGTGCCCCCTTTAAAGTCACTCGGGTGACTGATGGGTGATGTGCTTCCCCCCTAGAACACCCACAAAACACCTGTGGGCAAGTGTCAGGGGGGCAACTTTGCCCCCCCCCCCCCATCCCCACTCTTACACCCATCCCCATTCCCCCTTTATCATAATCCGCGCATGATAACGGCATGCTACATACAAGGCTGAAGGTCGTAGAGGCGTTGATTAAGGTAGAGCCGACTGCTCTGTGAAAGGAAAAGTTGCTGCTCGCAAATTAGTCACTGGTTCATCAGCGCTGTCGAATCAGACAACCTGTGAATGCCGCATACGTTGCTCAGTGCTGCATGTACAGTATTCTATGCATCCACGACCAAGAGGAAGCAAAGTTCTTTCCATTATTGTTATAATTATTTTGTTTTGTTTTTTGCTGTCATTTTCCATAGGCTTACTACAACATGCTACTGTACTGCAGAACAAGAAGGTTGCCATAAAAATAAATAGGCCGACAAATAAAATGGCAGTGAATGTGCGTATAAGAAAAAAGAAATCACTCCATATGTTGTGCGTCAATGTACATATCTTCGTTGTGTGTTTGATATCCTATCAATATTTTTCATCACAGCATTGAGCAAAAAGGTACAAAGAGACTCAGAGGCCCGAATTCACGAAGGTGGTACAAATGAAACCATGGTTTAAACCATGGACAAAAACCATGGAGCGCCAAGTGTCGCACGGAATATTTCATTACGAAATTGGTCATTTCGTCGACAAAATGACCGTTTCGTTAATGCAATTATCATTTCGTGGACGAAAGGTTCATTTAGTTACAAAATGTTGTCATTTCGTTACAAAATAATCATTTCATCGATGAAATGACTGATTTCGTAACGAAATATTCCATGCGACACTTGGCGCTCCATGGTTTTTGTCCATGGTTTAAACCATGGTTTCATTTGTACCACCTTCGTGAATTCAGGCCAGAGAGTGGCAGGGACACTTCGGTAAAAAGAGAGAGAGAGAGACTGAGAGACAGAAAGGGAGCCCAAATCACACGAGATTCGAGGCAATCATTTGCAACTCTCCTGAAATGAATTGTGACTGTCTCTAAGGCATAGGCAACGTAAAAAAAATATATATTCTTGGAGAGTCTGGGATCAATGTGTCCAACCTAATTAAAACATTGTGTCTGTCATAGCCTTTACATATCAATGGCACATAAATCGCTCAGGAATTAATACATGGCATATCAGCCTGCCTCACTCACACACACATACACACACACACACACACACACACACACACATTACCATGACTATGATCTTTTACAAATAAACAAACACCATTTATTTCAAAGTTAACACGAAGTATGATGGGTAGGATTGCATAATTCTTATTATCACTTCCGATCAAATTCATACCTTATTTTTCATTCCTACCTATCTCTTTTTCTTTCTTTTTCATCCTTTTCCACCTTTTTTATTTCTTTCTTAAGTTCTATCTTTTTCCCTCTTCTTTCTTTTCTGCATATTATCTTGGTTTATAAGCAGGAACTTTGTAGTTATATCCTTAGATCATATTTCAAACTCAAGGAAAAAAAATATACTGCAGTTTTTCACCAATTCCAAGTTACAATAAAATCAATATACAGTGTCCTTGCATTCTTCTAGTGTAATGTATGTTAAAATCAAGAGCTGACGAAGACTGAACTGCAGATCACATTACCAGATTCACTGTATGAACGGAGTGTATGAGACGGGTAGCAGCTGCTGAGCATTTGTCAATTGTCATTAATTGCTGATACAGTAATTCATAGAATAAAATATGTTTGTGAGGTGCTGTCGTCAAAGCCATATCTATTTTGTACACTACTGACTGTGAATAATTGACTTCCCAAATACATGTTGAATAGTAAAACACTATGGCTTTCTTTTTTTCATGGCCTGATTTTTACAACAAAACTTTAATAGTATACATATGATTCATGATTTGGCTCACTTACAAGGAAACTCAGTTAGGCCAGTTTAGGAAACTTACATAAGAAACTTACATTCATTGCCATGAATGAGGAATGCAAAATTAATCCCCCCTCAATCTTCTCAGCTCTCCCCTATTTTTTTTATTATAATTTTTTTGATATCGCTACTCCAATTTGACTACATGATAGATAGAATTGATCTGTGCCAAGAGCTTGCAATAATTAGAGCAAAGCCCTTTCCACAAAACAACCGCCCCCCCCCCCACTCCCTAACATTCAATAACACAAACACAGAATGAGGACAGAAAAATCTAATAATGGCCATGGTAAAAACGAGTTTTGCAGAGCAGGCGGCGGGGAGGTTTCTTGGTCGCAGCTGTGCCCACTATTTCTGGCAGAAACAACAGCTCCTTGGCTGTTACAGTTTCTCTTGCATGCTCCAAATCCTCACACCCTTGCTATAATTGTGACCATGATGTATATGCACCAATAATGTCACTGACACTGTAGCAGGGCTGCCAACCATGTAAACAGTAAATTGTGAGGGCTGAAAAGGGGTATTTTTCATGAAAAAAGTGACATGTTTTGATAGCAAGATGTACAATTTGGGCAAAATAGTACTATCCATTAATCTGCTGTATTTTTGTAAAACAAAACTTACAAAATACTGCTACAAAGAGCAACCATAGTTTGCAACCGTGCTACAGCTACAAAACTGCAAAATCCGATCAATTTGGATGAAAAAATGACTTGAATATAAAATTGAAAATAAAGAGAGAAAAGTTTGATGTTTAAACCACCTCTCCTGTCTGAATTTCAAAGTCTGAGAATGTTTTGAAATTCAAAAAAAAAAATGTTGGTTTATATGGAAAGTGAGTCACTCTCAATCTCACTCAAATTTTCAATTCCACACAATGCAATTGAAGAATCACAGAGTTCCCGTTCTAATTGTTCCCAGTCATTCGCTCCGGTGAATCGGTTCTTCGTGCTGCAACAGATCGATGCGACGGAGGGCAGTCATGTGCACGTGATGAATGCGTAACAGCTGCAGGGGGGCAGCTCATGTTATGATAACACACCATGGAAGAACTGCCCTGCCCAGGCTACTCTACTTGCAGGTTACCACACGTCCAAAAATACACTCTCGATACATGGAAAATGTACATGTCATCTGCCGGTGAGTAATATCACAACCAGTAAAGAAGTATTTGCTGATAAGATTTTACATGCACTGGTTTCTATCCCCCCTTTTCTCATTAACAATAACAATTTTTATTGCAACTGATTGACAAATTGCCCTATATCGATGCTGATGTCGATGCAGGGCAATTTGTCAATCAGTTGCAATGAAAACATCTCGACGGCAGAATTTCATGAATTTGAACAATTTTGATACATACTTTAACCTAACACAAAGACAAATCATAAAGTTTCATATGAAATAATTATATGAATGAATGTAGACACATTGCATACTTTGTAATGATGATAACCACTGATAGCATGCATTTCCCACGGGGGAAAAAGGGATAGCATTTGTGACATATCACTTGCGATTGCAATGTACAGTATTTGTATACTCTTTCTGCCCGCAGAAAGCTACATATAAGTAAAGCTTATTTCACATCCCATGACCAATTTCCCTTTCGTTCTCATTGACTATTGGACTAATGATTTTTCTCAACTAAACAATCTCTTGTAGAGCAAATTAAGAGGTAATTATAGTAATCAAAATGAAAAAAAAAAAATTGTGTACTACCAACTTAGGTCAGTTTGACTGGTAAAATATATCCCTGTCTGAAATAAAGCACTATTGATGACTATAATCTGTGCCCTGAAAGCACCTTTAGTCAATGTTGTTTGTGGGTTTTTTTTCATCAGCTTTTCATGAGATTAAAATATCTTCTGCTATCATGTGACACAGCTTTTGTTTGTTGACTGATAAGCGGGACGATGGTTCATTTATCCTCATCCGCTGTAAACCTAAATCTTACACACTTGATTTAGTTGCTTTATTTCGTGCTAATATATGTGAAAACTAGTATCAGGAAATAGTGATCAAAATGCTATTCATATATTCCTGCTCAAGGCTACACTGTGTGAAAGAATGAAATGAAAACTGAAAGAAATACAAATGAAACACGTTTCTCGAGGTGCTCTACGGTGTCAGTTATTGCCATGAATAGAAATACATGTTTGGAGGAACAGACAGACAATACAATATATTCGACCTGTTCTTGGCTGAGACATGATATACCATATGTCCCCCCAAAAAATTACAATGGTCCCCTCCCCAACTATAGCTTAAAAAATAGCAAATCAATCCAAATACAATTTCAGGGTATGAAACTATAACATATTACCCACATCTTACAGAAAACCCCATCCAATTTGCTTCAGTGGTCAAAGAGAAATGAGGATTTCTGTAGAACATGTCAGGAATCCCTTTCCTCCAAGTTCTGTCCATTGTGTTCACATGTTAATATGAAGTTCCAAGAGCATGCAAGTGCTAAACTTGGAAGAATCACATCCATGACATGCTTCACAACAATCCAAATTTCTCTGTGAGTACTTGCCCGAATTGAATGGGATTTTCTGCAAATTATAGGTAAGACGTTATGCTTTTAGACTGTGAAAAAGCATTCATACAGTTTTGTCATACTGGAAGTATCAATGCAAAAAATCTGATTGTAATTTTTTTGGGACATATTGTACAGAGAACTATGAACACTCATATCACATGTGAACTCCTGTCACACCAACTAGGGTGACACAGACTGACTTGCCCACTGGTCCAGGGCAACTACAAAGTGTACATGTACAGTTGTACATTGTAAAAGCCACAGTTGGGGCAAGTGAAATGTAAGGGCATCCGCCTGTCAAAAAGGTATTGGTCCCTCACCTAAACACTCCCATTCAGGCATTGGGGAACAGTACCTGTTAACCCTTTCTGTGCATGGGACTATATATGGGCAGTGTGTACACTGCTATGTGGTTTCCTGTGCCTATTGGCACTAAAAGCGCACAAAAGGGCCAACAGATGCCCACCATCTACGAACAAGAGATCTGCATCGCAGGGGCGCAGTTAACTTGCCCCGTTACCCTTGTGTAAAATTTTCACATGAACAAAAAAAAAAGGGAAAAAAAAACCCAAGCAAACAAAGCAACACAGGGTGCTGCCCTCTACAGGTGACCAGGGCCCAGCTTCCTAAAAAGTTGATATGATAGCCATTCTTGCTGGAATGGCAATTGTCATGGTAATGACAAGAATCCAGCTTACTTCATAAATTGGCTATTGCTACGGGATGTTGCCATTCCAGCAAGAGTTGCTATCCTGACATCTTTTATGAAACGGGGCCCAGATCATCCTTCTGATTGGGTGCACATCCCTTGCAGGATACGTCAACAACTATTACGGGGGGGGGGGGGGGGGGGGGGGGGGGAGTTTTTCTAATATATAAACTAAGAGTTCCTTTCCAAAAGGTACCACACCCATTTTTGATGGAAAGGGGAAAAACCTGATTTTCATTTCACAAGCTTCAATGTACTTTCATGCAATGACTTAATATACTCATAATGGGACAAAGAAAATTTCTGTTAAAAAAAAAAAAAAAATCAAACTTGATGAAAAATTGGGTTTGCCTTTTCTTTTGGAAAGGGTCTCGTCATATGTTAATTCAGCAAATGCAAAAATATCAGAGAAATGCTCACAGAGAGTTTGAGTGCAGAACATAAGAATAATACTTGCCCTAGCTCCTACAGAATGTACAATATATTCATGATAAAATTTACATTAACATATCTCAATAACAGGGTTTAAAAAAATACCCATACATTTTATGTAACAACTAATGGAGTTCGTATTTGAGAAACTCCTTAAATGTTAATCCTTTCTTTATTTCTGGATACTAGAGTGACAGCACAAATATTGCTGTAGAATTCCTACCTACAGAGGGCAGTACATACAAATTGACTGCATTTTTTACAAATTCATACCATTAATATTATCCTGTCCAATACCTACAATTGAAGAGCTTCTGGGTTACAATTGGAAAAATACTAATCGCTCCTCCACGAATCAAGGGAACGTATCAAGATCACTTCTTCTTTAAATATTCCAAAGTATGTTGCTATGATACAGCAATGTCTGGTCTTTTTTCACAAACCCCCCCCTTTTTTTTTTCTTCCACAGCTATGGGAACCAGAAGGGCTGAAGTCCATGAACTTTAATAGCTCTTCTGGCTCTAAATCATTAACATGTTCTCTTTTGCACAGGCAAACCTGCCAGGTTGACTACACGCATATGATGTTTAATGTCATCGCCGAAATAAAGGGTTTTTTCGAGATGTAATAGAAGAAGAATATTGTCTTTCTGTTTTTCTCCGAATGACATATTTACGTAGATCCCTTTTGGCCATCATAAACAGTGAGACACAAGCGCCACATAAATCAACTAAGCCAGTGCTGTGACAGATTGATGCCTTCTGTGGAGACTCACCGAATTCGATGCCATCGTATCGGGCCATGTTCGACGCCACCTCCACCGCACAGAGCACGGAGTAGACGGCTATGGAATGCTGGGTGTGAGGCAGCGAAATGGAGCTGACTTTGGCCCCTGCCCTCTCAAACAGGTCTGCTGCCATCGACCAAGCGGCGAGGACGTCGGGGCTCAAACCTGGCGAGTGGTACTCCTGGAAACAGAATACACAGTGATAACACGGCATTGGTGTACAACATTTAACAATTAAATTGTATTTAAATACACACACGCACAAATATACATGTCTCAGACTTTCAAAAACAAGATGAACAGACTCAATTCATGAGAAATGTCTCTACAATTTTAGACTACAAATGTCAAAATTGATGAATTAACGATTGTATAGATCATATTAACCCGTTGAAGACACGAGTTCCGAGTCATACTCCGGCAGGTGTCTGGGAAATGCCTGTTGTAGCAAAATCAACCCGTCCTCAACGGGTTAAAATCATGCTTGAGTCTTGAGTCATGATGAGGTAATCTCTGTAGCAACTGCAACACATCTAGACTGGGATGGGTTGGTGCAGTGGAAGTATGTGACGTGCAAGTAAAAAGATGCAAGTAATGCAAGTAAATGCTAGTGTAAAAAAAAAATGTTCTTGAAAGCCAGCATCCTGTCACCAGTGGGAGGCTTCATCCTTCTAATAGCTGGAAGGGTAGCCTCCTGGAAAGCAGCAAGGGTTTGTGCTGTTACTACTTGAGATGGTAGACAGTTCCATATACGGTTGGCTTGAGGATAAAAGGAAAACTTGTAGGGGTCTATGGTGGCTTCAGGTAATGTAAGCTTGGGGCTGAGGTCGTTTCTGCTGATGTATCATGAAGATGGTGAACTTACAAAAGCTGGGAAGGAGATATTTACAAGTTGTTGCCGTATTTTGCTACTGTATTGAAGAACATATTGTATGTAGGGGGAGAGTGTGAAATGCCATTATACAGGAAAAAATTATCCATCAAGCAAACTGTGAAATACATGGTCAAAATCTAAAAAATGCCCATGTCTGTAAATTTGACCCTCAAGTCAAAGTCCATTCTTCCCTTTAATGCTTTTGTAAAATTTGAGGAAGCAATGGCAAAGGAAAGCTGTCCGCTTCTAAACAGATACAGCTTTTCACCTACCCACCCCTGCCCTACATAGAAACATGAATGTCTCTGGGAGAGTTTAGAATAGCACAAATCTTTACTTTCACTTTCTTTTGACAACAATGGGCTATGACACTCCCTCCAGACTGACAATGTAACTCGTCTACTTCAGACCCAAATCATCGATGTCAAAAGCTTTCTTCAACATGGCGCACAATTCACTTGTACTTTACAGCCTTTTGTTCGCAGCAAATCGATAGCCAGCGATTGCTGCTGCATTACAACCAGATATCTCTCACTTTCAGACCTCTCAAGATATATGGTGCAATGTCATATCAGATTCACCCTTTATGCGCGACAGACTTTGAAGAGTGTGTACAACACTATAGGGTTTGCTGTGCTGATCAGCTCTTACAGGATACAGAGGGTTAAGATAGAATTTAACAAAACACAGAAACATCCTTCAAACTGAACAGTAGAAGTTCATGTGAAATTGGACAAAGATAAGATAAAAAAATAAATAAATTCATGTAATTGTCAAATTACACCGATTATGCTCACAACTTGCAATGTGTAAATCAGCATAGATCTACCTTATTAATGAAAATAGATTTGAGAATGGAGTGGTATTGTTCTTGAACGCAATATTGCAGGAATTCCTTTCATTTGCACACTCATTTGCCTTTCAATATCAAGACAACTTCAAAATCTCAACAATATAGCAAGAAATACTGGTATACCACAATTCCGTTAAATGGCCAAGTCCACAAGTTTTTTTTTGTAATAATCTGCTAATATCTACAAATCATTAGATATCAATATCTACACATTAGCAGGTTAACACCAAGTGGTATGCAAAGACAAACAGAGCTGACATCAAACTTTTCTGTCTCATTATTATCTGGGCAC
Source organism: Diadema antillarum (assembly GCF_040938485.1). Taxonomy (NCBI): domain Eukaryota; kingdom Metazoa; phylum Echinodermata; class Echinoidea; order Diadematoida; family Diadematidae; genus Diadema; species Diadema antillarum. The sequence goes on from NW_027271720.1 coordinate 498,966, forward strand.
TGAGTAAAGGTGCATCAGCCATGAACCGCTCATGACGAGCACAACAGCAAAAAAGTTTGATCAAAAGGGATCAAAAGTACGGAAGTAATGAAATCTGAAAGATTTGCTAATCTTTGCAAGACAATTCTTGAACAGTTGATATGAATATGCAAGTAGTGAATTGATGATGTCATCCCTGCACAGCTTGCCATACAAAATTTTGAAATTTCCAATTTTTCTTTCAAACACAATTACATCCCAGTCTCAAATCCTGACAGATGATTATTTTGAAGTTAGTCAACCAGGTATATCATTATGTTTTACACTTTGATAGCAGAAAAATTTAATTTTTGACATTTTTTTTTTGCCACAATAAATGGAAGATTGTGAGGAGATGACATCAGCTCACTCATTGACACATTAATGTGAACTGTTCAAGAACTGTTTTGCAAAAAAAGAGCAAATCTTTGAAATTTCACAACTTCCTTACTTTTGATCTGATTTTTGACCAAAATTCTCACTGATGTGCCTGTCATTAATATCTTACTTTTTCTCCCCAGACCAAAGCCCCCATTCCACTGACCACCAGAGGCTCATCTGAGGTACCCAAAATACAAAAATGTCAGCATTCTGATGAGTTCCGATGAAGTCTGATCTGACAATCTCCAGAGACTTGCACCAAGGCTCATCACCAATGCCAGAAGAGCACTAGAACCTGGACTCAAGTTAACTTGTCCAATGGTTGTTCAATCATCGGAAACTCAAGAGACTGTCATAAGACATCCAGGGGGGCATTTCATGAAGGAACTTGTCGGATAAAATATCTGACAAGTCAATTATATCCGACAAGTTCAGTGAAATCAGCCAATCAGACTAAAGAATTTCTCAAAACTTGTCGGATAAAAGAGACTTGTCAGATATTTTATCCGACAAGTTCCTTCATGAAATGCCCCCGGGTGGTGGACATACCCAATATCACACAACACAAATCTAACACACATTGGATTGACTCAACACTTATCCGACACTGACTGGACTTGCAACTGGAAATGGCGTCCGACGGCGAACTAAGCTCTGAGCTTAGTTCCCTCAACGGACGACCTTGCCTCATGGGATCACGCCCAACATGGCTAACACTGATCCGATGGTCCACCAAGACGAGGCAGATTCATCAGACTGCAATCCGATACATTTCGGTTGGTTGCCAGTAGCAAAAATCTCTGTTTCCAATGAGTGACCGAGAAAAAATCTCTGTAGAATGGGGGTATTACTTTTATCTGGTCTGAAATTCCCCTTAAAAAAAAAAAAATGGTTTCTTGCATGTCATGGGCTAATATAGACTTTCATCTTAATGAGAAGGTGATCTTCAATGACATCATTCAAATTACATGAAAACTGAAACAACAGCTCATCATATTATACTGACACCAACACATACAAATTTGACAGGTAAGACTAATGTGAAAGTCTGTGAAGTGCAATTTGGAAAAGTATCTGTTTCACTTTCTGAGACATTATCTGACCCGTGGTATTACGACACACATGGGACTATTAAGCATGGGATAGAAGGTCTGTGGACTGTGAGATAAAGGATGAATGGTGTGGGATACGGTAACTTGATTGAAACTGCATGTTTTGAAATGCTATTGAGAGAGATTAAAAGTCCTTTCAAAGATAACAGACTCAGGACTTCCTTGTATTCTTAGTATTTCACACCCAAAGGTTGGTACAGGGCTGCACAAAAATCCACTTTTCTACTTGTCCGACCTGTCTGTCAGACCAGTAGGTACCCAGTTTTTCCCTTTTTTTACTGGTCCATTCCTGAAAAAAGTTACTGGTCCGACAGTGATTTTTACTGGTCTGGACTGTCAGACCAGTGCCAGTGTGCAGCGTTGCTCACGACATCTCGTATGTTTCTGACAATAAAAGTCATATTCTGTTTTGTTGAACAGGTTAAGTAAGCAGAGTGCTCTGAGAGAAAATCATACCATGGTCCTTGCAACTTAAATTTTCAGAGGTAGCTATTTCGACAACATCGCCAACAAGCCCATGAAACACCCGCAGTTGTGCACTTTTCACAGATTCGACGTGCAGCGTGCTCCCATTATAATGAACATAGTTGAAATAATCAAGATTATATCAAACATGGCTATGATGAAATTTTGTTGAAATGAAGCAGAAATTCAAGTCTTAAAAGCATCACTACAATATATCTTCACATGCTTAATTCATTTGGCTACAACAAAATTTCGATATAATGAAAGAAAAATGCCTGTCCTGAGGACTTCATTATAATGGGAATCGTCTGTATTTGCACCTTTAAAATGAAGTGCGTACTCAAATTCCATGTCCTTTGGACTTCTTGCATGTTACTTCGCAATCATTTGCCATTTGTTTACGCACAAATACAATGTATGCCCCTGAGGGAAAGCATCCCCAAGAATGCTCTCCCCATATGAAAAAACAAAAAAATGTCCACTACCATGCGGTAACGTTCATTTCTGAAATCTGGCTCACCAAAATTGACTACCCTACATTGTATAAAATGATTGATTGTTTCTGTACCCTAGCTGCAAGCCCAGACTAATGCAAATGAAATTATCAAACATGGTATCAGTATTTGCATTGATTGTCATTGCAAACTTCAATGCAGAGACTCCAACCCAAAACACCTTCTGATCTGGAGATTCTCCCGCCTGAAACCCCTAGCAAACAGGAGACTCAAAGTTGATGTGTGCGAAGCGCCAAGTTCCTGGGGTTTTAGATGCTCTCTGGTGCTATCTAAGGCTTATTTTTTTCAACATACTATAGAAATAAGTGAGAAATCCTTTCCAACGGGAGACAAAGAGCCAGGGCGGGAGGAATTAAATCTCGAGCGGGAGAACGGGAGATTTTGCAAAAATGGGTTTTCGGCAGGAGATCTCCCGTCGAAAACGGGAGAGTTGGAGTCTCTGTCGATGTATTGATCATGTACTACAAAGGGAAATGATGACAGCACGGACAGTCTGCCATGGCATGCACTAAACATTTAGAAGTCTTCATACCGAATGTGACATTACAGTTCCACTTGCACGGGTCTCTATTTGTGACATACACAAAGGACAAAAATACTTGCGTAGGACTAGACCCGAGTTTCTTTGCATGACTGCCCAATTTCCTAAACCCTTGAGATGGTAGAGTTAGATAACATCCCTGATACATAACTTGAAAAGCCTAAAGCAGCTATATGTACATGTAGCATACCTTTCCTTCAAACATTTGGAAAGCAGTGATATACCATGTACATTACAACACTCAACAATTGAAGAGATGTGGTAAGTTATATTGGTAGTTGTGTGAATGGGAAACTTTTTCATGGTGCAAATGACTGAATGTTACAAGAATCACTCGAACAACTTTGCCTAAAGTCTAATCTCGGTCAAATGTTTGCCGCTCATAATATGCTACCATCATGCCACAAATTTGTTCCTTGGGTTACGTTTTCCTTCACAGTGTGATATTATTTATTATGCTATATGCGTGACAACTGGCGGGGGTGGAAGCATAAATAATGTTCTCTCCGAGAGGTTTCAAATGCTATTGATGGGGGCTTTCGAGTCTTGAGACTTTATCTCGAGTCTGAACAACTTCGACAAGAGGACATTTCAAAACCCAAGGTGAGAGCATCAACATTGTATGTATATTTCCAGCAATCAAAAGGAAGACACTTTTTCATCTTTCATATCATGCATGTTTAATAGTCTAAATAAGGTTAAGACTTCATTCTTTCATCTCAAAATTTTCCATGGAAGCCATTTTCAAAGTACGGTCACAAAGCTCGCAGTGTACAAAGCAGTATTTAGGCCTCCTTTAGTCTCCCTCGGTCACATTTCTGTGTCATAAATGATTGGTTTCTCGGTGAATAGTATTTCACAGATTCTGAAAGTCCATTCCATCAATCGCACTGACAGATACGCCCACACTCTATCACTTCAGTATCACTTGCCATAACTTCACTCGAGGACAATTCTCCCAAGGTAACATCTTTAGAAAGTTCTTGCCCATTCGAGAACAATGGAAATGATCAATGATCACTTGACTGTGTTTATACCACTGACGACCGGTATTTGACAAGTAAATGGAAATTTTTCTTTGAATAGCAGACTTGTAATTAGGTGATCCGAGTATCCTCTCGGATCACCTTCTGTATCTGTACGGATTCTTTCTTCTTCTTCTTTCTTTATTTCTCCCCAAAAGTTGTGCAGAGGTTAGCTCAGAAAGTGCTATGCCTATCAAGTTCAAACTTATACCATGTATGTATCGTGTCCCAAAGACGGCAATCGAACTAAAATCAAAGTGATCAGGCGACCTTGACGTCACTATGACGTCATTATGTGAAAACACATTCTCAATCATATCTCATTAATGGAATGAAGTTTTTCAATGAAATTCACGTCACATTTATTTCAAGTTATGCGCATTCTACTCATATTCTCAAAATTCGCATTTTCTCTTGATACGTGCGCGTACGCGCGCGTTGAAATATATGTATGCTCAAATCGAGCTCAAATTTTTTTTGCATACGTTTCAGACCATTTGGAGCATTTTTTGAAAAATTGATAAAATCGGACGGACGCGTACGCGCGCGCACATATACGCACGCACAGCTCATATGCAATAGAAATTTTCATTTTTTTCACACGGATCGGATGTCCGAAATGTCAAGGAATATTTCTATCAAGTTTCAAGTCGATCCGACTCAATATGACGTCATACGGGCCCGTCAAATTCAAAATTCCGCGCGTGCGTCAATGGGGATACACAGTGCAACTATGCCAAAAAACCGCCAAATTTAAATCGGATTTTACTCGTCAGGATGGACGGTGACCCCCCATTTTCTTGATATATTCAAAAAGCTAATGAGTTGTACATGTCATTTCATAGGTTGGCGATACTGAAAAAATGATTAGAAGATATCAAATTTCTTAATAAAGTAAAAAAGTAAATTTTCAAAATGACGTCATCAAATTTCAAATTCACTCGAGCGTATCTCACTTAAATTTCGCCAATTTTCACCCAGATTTCAGTATGTTGTAGCTTATGAAATGTTCTTTCATTAATATTATTACAACATTTTGATTGGATAACGTCATCACCTCGTAAAAATGGATTGAAAGTATCCTTGTAAAATTTGACCAGTTTACGTGTTATCTCTATGGGAGAGCAGTTTTTCTGGCAGAGAAAATTGACATGACTATCTTTTTCGAGCACTAGCTCACTTATGCTTCTGTGAATTTTTCCCAGATTTTAGTATGTTGTAGCTGAGACTTTGAGCTATCGTATGTGTGCCCTCCATTTTTTCATACGACGTCGGCATCACGTCGAAAAACTTGGTTGAAAAATTGCGTGTGGCTTCGATGCAGCGTCATTTTGCTTAATACACAGGGCCTATGGAGCATGAAACAGGTCATTGCATAGCGCATCCGACTCGTAATCCTAAGGTCCCTGGTTCGATGCTCACCCCTGCCAGTTTTTTTTTTTAAACACTTTTTTCTTCTTTTTCTTTAGTTAGTCTGAATCTCCTTTCCTTAGTTTATCTTTTTCTGATTTTTTCATGCTTCTCCTTCAAATTTCTATAAAAATAACATAATTTTTTCTTTATTTTTCTTTCTTTCTACTACTTTCTGTGCAATAGATGAACAATAACAATGGCTATTAATCCCATATTTTGCACATGTTTTGTTCATGTCACGTATGTTATTTCATAAAATAACAATTACTTGATCGGACACCATCTTGGGTATGTAAATTAGGGTGAAAGGTCATAAATGTTCCATCCTGTATCTTGGTGAATACATGTCCTATCTCTCCCATATTTTGCACACGCAAAGACCATGTTACAAGAATCATTTCACAAAATAACGACTTTTTGCTCAGATGCCATCATGTCTGTGCAAAGTGGGGTCAAAGGTCATATATTCTTCTTTCTGTATCTTCATTATGACGTGTTATCTCTATGGGAGTGCAGTTTTTCTGCAAATGAAATTTGACATGACTATCTTTTTCGAGCACTAGCTCACTTATGCTTCGGTGAATTGCTCCCAGATCTTAATATGTTGTAGCTGAGACTTTGGGCTATCGTATTTTACCCTTCGTTTTTTTCATACAATGTCGGGATCACGTTAAAAAACTTGGTTGAAATTAAAGCTTATCTTCAATGTATTGAAATATGTCTTTCTTTCTGCAACTTTCTTTGCAATAACTCAAGAAAAACAGCGTCTATCACCCTCAAAGTTTGCACATGTTTAGTTCATGTCACGTACATTATTTCATAAAATAACAACTTCTTAGTCAGACACCATCTTGGGTATGTAAATTAGGGTCAAAGGTCATAAATGTTTCATTCTGTATCTTAGTGAATACATGTCCTATCTCTTCCATATTTTGCACACGCAAAGACCATGTTACAAGAATCATTTTACGAAATAACCACTTTTTGCTTAGATGCCATCCTGGCTGTGCAAAGTGGGGTCAATGGTCAAATATACTTCATTCTGTATCTTCGTTACAGTGTATACGGAATTTGGTACCAAAGATGGCAGGTCTGACTCGCTTTTCTAAATGAGATTCCAAATATCACACGGCAAATGTCCCTAAACACACCTGAAACCTGTATGGTCATGCCTAAATTATGTATTTGTTGCTGTATCTTCGTTATCTAGTGTATACAGAATTTGGTACCAAAGACGACAGATATGACTCCCTTTTTTAAATGAGAATCCAAACATCACACGGCCAATGTCTCTAAACGCAGATGAAACCTGTATGGTCATGCCTATTGCGATCAGACCTCGAATCATTGATTAAAAAAAATCGGATCACCTTAATTTGTCAGTAATGACAAATTACAATCTCTAGTGTTTTGATTGGTCTTCTACTTCATACTTACTTTCGGTATACCAATGTGGAGCCCTTTCACGTCTACTTCTTCTGGCATTTTGAATGGCGTAAACGGATTGGTGACTGTGGTGGAGTCTAGCGGGTCGTGACCTGCAATCATGCCTAGGGTATTGGGGGACAAAAAATTTTACAATCAATAATTTTTTTCACAAAGAAGCTGAAATATCTATCTTCAAATTGACTTCATTTATTATGTATTCCACACTGAGCACAGTGGACAGCTCCCACTTGGAAATATGAATGCATGATATGAGAGACAAGTCTATGATAAAGTTGATATAGGTGGTTTTGTTAGTATTATAGGCATTATTTACCATTACAGCAGATGAAACAAAAACCAAGCTTTAGTGTTTCAAAATAGTTCTAAAATGTGAGCTGGAGATAGAAACAACCAATGTAAAAAATCTTATCAGTATAATCAATGTTAAGTATTGTTAAATATACAGAATGCAAAAAATAGTCGAAATAAAAATATTTACAGTTATGTAGCTATATCTACAGTTATGGTTGTTTGAGAATAATAGTGATACAATGTATCTCCTTATTTTCAGGCTTTATTGTGAAATTCTTTGTTATGGTAGGATGTTTTGTGATGCAACTGGCTTTACACATGCATCAAATGTGATAACTCAAACATTTTTAAAATCACTGCTCCAAATAAAATCAATTTACCATAATATCATTATCATACCCCTCATCATCATCACCATCATCATCATCATCACCATCATCATCATCATCATTACCCAGAATGACTGCCACATCGTCAACATTCTTGGCCAGGATGCCTGGCACGTCCAGCGAGTTGACGAGGGATATAAGGCCGTGCCTGGAGCACAGGCCGTAGGTGGGTTTCAGGCCGACTACGCCGCAGAACGAGGCTGGTTGCCGGGTGGAGCCCCCAGTGTCGGAGCCAAGAGCCCTGGGAGAGACATGACATCATGAGCAGGAAGAAGATAGACAATATCAGTAAGAATAGCTGTGGAGTCCGTTTGTTCTTTTCCATTGAAATACTTTAGACTGCTACAGTTGTTTTACAACCGACTGATAATGCAAATTATAGAGGCTTGTAGCTCCCTGCAACAAAACACAAATAAATGCATACACAAAACAAACTGTACATAACAATGCACAGAACAAAGACCATCATTAGGGCTTATTATTATATTTCAATGTTTTGTTAAACCATCTAAGTTTTCAATGTTTCTCTTTCTTACTTCTTAGTCACAGTCCATGATTACTGAAGCACTATCATACCTGCAAATTTTCATATGATTATCATGGTTAATTCTATCATTCTAACGTTTTATCAAATTGTTTGATTTTGTATGTTATTTTTCATTTTTCAGGCCATTAAATTTCATTCTCGGGCCACACCAAAAAAGAGAGGAAATTTAATAATATTTGTGTCCTCCACAGGTTACCAAAATAAAATGTTAGTGTGGAGCTTTGTATAATTGTATCATAAATATGTGCTAGTGCTGTACTTACAATCATTTTGGGTTTACATATTCCTTGAAATTACTGACACATAGGCCCTATCATTACTACATTAACTTTTTTTCTTCTTTTCCTTGTAATCACTGTGGTGTCTTACATCACAATGCATCTAATATGAATCCAGTGGGAAGTGAGCTTCCGAGACAAATAAATTGTAGAATAATCTGACTTGACTTTGGACTTACGCCATGCATATTCCACTTGCCACAGCGATGGCGCTTCCTCCTGAGCTACCCCCTGTGACGAACCAATGGGAGTCTTTCAGCCCGGACTGTGTCGCCTCCGCCTTCACTTCGTCGAGATGGGCACCAGAGTCCGTCGCTGCCGATTCTGATTGTTGGAAGGGATACCGCCAGACATTTCGGGTCGGCCCAAATATACTCTCGGTTGTGCCGCTCCTGTTATTGGACAGCGATCACATTAGCTTCCAATTATTTGAAAGTTTTGTAAGTGAAATTCCAAAAAGAAAAAAAAATAGTTGTGATAATAGATGTTATGTTTCTGAATGTATCAACATTTGAATCCCACTGAGTTTACAGGTTGACTTAAATATGGAAAGAAAATTGACACATACAAAATAGCAAAAGTTTCATTACAATTAGACCTGTATGGTATAAAGTTATTGAGTTTTAAAGTTTCATACAAGTTTTCAAAACACAATGACAACAGTAAAACTAAATGGTGTGATGTCATTCCCACACTGATATATACACACAAATCTTTACTAAATTCTCCTCTAAACAAATAATGACGTCAAAGAGAAGAAATTACTTTCTTCGCATCAAATTATACTAGAGTTCTCAGGATTTTATAGGGATGACTTGTTGGAAGGAGTGGGAAATCAACTAGATTGCTGTCAAAATATTGACATTAAATTTTCTACCATTTTCCCTCAGATCACACACACTACAAACTTCACAATTCTATGATGAAAGTGCTGTAAAAGCTGAAATTTCAGGAAGAAAAAGTATTAGTGCTCTGCCGGGTCAGATGAATTTAGCATGTGTTTAATCTTGTGGCCAGTCATGACAACTGAGCGAACACTTCAAAGAGTTCACTGCTGCCAAGAGGCATGTAACTAGTCTGCATTAGGACAGCAAATTCACTCATGCTAAAGTACAGGACAAGCAAACATGACAAAACCACAAATTACTAAAAAGCAGAACAATAAGCAAAGCATTTTAGCACTTTTATTTTGCACTGGCTTTGATTGTGAGAAATGCATGAAAATTTCTACAGCACAAAATGTTTCACTTTTACAGTGTATCTCTTTGTCTGCATCTAATGATGTGTATACTGTCTCTAGTTTGTGTGTTTGATTTTCTTCCAATTAATTCACATCAGCTTTGAACATGATGTGGTATTTACTCTGTACAGATTAGGCAGCCACCCCGGCCAGTTCATCAGCCCAAACTCACCCCATCGCAAACTCATCCAGGTTGGTCTTGCCCATCAAAAGTGCACCACTGTCTTGTAACCTCTGCACAACCGTAGCCGTGTATGGCGGAGTGTAATCTGTATCATGACAGAATGAAGACATAAACTGAAGCACCCCCTTCATTGACGCAAACATACAAAAGGAAAATAGAGCAACAACGATTAAAAAACAAACAAACAGGACACAATGCAAGAGTTGAAGACGTACATATTACTGGACAGCTATCCAATCCATTATGCTGGTTTCTAAATAATTCTACACATATGTGACAACAATTTTTGGAGGGTCAACAATAACAATTTTAACAGTACTTACCTCAAGGCAAACACCATGAAAATGTGATACTCAGGACCACAAGAATTTTTTTGTTACGATGAAATCTTTCTAATAATGGACATCCAAAAGTTGCTATTTACAATACATGTGTCGGACTACAGTCGCATCATATCAAACCCAACTTGTTGCTTGCAGGTGAAAAAGTCATATTGTACGTGTATGTTTGTGTCGATACAGAGTATTCTTAACCCGTTGAGGATGATTTGATTTTGCTACGACACGCATTTCCTATGGACACTTGCCCGAATATACTAGGGACTCGTCCTCAACGGTTAAGAACAATTGAGCAAACAGGTGTTTTTTGAACTCCCTATATTTTTTGCTACATATCTTAATTGCATAGCAAAAAACAAAGCAAACGAGCAAAATGACATACATTGTGTTCACCTGTAAATATATTCTCCACTACAAAAAAGAAAAAAAAATCTTGGAACAAACTTCTGAAAAAAGCTTACTATATTGGGTAAGTTGGGTCAAATATACGCCATGTAAAAATGTCCGGACATTTTTACATGGTGTATGTAAGATTCCACAATTACTCACTGTGTAGGGTGTGTGAACCACATGTTGTCTTGATACCCTTTGTGCTAAAATTATCTTTGGCAGCTATGGGGATCCCAGCGAGTGGACCTACGGGTAAACCTGTAAAGAAAGGTTATGCCAGAATATATGAATGAAAAATACAAGGAACTGATATTAACTAGACAGAGAGAAGAGACGAGAGATATCAGAAGCACCAAAACTGAAAACATAATGCAACATGCTGCTACCAACCTTATGTGAGAGTTGGAGTGAGACACTGCAAAGGAGTGGAGTGACCAATTTCCACTGCTGTTTTTTTTTTATTTATTTATTTATTTATTTATTATTATTATTTTTTTATTTATTTATTTATTTATTTATTTTTTTTTGGGGGGGGGGGGGGATAGTGCAGCTTTGCCTATAGTTCAAACGGTACAATCTGTGGTGTATATTTCAGTAATGGTATCAATGCATACATAGAGTGGGTGCACCTGCGGGGAAAATCTTGAAACTTTGGGCTTGTGCACAGTGTATGTTTGGAATATCAGGGATTTAGGAGACCTTTTTTTTTCTTTTTCTTTTTTTTTAGTAGTTTTCTGAGTTCAGCATGGGTATTTGTGTATCAGAGTGAGCCAGTTAGAATTGGGTGCATTGCCCGAGCCTTGCACTGATTGCATGAGACTGAGAGTTGGCAGCCCTGTGGTATTTTGTGAAATGCTGTGTCTCATATTCCCCCTCCCCAAAGAAAAGAAAAGAAGCATACAAACAAACAAAACTTCCCCACAGTATGAGTACAGCAAAGCTCAGACGCGTAACTATTACTGCAAAACAAGAAATATTCTTGGCATGAGATTTTCATGAATTTGAGCCTACGGCCTTTTTCATGGCATGACATTTTTACAAATTGCCTCTGGCATTCAATGCATATAGACAAGAACTTCCATGTGCATTTTAATTTCTCGAATCTTGGCTCTCCACTCGCAAAATTTGCAAAATCAAAATGCAGGCAAAAATTTCTGGTTTTACAGTATACATGTCCACTCGATAAAATAACCCTTTTATTGTCATTGGTGGTGCCTGGCAAGACATCCGTGCAATTAGCAACTAGGCACAGAAGGTGAAGGCAAGGCAGCTGATGTGCTAATTGCCATTTGAAGCATAATACTGGAAGGACAATCACCATTCTCAATCTTATTCTGGATGGTTTTGGCTTCCTCGAGGCTCTTGGAGAACGTGTCGGTGACAATGGCATTTAGATCCTTGCAGCGTTGGGCGCGCTTGATGCACTGCGAGCACAGCTCTGGGGCGGAGAGTCGCCCGTCCTTCAATCGGCTGACGACCTGAAAACATCCAAAGCTCCAAATGCTAATACACGTGTAGATGAATAGATTAATTAGATTTAGAAGTAAGTAGAACTTAAAGTGGCAGACAGGGCTTCTGCAACATAAGCATGTGCATAAATGTAAATGATAAAGGAAGAAGGTTGGCATGTATATGATAGTACGGTCTCAAACCTGTTGGTGAAATTTCATCATATGATACCAGATGTAAGTAATTCAAACTGTGCGCACCTTTGACAGGGATGCCAAGTTCAAACAATTTTTACGAGTGAGATTTTCATCATGATTCGGCATCTCGGCAAGCAAATGTGCGCGCGAACGAGGGTGTGGGAGGGGTTTTCCCCCTGTGGCCTCCCACGGTAGGGAGCTTTTTCAGTTTGTAGCTGTTAATGGTGTGATCAGGTGCATACTTAAGTGACTATTTTTTACTTATTTTGAAAGACAAAAGGAAAATATACCTTCAATTGCAACTATCACTTTAATCTTTTTGAGCAAGTTGCAGACTTTGCCCGACGCATGAGAAAAATGCGTGTCATGCGTGAGATCGTGAGACAGACCCTAAATGTTTGAGTCTCACTCAGAATGCGTGAGACTTGGTAGCTCTGCTTTGAGAAGTAGATAGAGTCGTCTAGAGTCGTGGAGAGGTTGAGAGAATACTGGCACAGTGGCAGCTGTCTATTCGTAATCTCACTTACCCCTTTTTCAGTAGCTGGGACTGTGAGGTTAAACGTCGCGATTTATACTTTATCTACTTTACCGTCTATTCTATCATCAAACAACGTATAAACAGAATAAAAAATACACGGTACTCCTTGGTATAAATGTACTTATCCCACATAACTTTTTCCCTTTTTTTCACCCATGTTATTTACATTACATTACCTCACGGATAGTCAGACCAAACATTTCCAGTGAGAGCTCACGTGCATTCTGCGTTAAAACGACTGCAAAGAAAGGCTACGGCATCGCATCTGTAGCTGCATAACCATGTCCGTCGTAGATTTTCTCGTACGCTTTATTCGACGTACGTGAACACGAAATCCAGGCTGTCGACGCTGAAACTCCCGACTGTTTATTTGTGAAATACCACAAGAAGAAGAAAAAAAATGCCTCGAATTCAAATAAAAGGAGGTGTTTGGAGGAACACCGAAGTAAGTAACAAACTTCCAATAGATATCAGCTCATCCCGTTGTTTTTACAGCCTTCTCGATCTCGTAGGTCATTACTGTATTCGTTCTTTGCTCCTCGACGACATTCATTCGTTCAGTGCATGCAGGCAGTGGTGATTCCAATGCGTTGCGTACATGTCCGTCCCTGCGCGGGACGTGCGTAGTAATGTACACAAGTTATAATGGTGCATGTGGTGCTGTGGATGTGGCCTGCCTGTGCCGGCAGAAACCCATGATGGGATTAGTCTGATATTCTGTGCTCGTGCTCGTAGTATAAAAATTCAGGGCTGCCAACTCTCACGCATTAGTGAGCGTGAGACTAACGCAATTCAACCAATTTTGACTGTCTCACTTTGATAAACGAAATCTCACGCTAAACCCCCCAAAATGGAATGTACATGACTACAAAAATAAATATATCTCTAAATTCTCTGATATTCCGAATATCAATATGCCCAAGCCCAAACTTTCGAGAATTTCCCGCGCAGGTGTAAAGCTTAACCAATAATAATCGTTTTCAGTACGCGCTCAAAGACGAGCTATTGGATTACGATTGGTTTCTAACTACCTATGCCACATGAGCGTAGCTTGTACTTTGGGCAAATTACAGTACATGTATGGCTATGACGTGTTCTTTACATCGCTTTACATACACTGACTGTGTACGTAGTACGTACGTACGGCCGCACAGCAGGCCGCCAGGCGCTAGCCAGGAGGTCGCTCCGCTCCCTCGCAGTGTCTCACGCCAAACTCTCACTCAAGGTTGGCAGCCCTGAAAACTATAAGATCACAATTTTCCTTTGTTTTAATGGAACGGATTAGTTTTACCTCTCTCGAGACAAAGTCCAAACCAACATTGCATTGGCAACAAACACACAGCCCGCCCGCCCTGTCACTGAACGGAAGTCGCGACACGGCTGTGCACTGTACATGTTAGAAACACCAGCCTACACAGTACGATCACACAAATTTTGAATTCACATGTTTGTTACCTCAGCTCAGACCCATGATTTTTTGATCAATTTACCCACCCATTGGTGTTATCACATCGATAATGACGCGACGTACAGTTGTGTGCAACATAGCAAATGATGTTCTTTTTTCTTACCGTACTTAAAAATCAGCACTCACATGTACAACTGCATTTGTCTGTGCAAACTTCATTACTTGTACACAGGATGAAATCCTCAAGGCAGCTGTGATGAAATATGGCAAGAACCAGTGGTCACGAATTGCATCACTGCTTCACAGGAAATCGGCCAAGCAATGCAAGGCGAGATGGTAAGATGTTACATCTGAGATGCACCAACAATTGGTGCTCGTGTTATTACCAGACAGAAACCTTCTGTCACAAAAGCGGTGAAAAAGTTTGCCAAAATAAGATTTGTTTTTGTTCGAGCATGACACTGAAACTCAAGAAGAGATGCTCAGCTTCAAATCGATGTACAGATATAATATTCTAATCGTATGTTACTGACTATTGTTACTGAATAAGAGATTGGAAATACAAACATCTTGGAAAACTACTACCAGAAGAGGGATTGTAAGTTGGAGTTCTGTTCAAGTAGAGTCAAATTTCTATTCAATCCAAGTGCACAGAGTAATTCATACAAGGTGTGCCGAGAATGTTTATTTTTGGGTACTAGTAGATTCCCAATTTAAAGAAAGTCAGATTATTCCAATGAGCAAATACTTCACATAGCTATAAATTGGAAGGGTATTTAAGACATTTTCCCCCTCCCCTCCCCCCCCCCAAAAAAAAAAAGATAAATAAACAAATGCTGTATTTTATGTTTTCTTCTTATCATCTGCTATATATATTTCAAGTTTTCAACACTGAAAATGATTTGAAATTTCATGTACATCTGTATCTGTTTTGTGTTGAAACAAATGTCCATATACAGTATTTAAGTCATACATGGTTTCCTTGAAATACATTTATAGTGGTGTTTGTATTATCTTATGCTGTAAAAGTGATGCATAGGCTGCCAGACTGAGCAATACCATTGATGTATGTTGACAGGTTCGAGTGGCTGGATCCCAGCATCAAGAAGACGGAATGGAGCAGGGAGGAGGACGAGAAGCTGCTCCACCTGGCCAAGCTCATGCCGACCCAGTGGCGCACCATCGCCCCCATTGTGGGCCGCACGGCAGCCCAGTGCCTGGAGCGCTATGAGATCCTACTGTGAGTTTAGAAATTCAGGATTCAAAACTATCATGTACTGTATGTATGCATATGTCAAGAGAGATCTATCCATGTGTGGTTACAGCTGTTTCAGGTGCCTTATTTGATTTTTATGCTTTATATAACCAGTGACAGCATAGTGTACCAAATAAGAAAACAAGAGGACTTCGCATCTAGTTGTTTTGGGACAGAAAATACAACCTACTTGCCAAGTTAACAATTGGCGTTGCTTCACTTTGTCTGGTTGAAACATTAGAAAGAAAATAAATCAGATTAATGTATTTTCATTGTAAAATATTAAAGCAGAGATGATTTAAGTTGTTTTATGAAAGTAGAATCCAACATCCTTTTATTAGTGGAGTAGCTGTTATTAAAGTCATCACAGAGAATGATATGAATTAGGCAGACTGACGTCATATTGGTTTGTTGTGGTCTCACCAAAGGGACCAAGCCCAGAAGAAAGAGGCTGATGGGGAGACGACAGAGGATCCGAGAAAGCTGAAGCCAGGGGAGATTGACCCCAACCCAGAGACCAAACCAGCCAGACCCGACCCCATAGACATGGATGAAGATGGTATGAGATGATGTTTGTGATGGTGATGATGATGATGGTGGTGGTGATGATGATGATGGTGGTGATGATGGTGATAGATGATGATGATGATCATCATCATTTTCATGATGAAAGTAGTGCAGTGTTCTGAAATAAAATGACCAAATATTGATATTGGCTGTTAATGTTGATCAGTATATCAAGCACTTTTTACTTCTCCCCCAGTTTGCTATCAAACTGCCTCACATTTCGTCATGAAATGCTTCTCTGGTATCCATTGTCATTGTTCTTGTAATTAGCTCACCTGAGCCAAAGGCTCAAGTGAGCTATTGCGATCGCCCTTCGTCCGGCGTCCGTCGTGCGTCGTGCGTCGTCCGTCGTGCGTCGTCCGTCGTCCGTCGTCCGTCGTCCGTCGTGCGTCGTGCGTAAACTTTTTACATTTTCATCTTCTTCTTGAAAACCCCATGACCGATTTTCATCAAACTTGGCAGGTAGCATCCCTAGGGGGTTAGGAACTCAATTTGTTAAAATGGGCACCATGCCCCACCCAGGGGGCCCCCAGGGGGGCCCAAACCCCCCAAAATTAAGGAATCTGTAAAAATCTTCTTCTCTAGAACCAGAAGTGATAGAGCGAAGTTAATACTATGAGTTAGTACATTGATGACTGTAGTTTCAAGTTTGTTCATGGCAGAATCAGGGGTGCCCCCCTTGGGACCCAGGGGAGGGGGGTGGGGAAGGGTTCTAATGGGGCCTAAATTGTACATTTTCATCTTCTTCTTGAGAACTCCATGACCCATTTTCACCAAACTTGGCAGGTAGCATCCCTAGGGGGTTAGGAACTCCATTTGTTAAAATGGGCACCATGACCCACCCAGGGGGCCCCCAGGGGGCCCAAACCCCCCAAAATTAAGGAATCCGCAAAAACCTTCTTCTCTAGAACCAGAAGTGATAGAGCTAGGTTAATACTATGAGTTAGCACATTGATGACTGTAGTTTCAAGTTTGTTCATGGCAGAATCAGGGGTGCCCCCCTTGGGACCCAGGGGGGGGGGGGTGGGGGTGAGGAGGGGTCCTAATGAGGCCTAAATTGTACATTTTTATCTTCTTCTTGAGAACCCCATGACCCATTTTCACCAAACTTGGCAGGTAGCATTCCTAGGGGGTTAGGATCTCAATTTGTTAAAATGGGCACCATGCCCCGCCCAGGAGGCCCCCAGGGGGCCCAAACCCCCCAAATGAAGGAATCTTTAAAAATCTTCTCTAGAATCAGAAGTTATAGAGCTGAGATAATACTATGAGTGAGTACATTAATGACTGTAGTTTCAAGTTTGTTCATAGGAGATCCAGGGGTGCCCCTCTTGGGGGTAGGGGGGAGGGGGGTGGTTGGAAGGGTCCAAATGGGGGCCTGAATTGTACATTTTCATCTTCTTCCTGAAAACCTCATGATGGATTTTTGTCAAACTTGGCAGGTAGCATTCCTAGGTGGTCAGGATCTCAATTTATCAAACTGGGCACCATGCCCCACCCAGAGGGCCCCAGGGGGCCCCAATTCCCCCAAATTAAGGAATCTTGAAAAAATTGGGCCCTTATTGTACAT
Source organism: Diadema antillarum (assembly GCF_040938485.1). Lineage (NCBI taxonomy): Eukaryota > Metazoa > Echinodermata > Echinoidea > Diadematoida > Diadematidae > Diadema > Diadema antillarum. The sequence continues at coordinate 516,523 of NW_027271720.1, forward strand.
TTTCATCTTCCACTTGAGAATGCCTCGTCAAATTTTGGTAGAGCTGTGAATAATTTAGATTAGTGACTGCGTGAAAGGTGAACTTGCGATACTCAGGTGAGCGCTAGACCCGCGGGTCTCTTGTTTTGTTTGTTTGTTTGTTTGTTTTTGCAATCACAGAGGCTTGTGCACTATATAAAATAGCCAATTTGAGAAATATTTCATATAGATGCCATGGAGGTAAAAGTGAAAACAAAGAATAAAGAGATGAATCAAATCATTATGAACATGAGTGTGCTGATATGAGCTTTCCTAAATTGTCTAGTGAAGAGTCAAGAGTCTATTTTTTCTTTAATCTGTCCACACAGAGCTTGAGATGCTGTCGGAGGCCCGCGCCCGCCTGGCCAACACCCAGGGTAAGAAAGCCAAGCGTAAGGCCCGCGAGAAGCAGCTGGAGGAGGCCCGGCGCCTCGCCGCGCTCCAGAAGCGGCGGGAGCTCCGCGCGGCCGGCATCGAGGTCAACAAGAAGCGGCGCAAAAAGCGCGGCGTGGACTACAACGCCGAGATCCCCTTCGAGAAGAAGCCGGCCCCGGGTTTCTACAACACCTCCGACGAGATGGTCGCGCCCCTCGACCCGAACTTCAAGCGCCTCAGGCGGCAGGACATGGACCCCGCTCGCCGAGATGAAATCGAAGAGGTAAACTTTCTAGAGCTCGGCGTGAGCCCACTTGTTGAGGACGGACTGATTTTGCTATTACACACATTTCCCATGGACGCCTGTGCGAGTATTCTCGGGACTCGTCTTTTATGGGTTAATTAAGGCTATCAGTATGAAGTTCCATAAATACTTCTCACTTCTCTTTTGCCCCAAAGTGTAGCTTTGATCCCAATGAGGATTTTATCAAAGTGCAAGGAGTGTAAGATCCGTTTCTAACCAAGGTTATGGAAATTGAGCTAAGCTGATAAGTCGCTTTAAAAAAAAAAATCATTTTATAAAGAGCAAATAGCAATCTTCTGTGGGACTGTATTGTGAAATAGAAATGTAATAAAATCGAAACCACAAACAGAAACCAGTGGGAGAGATGCAGTGATGCTTGCGTAAAGAGGAGTTTCACAAACTTCTGTGCAACACTGGAAAGCAATTTGTTCTCTTCAAGAGCTCACCACCATCTAAGATATTCTGTGAATAGTATTGTAGCTTCCCACTCATCAGTTACAGTTTGTAGTACCATTCTTTACTGCACCACACCCTTACGAAAGATTTTTCACTCAATATTTTGTGGTGCAGTACCTGAGTAGTAGCAAGTGTGCTTATTCAGGGGAACCTTGTCATATGTTTAGCTGCTTGAGACCACTGACGTTTCCCTTGCTATATCGGGCATCTCATTATATCAGGGATAAAAGCAAAAGGATATAAAAGGAAAGGGACCTGGGAAATCACCTCGTTATATTGGGTATATCGCTATATTCGATATCCTCATTATAACAATGTTCCACTGTACTTGGATTTGTGTTGCAATGGCAGAAAGAGCGAAAGAAGGACCGGCAGAAGCTGAAGAAGAGGAAAGAGAACGATTTGCCTGGTGCCATAGCCATGACCAACAAGTAAGTGCCCTGTCGGTAATGAGTGATTCTGTTAACACAGCACGTCTGGGAAACGTTTGTATGGTTTGGTACTGTATATTTTTGTCGCTGTAATTTCCTTATATTCAGTGTTGATAATTCATAAGGCAGTTCAGTGGTGGATCCAGGAGGGGGTGCACCGGGCGCACACCCCCCCCCCCCCCCCCCCACTTACATTGGCAACACAGTAAAGATTTAAACTCTCGTTATTCTCTCAGATTTGCCATTTTGTGCTCATTCCTTGTCGAGTTAACCCTAACCAGGCCAGGCTTTTTGGGGTGTTCTGTGGCTGAGGGGGGCTTGATTCAACCCCCCCCCCCCCCCCCGAGATCTTGGCCGTCGATCACACAGTCGCCATGAAAATTGGCACTTGCATTACCTGTGGCGTAATCTACCTCTACCACATTATACGAAAAGAAATGGAAATTTTCATTATATGGATTAATTATTCTAATATGTGCCTAATATCATACATTTTGCTCCAAATCAGAAAGTAAAGCTCCTAGAATCTTAATTTTTGGTGATAACATTCTTTGTAGCATTCCTAACAATGTACTCGAAAAAAAAAATCTGGTATCAAACTTAATTTCTTATGTATTTTATTTTTTTATAAATTTCTTGTGTCTTTGTTTTTCAAAATTTCATTTTATCATTTTTTTTCACAAAACTTATGACAGAACCTTTTTCCAGCATAATTATGATAAAATTGATTCATTTCAGCCTATGAAAGTGAAAATAGTCATATCTTTATGAATAAGGTGAGAAAACTCCATTTGCATAGACTTTACACACAAAATCACGTTTTTGAGCCATTTTCGGTCTGACAGGCATGTATAAAAGGTTGTGCAGCGTCGTAACGGTATGCACGATTTTCGCCAAAATGGTGTCAAAAGTTGCGAGAGACTCGAAAGTAAAAAGTCAGCAAACGGCGTGGTCAAAAAATTTCGCGCGGCGGAATAGTTGCGAAAAATGTCGAGGGGGGTTGATTCAATCCCCCCCCCCTGGCCTTTTTAGGGTTAAGGAATTAATCTGTTACATCTAATTCATTCTCCAAACTGAGATATGCAGAAAAATTCAGAGTTGCCAATTTGATGAGAAAAAAAGATGATATTTTCAGCCAGATTTGATGGGTAAATGGTAGCATACAGGAGGTGCACAAGGTACCGAAAAGACAATGCATAATTTCCATATCAAATTTTCATCTTAGATTATGTCTTTGCTTTCCTACAGAAGGGCTCACTACTTTTAAGACTGAATGTAAGATACAGAGTCATTATGTGTTCTCAATGTTGTGATGACTGCCACAGTTTCCATATCTGGATGCCAAGGGGCAAATTAGTCGTTTTGTAACCCCAAAACAAAAACAAGTCGCACTTACAAATGTCTTGGTTGATTTCACAGCTTGAAGGAAAGAATGAGAGTGGGGAAGACATAGCAAATTATTTTAAAGTTTAAACCCAACATCAAGTGCCACATTCATGCACCCCCAAAACATGAAATATTCTCTTTGTTTTCTTGTCTTTCAACAGAATGGCCGAGCCACTCAAGAAGCGCAGTAAGCTCGTTCTTCCGTCACCTCAGATATCGGACACAGAATTAGAAGAGGTATGCCATATGTTGCTTACTACATCTTAGTTTATATAGTGCTGCAAATTCATGGGATTTTACATAGGTTTTTAATGCTGCACCATTTAATTATGTTCCACAGTTTGACCATGTTAACCATGCCAGCATGGTGAATTAGGTTTCCTCAGCATATGGCACAGATTTCTGGGGCTTAGAAGTCAGATACACAGGAAAACTGCTCTGATGATGGAGATGGTTACCTTTTAAGAACCCGTTACAGAAGTCTCACTGACAATTGCCTAAAAATTGTACTCGATAGAAAGATGTAATGCAGTAAATGGAATTGTGATTCATTCGTAGGCTCTGTGTTTGTTTCTGGTGCAAGATACTGTCATCCCAAGCACTGTAGCTGGATTGGAAGGGAAAATTCACATTCAGTCATGTCTTGATATGGAAAATGTGGAGGTTTTTTTTTTTTTTTTTTGAGGATTTTTTGATGTAGTATAATAAGCTTGTCACAGTGTGGATCAAACCATGCTTTTTGACAGATTTGGTTAATTTCATTTTTGTGAGCGTGAACAATCATCTAGATTGAAAGTGATCCTGTAGAGGGGGTGTGGGTGGGGGAGAGAGATTTGACCCATCCCATTCCCCTCCCATAAGCTCTGATTCCATGATGGCGCAGTTATACACTAGTTACTGAAAAGAGTAATAACTTGACATTGATTTTTGCTCTTTCGTTTCTCCACTAGGTGGTCAAGCTTGGCCAGGCCAGCGAGAATGCCCGTCAGATAGCGGAGGAGGGAGCGGTCAACGGGGCGTCGGACACCCTCCTCTCGGACTACAACATGACCCCGGGACCCGGCAACCTTCGAACTCCTCGCACACCGGCTACTCACGACACAGTTCTTCAGGTAACATTCTGGTAGCTCCCTCTTCCCTGGCAGTAGAAATGGCATGTAGATTACCTATGGTGTGCAAGTGGTCTCATGAGACCTTGTTGATTATCATTTCGATCTTGATTTGGTATTCCCATTGTTTTGGGTTGTCAGTTCCTTTTACAAAGCCTAGGGTTTTAGGTAAGTGTGAAGAAAATATTGCTGACAGTTGAATGCTGTACTAGGTTTATGGCCTAACAGACCCAAAACTGAAAAACTGGTTATTTTTTTTCCCCTTGAACTTCAACTAAAAATGTGGTGTATTTTTCTTCATATGCCATTTGATTTGTAGTTCAATGGATATATGCTTTTTAGTGTAATGCAACAGAACTTATGCATTAATGATGGTTACATCCATGATTTTGCCACTTTAAATTAAAAAAAAAGTCTGAAGACTTGCTGCCTTTTAAAATGCATTATCCTCTATTGCCTTCTGCATCAATGTCAGTAAAATTCTGACTGCCATGTGTATCTTGCATTGTAGGAGGCGCAAAATATCCTCGCCCTGCAGAATGTGGAAACGCCTCTGAAAGGGGGGCACAACACGGCGGTCGGGGAGACCGACTTTGACGGCATCACTCCCAAGCGGCAGGCGACGCAGACCCCCAACTTGGCCTTCAACACTCCCTTTCGGACGCCAGGACATGGGGGCCAGGAAGGTAGGGTGGTTTTGAACTCTTGCCAAAATTATGCGAAGTTTGCTACACTTTAAATGGCACCAATGATTACGTGTAACACAAAGTAGAGCATTTACTCGCGCAGGTCTTTTGCACTTAACAAATGGGTAGTATCTGTAGACAATAGGTATACTAGTACTATTTAGTGTTGGTACCTAGCCTTGTGCTTAATTTTGGATAACCACTTTTTCGTCTCCTATTTCGGTCTCCAGTCAGGGCGTAGATTCTCCTGTCTTCATTCCATGTCCAAATGACCGATGGATGCTTTGCTAGTCATGTTCATAAGTCGTGTGTGAGGTGCTGTTAGGCCTTCATTGAAGAAAATCGTTAACCCTCTCAATATTGACCACGAGTAGTAGGCCCGTTGTTCTTTGATCCTTGAAAATCACTTAGTAGACTCTCATGTGGAAATCTTCACTCCTGTGATTTTCCAAACATTGCCTAGTATACATAAATGGACTTACTCATTTGGCAGGTCTATCTTTTCATTGTCTGGATTAGAACTAAAAAAGGGCAAACTTTATTTACAGGCAAACCCTTATGGTTGTTGCTATGGGTGTCTTTCACAGAAATTTACTCTCCAGGTAGAATCTGTTTGCTGATTCAAAAACTGTATCTTAGCACGATGGAAATTCTGGGAGAGGAAATTGAATGAGCATTTTCAGAAATTTGTCAACAATTTTTCATTCTCTATCACCAAAATTTGACAGAGACGTTTACTATGCAGATTTCTGTCCATAATTAGAATTGTAATCAAATTGTAAATGCTGCCGAAAAAAAAAAAAAGACCAGCAAAGCTATAAATGGTGTCAAGGTTACTTTGGTAAGATATGGTCATGTTGTTACTGTCATCATAATTTTATAATCCTTTACTCTTCCTCCCCCCCCCCCCCCCCACACCAGGATTGACACCCAGAATGACCCCCCGTATGGGGACAGGAGGGGGTCAGACGCCGGGCCAGACTCCACTTCGCGATAAGCTCAACATCAATCCGGAGGAGGTGTTCTCCGAGTACGGGGACGTCCAGAGTGCCAAACAGCAACAGGTGAGCTGCCAGTGCAGAAGGGATGCAGTACACAGCACTGTGTTCTTCACAGGCCAAGAGTTCAATCATTTCACAACCATGATTCTAAGATAATTGACATTGTATATTTCCAGTTAGACTGAAAGAGTTAGATCGGCGATGGTATGTTGGTGAGGGGCAAAGTGGAGTGCATGTGCAACCTATTGTGCAGAAAATCTAACCTTTAAAGGCACTATAAATTTCAGTTCAGTTTATTTCATACTGCTCATATCAGGTTACATATTTTTTTTTTAAATGTGAGTGCAAATTTTTGTACTTCTTCAACAGTAAACAAACAACGGAGTGGAGTATGCAAACATATGATTCATATGCACAGTAATTTCAATGATAACTGGTCAATATCAAAATGTACGTTTCTTGTTGTAAAAATGTTGCAGAAATATGATAGGACCAACATAAAAGCAAGCTTGTTTTGGCTGTACGCTCCATATAATCAGTAGTTGTAAATATAAAACTGAGAGCCAATAAGAAAATTCAGACCATAAAATGGTATTTAAAAAAAAGAGAGGAAGGCTGTACTGTTGTTCTGGTAAAAACTCTTCTTCATATTGCAGGGGATGTCACAAAAGGAAAAGATTTCATTTTCGCATAAAGAATGATGTGTTCGTTGAGAATGTTCTGCTATCCTGTGAATAACTACTGCTTATAGATTTATCGAAAAAATCACTGATTATGATTATCCTTGAGCAACTAGAAATTACCCGAAATGATTAAAGGTAGAGGTATAAGTCTCATGCCAGCCACTGCTGCTTGTATAGCAGTATTGTCTAGAGTGACTGATATGGATTGTGGTGTCTGTGATATAACTGTAAGAGACACTGAGCTCACTCCGTATACTTGTTTTATTGTTAGCGTGAGCTGAAAGCCAACCTACGCCGTGGCCTGTCCTCGCTGCCCACCCCCAAGAACGACTTCGAGATCGTCATCCCGGAGAACGACGAGAATCTCCTGGAGGAGCCCCAGGTCGAGACGGACCTTGTGGAGGATGCGTCCGACGTCGAGGCCAGACGGCTTGCGAAGCTCGCCGAAGAGAGTAAGTCATTAGTGATGCGATGTAAATGGTACTTTCTGTTCACTTTGCTCACGCGGGGTATTCTGATATGGGTATAGTTGATCCATTAACATCAATCAGCACCTTTGCTCTCATTCATTCAAACGTATATCGCCATAGGATATACTTGTTTCTTCAGGGGTAATATGAGATCTCACCTATTCACCTATTAAAGGGTTGGTATTGTTTTGGTTGAGATGGGGCTTCAGATTGTCAATTTTTTGTAAATGATGAGAAACCCACTTACGAAATATGCTAGAGCGTACAATTCTTAAGAGGAATTTGGAGTCTATTTTGCTGGAAATTAGTTTTGAAATGGCTGAGATAGCCAAAAACAAAGTGGTCCTAATAAAATATGGGACCTCTCTCTGCCATTTCAAAACCAAGTTTCATCAAATAAACGTTGATTTCCTTTCAGAATTGTATGCTTTTGGAATATAGTGTGTAGGGCAACTCCAGAAGAAATATATAGTGTTATGTTTCACCTCTAAAAAGGCAATATCTGCATAATAGCAAACTAACCAGGGAAGGATGTTTGTGTGTATGGCAGGGGAGAAGGAGCTGAGGAGCCGTTCTCAGCCCATTCAGCGAGGGCTCCCTAGACCCACGGACATCAATACCAGCATCCTCAGACCCAAGGACCTGGATGCACCCATTACTGATCTGCAAAAGGTAAGAGGCAGAATGAAGAATTAAGCATTTGCCCTTATTTTTGTTTCATCCAGTGCAAAAATCATTACATGTACTGTAAATGCACAAATTTTTGTGGTGCATTAAAGACACTCGGTCGTGGCGAGTGGTTTGTGCGGCACGGAGACGAACGCAACACGCTGCCTCCCCCATTCTGTATCAAATGTAGTGACCCCCGAATGAGAATAGCGCTGGCTCAATGGGTCAGCGAAAATACGGTAGGCTACAAGGGAGCTCCCTGTGCTTATCTCCTAACCCAAAATGGCTGTCCCGAGAGCTTCCGAATGGACGCACACTCTCAGTGCGCATGCGCATGAAGAGAGGCCAAAAGAGCCACACGTCTTCTGGCCTCTCTCCTCCAATCACCGCAGCTCGCGGTGACAATATTTGTGTATGATGCGTACACACACACGCACACACACACACACACACACACGCCGCAGCGTCTTCTGGCCTCTCTCCTCCAATCACCGCAGCTCGCGGTGACAATGTTTGTGTATGATGCGTACACACACACGCACACACATACACTAAAACTTGTCTCAGTGGTAGCATTACACAAACTTCGGTCGTTCGGAGTTTACGTACCATTAGGGATGGCGATCGGCTGCCTTTAATTTTTGCGCATTTCGTGCTACTTTTGGCTTGTGCAAATTCTGAAACCCGCACATTTTGAATTGGTTGGCAATCATGCAGCGCGAAGTCAAGAACCTGCAAATTTGTTTTTGAGCCACTCGGCACAAAAAAAAATTAATTGTGCAAAAATATGGATGTTAACAGTAGTATCTGTGTCGAAGATGCGCACCCCAGCCACGTGTGTGCAACACGGGCCGTGTTAACATCTACATTGGAACGAAAAGGAAAAAGTTGTGATAATGAAAACCTGTACGGTTTTGGTATAGCAGATGGGACTTCACATTAGTATTTCTTTTTGTGTGTGTATGATGCATCATTGGGCAAGTAATTGTTTCCGTGGATCTTGTGTGGGTATGATGTTTTACATCGTATCCGGGCAATTACCCCGAGAGGGCAATTACCCCCCGGCTAAATACTGGTTAGTGGTAAGCTTAGAGTAACGATTAGGGTTAGGGTTAGGGTTAGGAGTTTGAGTTAGGGATAGGATTAGGTTCAGGATTAGGATTAGGATTAGGGCCAGGGGAAGGGTGCAGGGTAATTGCCCAGGGGGTAATTGCCCTAGACCCGTTTTACATGTATGTATCTGCCCTATCAGCAACTCATAGTAATGAACCAAGACATTTTAGTAGTTCTATCAAAGTACAGGAGCTATTATGGCTCAATGGTAAAGACCACAGACCGTCGATCACAGGGTCACTGGTTCAAGTCCCCTGGCTGCAGCGGAGAGTGTTCCAGGCATGGCACATTGTCCCCATTGTCTAATCCTTTTGAGGAGGCAAAGACGCAGTAGCGGGATGAAATGAGATGCAATGGGATGGCTTGCCCGACTGGGATATATTAAGGAATGTCCGAAATGAATTGTGCACAGCTTTTTATGCAGGAACATGCAGTCAAGGAATGTTGACTGAAGTTGAAAGTTACTGAAGAGCATATCCTTGAGTGCAGATATTCGTTGAAGGTTTTCGAATGTACTTGGTAGTTAGACAAAGATCAGTTAAGTCAGGCTAATCTTTCCTGCGCACAGCCTTCCATGCTATCATGTCTTTAAAGCTGTGAGTCTTGCGGTTGCTTGCTTAATAACGTTAAGGGTTTCCCTAGCAGTCACATAAAGCAAATCAGTTTTGAATTGAAATTAAGATATGTACAACTAGCAATTTTTGCTGGGTTTAAGAGGAAAATATCAATATATTTTTCCCCCAAGGCCGAGGAGATGATCAAGGAAGAGATGATCACCATGCTACACTATGACTCCCTCAAGAACCCCGTTGGGGAGCAGGGCGGGGCTCGAAAGGGGGAGAAGCCAGCACCCAAGGCTAACCCAGCAGTCCATGTGGCCTTCCTGGAACAGAATCCTTACCACCAGTACGATGAGACGGAAATGGCCAAGGTGAGTTGGGGTGGGGGGATATGTCCTTACATCATGGAAAGTTTTTGTCTTTGTTCTATCGCTTCACACTTAAGTTTGCCTTTGTAATTATAATGGTCATATTTATAAAGACCTCAAATTGCGGCAGTCAAACTTGGTGTCAAATTATCTGATATCGTCTCATATTCTTTAAGCCCAGACTGGCCATTGAGTTAGATATCAGGAGTATAAGATTCTGATGTGGTTTCATGGTTTCACCGTGAAAGAAACCACTTTTACAGTAGATGTCATCCCGTGAATGAACTGATGTACAGATTTAGGTGTTCACCTCATGACCTTTCTATGGAGTGGGCTGAGTTAAGGGAACATGATTCGTAGATTAGGGCCCTCCATCTTTCATACCTTTGCAGAAGCACATGTTTGAAATACCTAACCCCACAGAGCGTGCATTTGCCACTGCTTTGCCTCTGCATTTTGTCATTATATGATTTCTCCCCTCCTATGTTCATACTCTGAAGGGATGGCATTATGCTTCATTTTAACACATGCCAACCACAATAAAGATGATTATGAGATCATGATGAGAAAGAAAAAGTAGTATTTCAAATTGTTTATTTCCATTCTGTCTTCATGGTGGTTAGATGATATAAATGGATGTCAAATATGTGAGGGAAAATATGTAACCTATGCTCAGCATTACTTCTTTTCTCATTACTATTTTGTTTGTTTGCCATTTTCTTCTTTTTTCTTTTTTTTTGATAGATCGCATTGACACTAAAATGTCATACAGCAGAGTGCAAATTGTTGGTAGAGTAAAAAAAAGTGGGGAAAAAGTCCTCATCGCCTATTTTTTACATGGTCCATACACCCTTGCCCTGTGGTTGCTTGGTTGCTCATGAACATGTAATGTTGCATCCATGGCTGTGTGAAATATATCCAAACTCTCTCAACTCAAACTCAAATTGGGAATGAATCACTATTCATTCATAATCCTTGTTGTGGTGCGTTACAGGCCAGGGAGCTGCTACAGGGGGAGATGGAGGTGGTCAAGGCCGGCATGGCCCACGGGGACCTGCCCCAGGAAGCCTACACCCAGGTGTGGGAGGAGTGCCTCAGCCAGGTCCTCTACATCCCCTCCAAGAACAGGTACACCAGGGCCAACGCTGCCAGCAAGAAGGACCGCATCGAGTCCGCCGAGAAAAAACTGGAGGTAATTGAAAAGTTTGTAACTTGCATTTGTTGGTTGACTGTCGCTCTCATTTTGTTGCCTCTTCTTTGTACTCCATGTTAGGGCTTGCTGCTTGTTCAGCCCCCCCCCCCCACCCCTTCACTCATGATGTTGCTATTTCACTCTTTTCCCATTCTTTATCCCTCTGTTGTTCCTTATGTAGTTTGATGTTACCTCCCTATTCGTCCTTATCCTTCACAGGTTGCCCCGTATGATCCTTGGAATCATCACTGACCCACCTCTGCCTTTTGTCTATCCACCTTCTTGCTTTAATCCCCCTCCCTTACTTGTTGGGCTCTCTGCCCATGACTTCTAATCCATCCCTTTTGTTTTCTTTGTTCTGTCTGTGTCCCTAGCCCTCCGCTGACTGTGCTTGTTGTGTGTAGTCCTTTGTGATTGCTTTCCCCGCCTGTTTGTCATTTTGCCTCTGACAAAGAATCTTCTAGGATGGAAAGCTCAGGCCACTTTTGACTCCATTTTGCTCTATTTTCTCACCACTATTGGATATTAAAGAAAGCAGTTTTCAGCAGCTTATTTTTTTGCTACATGTAATTGAAAAAAAAAAATAGGCAAAAATGATGAACTGAACCAACTCTCTTCCAAGGCACTGCATTTTCCTTAATTCTGTCCAGTCTTACAGATATTGTGTTCAGCAGTTCTTTGAACTCTTGTGGCAAGCCAAGTAATTTAATCCCTCTCATTCTTGCAGAACTGCATCTCCCAAACTTCATTTTCAACCAGAGTGCCTGTTGTTTGATCTACACTGATGTGAATCCCTCAGTTGGAATATATTTCGCCTATGCTTAATGATAAGTCACATGACACATATTTCTAAAAATGTTGGTCTGCAGTTCCATTCATGTTTGTAATTTGTTATTCATGGAGGATTTACTAATCTTATTTTATTTCCTGGCAATGTTATCACTTCTACCAGTAAATGGGAATGTGTAAGTGCACTCATATTATTACAAGATCAGTCATGAGTAATTTAACAATAGTTCAAGCTGTTATTAATGGATACTAATACATCTATGCAGTTTTTTTATTACTGGCCAATAACTTCTCTTCCTCTCCCTCCCTTTCTTGTGCTCCCCCACCCCCCACTTCCAGACCAACCGCGGCGTCATGACGCGGGAGGCCAAGCGAGCGGCCAAGCTGGAGAAGAAGCTGAAGATCCTCCTGGGCGGCTACCAGTCCCGCTCCCAGGGCCTGGCCAAGCAGCTGGGCGAGCTGCAGGAGGAGACGGAGCAGGCCTACGTGGAGCTGGGCACCTTCCAGGAGCTGCAGAGAAACGAGGACCAAGCCATCCCCCGCAGGATGGAGGTAAGGAGCGAAGGGGGAAGTGTCGAGAATCTCCGGCTCTTGTAGTGAAGAAGGAGATGTATTCTATGGTGCCATACATACTACTGTAAAAGCTGTTATTTTCACATACAGATATTTTCACTAACGAGGTCACAGACATTTTTGTGAGGTAATTTTTTGTCTGTGGTTTGACACCGAGGCTACATAAGTGCACTTGCCCTGTCCGTTCACTCCGCCAATTTACTGTACATGTACTCGGTATATGACTGAGTACACTAAGATGAGATCAAGTGGTGATATTTTTACGTGTTGTTAAGTCTGTTGCCCAACAGTGAGTCATGAAATTCGCAGAAATTAAGCCCTCCCGAAAATAACAGCTTTTATCGTATTCCCGCAGAAGAAGGATATTGTGGTATACTTTGTCAAATGAAGCAATTTGTGTGATTACTGGTACAATGGAACCTTATTATATAGAGGTCAGATATAAGATATGATTTAGCAAGTCCCAACTCCTTCTACTTCTTTGTTTTTGTACCCCTATACCCGGTGTCCCAAAAAAAGCGGAATGGTGGATTTTCAGTACCTTGCGTTCAAAAAGTGACATATTTTTTGACATCATTAGAAAGAACATCTTCCGCAGAAGACAATGATACCAAAATCATTAAATTTGGTTCAGTACTTTTTATTCTACTCCAATTTCTGTAAATGCAGTCATTTTCAAATTTCGTTGGATTTTTGCGACTTATGAGATAATAATTTGGGCGCGACACGCGATCCATACGGTGAATATTGTGTAAGCTTGGTGATCCATGTCAACAAAAGATACAGCTTTCACAGTGGGCTCAGGCCAGGAAAAAGCAGTGTGTGTGTGCGCGCCCAATGTGAAAGCTGTATCTTTTTTTTGACGTGGATCAACGAGCTTACACAATTCACCGTATGGAACGCGTGTCGCACCCAAATTATTATCACTTTTAGAAAGCAAGGTACTGAAAATCCACCGTTCTGCTTTTTTTTGGGACACCTGGTATAGTGAGAAACCTGATGTGGCAAGATAATTGTCATGGTTTTTAGTTTCTCATACTTATGAGATTCTCCTGTATTTCCTTAGTCACCTGCCACAATATCAAAGCTTCCTTTGCAATTTCTCATTTTCAGGGATTATCAGATTTTGTAGAATATGATCAGATTATTTATGAGGCTGGTGAAGCTCTGTGTTTATATAGGACAAAGTGTTCTGATACTGAGCTGCATTTTCATTTTTTTAAAAGCACATGTCAACCTATACTGCTAATCATTTGGACATGGCAGCTCTGCATTAAAAAGCAAAGAAACTGGCACGCTCATATTGTCTTGTGTTGAAGTAGCTATGCATTGTAAGCTACTGCAGTGTGAAATGTAGCTGAAGCATTTGCACATTCCAAATTTTCCCATATTTTCTCCATATATTCGAAGTGTTTGCAAGATGCAGCATTAACCCTTGCCAACTCTCTTTCATTTCCATACTTTCCCCTCCTCTTCAGTCGCTCACGGAGGACGTCAAACGTCAGAGTGACCGCGAGAGGGAGCTACAGCAGCGCTACTCCGACCTGATGTTTGAGCGGGAGATGCTGAACGCACAGATACAGAAGCTCGAGATGCAACACGGAGTGCGGTGAAAGCAAAAACGAAATGAACGAAACAAAATAAATTGAAACGATAGAGCAAGCAGTATTCCTCGGCTGACTAACACCAGTGGAGCATTTGCAGTGGTGATGATGGCTCAGGATACTAAAAGACATGTGTGTCCAGTATGAAGTCATTCTTCAATATCTGGTTGAGAGATATGGGAAAATGGTCGATCATTCCCCTCCCCCCCCCCCCCCTTCCAATTAGTCAGTCATGTTGACTGTCTAAGAAAGTACATGACAGCAAGGACAGTGTTTACAAATAGATGATCAGTGGTGATAAGTGATATATCTTAGTAATGATAATCAGTCTAATGACAATGCACTCATTTTTTATATCAGTATAGGAGTCCATATGTGCTCAAGCTCAGATCCTTCAAAAGCAAGGGGAAGGAAAGTATAAGAGAAGGGAAGTATATGTGAGTGTTCCCCCTTTTTTTTTTTATGCCTCCGCCACGAAGTGGTGCCGGAGGCATTATGTTTTCGGGTTGTCCGTCCGTCCGTCCGTCCGTCCTTCCGTCCGTCCGTAATGAATTTTGTGGACAGGGTAACTACCAAAACCTTATGAGGTATCCTAATGAAACTTGGCATGTATGTGTATTAGGGGGTGAAGTTGTGCCTATCAACTTTTGGGTGCACATGCTCAAGGTCAAAGGTCAAAAGGTCAAGGTCAAATGCTTAAAATTTCACTATTTCCCCCATATCTATGCAATGCCTGAAGATATTTTCTTGAAACTTAGTGTATACATGTACTACCCAATTAAAATTCTCTGGTGAAAGTTTGGGGTCATGAGGTCAAAAGGTCAGGGGTCAAAAGGTCAAGTAAAATGTTAAAATTTCACTTTTTTCTCTGTATCTTGGAAATTGTTCAAGGTATATTCATGGAACATAGTGTATATGCATCTACTGACTGGCAGTGGTTATCTAGGGAACTTAGGGTTCATGGGGTCAAAGGTCAGGGGTCAAAGGTCAAGGGCAATACTTCAAAATCTTACTATTTTCCTTATATTTATGCAATGCCAGCAGGATATTTTTTTTTTAAACTTGATGTATCATGTCTAACCCAATAGAGATTCTCTGGGATTTTTTTTTTTTTGCCAAGAAGGTCAAAGGTCAAAAGGTCAAAGATCAAGTGAAAGTGCTGAACTTACTTTTTTCTCCATATCTCGGAAGTGGCTCAAGTTATCTTGAAACTTAGTACATGCTGAATTTATGTATGTTCTGCCTGACAGTGCTTCTCTTATGAATCAAAGGCCAGATGAAAATGATAACAATTTACTGTTCAATACAGAAATTGCGCTTTTTCTCCATACCTTGAAAATTACTCAGTGCATAAACTTATGAAATGGTCAAAGTCAAGTTAAAGTTCTTAAATCCCCAAATACATGCTCTCCTATTCATCCAATTAAACATAGGTCAAGGAAGGTAAACATTCAATACATTTGTGACAAACATGTCATTTTAATATTTTGCCAATTTTGTGAAAATGTAATCACACATTGTCCACATGTACTATAGACCTATTAGGAGAATCATGCATTATGGCGGAGGCATACCAGTCGCCATAGCGACATTTCTAGTTTAAATTTGTTTTGCTTTTGGCGAGTGTTTGTAATTATGTCTGTAATAGTTGAACTTGGATGTTGGTATGTTTTGTGTGCAAGAAGGTCATTATTGCTGAAATGGCTTATCAAATCACATATCCTGCAAAGATTCATCAGTTGTGCCATTTTGTATGTAAAACCCTTTGATGCTTAGATTGGAATGATAGATTATTAATTCCATGATAAAAGCGCAACAATTTTATGTAATAAAATTTTATTGAATATTCAATATACAAATGTTCATAGACTTTTTTGCTACAATGTAATCAAAATCGAGACAAATGCCATTCTTTGATAATCATTTTGTTCGTGTTGTTGCCATTGATGATGTCTGTTCGTCCCCCAAAATGGACAGTGACATGAAGTGCAGATTCTCTGCGACATTCCACCAAAATTACTTTGTACTGCAGAGCAGTGTAGTGACAGAAGCTTCATCAGCACCTTCCCTGAAAAAGTACATGTACATGCATTGATATTAATGAGGTAACTTTATGATATGTGTACATGTATATGATGTTTATTAAAGTGCCGATAGCATATTATAGCTTGTAGCGTTTGCTTGGCTGGATTCAGAATCCAATATAGTGTGCTGGCCTCAGAAGGCAGCCACAGGGAAATCACAAGATTTGTTCTCTCACTGGTAAAGATGCAAATGATAGGCTAACAAGTGGCTCTTTGATCTAAGTTGCTGATGAGGAAGTGTTTTGTTTTGTTTTTTTTAACACTGGACTTTCACAGTAGACTGCTAAATGTATCTGGATAACTTCAGAAAAAAAAGAAAAATTCAAAGGTCAGGGATGGGAAAATATACATTGTACCTTTTAAGTGCAACGATATTGTGTGCATGATTGAAGAAAGGGGGGGGGGGGGAGAAAAGAAGAAGGGCATGGCCAGTTTTGTGAACATGCAATGTTTGACCATTTACAATTTATGACAAACCACTGTACATTTCAAAAAGTGAGAAGGCTGAAAATGTTCAGCAGAGCAGGCTGGTCCCGTTGTTGCCTAAGAGTTGGAGCTGCAAGAAATCTCTCATTCTCAAAGGAAGGGAAGGCAAGATTATTCATGAATGAGTTCTGCATGTTCTGTAAATAGCTTTCAAAGAAATACATGTACGCACATAAGAGAGCAGCGGGTCATCATTCAAGATCTTAAATTCAACAATGATGTGAATTAACCTGTATTACGATGTACAATGTATATTAATTGATAGTGTAACTCCTCCGTATGCATTTGCATCGTGGCAACAGTGTACAATTAATCGTGATGGAAAAGCCATGAATATGACGCTTGAATGGTTCCCAACATCCGCACTGAAAATACATTTGTAAATATGCAGTGTATCATGTATATTTTCAAGTGTAGATACACACATGCACAGACACACACATGCAAGCTTAGGTGCATACATGTACTAATTTGCATCAATAAAACACGTATTTTTGTCTCAAGACAATATCTTCTGGTTGTTGCTCCTCATAATGTGTTATTGGTTGTCTTGATGCAGTATTTATATTGAGAGAGAAGAACACAATACAGGCAGAGTCACTCAAGATCATCAGATCAGAAAAAAAAAAGTTTATTAATCATTATTATCCAATATAAATGTGTTCACTGTTTTTTTTCACATTTTACAAATCAATTAAGCAGTCTCATGCTTAATTGCTCTCTCTTTCTCTCTCTCTCTCTCTACCGCTCTGAAGCACACACACACACACACATATTTCACTGATACAATACCTCTAGTCTACATACACTCACTGGTATTCGAAATGTCTGTACAACGTGTAATAGGATATTCTCGAGACCAATGTACATAATCATAATATGTGATAGACATCGAATTACACCGTGCATGTGGGCAAATAAGAGTGGACACTCCAAGGCAGCTAACCCTCTGAACACGGTGACAACTGTGCGTACTTTCCACCTGGTTGTACAGGTTTAAACAATCAATATGTAAAAGTCATGATGCATAATATGCCTTCTTTTTTGTACTAGAATTCACATTGGTAAAGAAATATAAAGAGGGATTGAAGTGCTCAATATTACAGATATTGGCAAGTCTCCACTCAAATCATAACATTAAATCTTGCTATCTGGCTGGTGCGAACTTTCATATTTTGTTATATGGAATGGGTATCCAAATTTGATGAAATACCATAATATACCAATATATATCGGGGGGGGGGGGGGGGGGGGTGACAGTAGACCCAACTTGCTTAAAAAAGAAAAAAATCTGTAAAAATCTGTAACTTACAGAAAATATGTCAAGTGCATTAAACAGCGAACATTTTAATGAATTTGAATTGCCAATAACAGTCTGAAAATGGGTTTTTGGGCAGAATGAAGAAATCTGAAATCAAATTACACTAAACTCTCACATCCTTGATATATGGACATCAAGCTTGAGTTAGCTAAATGATCTGTGATGTACACTGGAATTTGGTGATCACTCAGAAGAACGCATGTTGTATGTTCACCTTGATCAAGTAAATTATGTCACATATCATCACCAGTTTGGTAAGTTCACCAAGATATTTCTCCATTTTTATTTTTTTTATTATTATTTTTTTTTTTTTTTTTTTTTTTTTTTTTTTTTTTTTTTTTTTTGGGGGGGGGGGGAAGGGGCTGGCAGACTTTATGGTTTGGTTTAGTAAACTGTGTACTTTGAAATACACTTGCCGCTATGGGCAATAACTAGGAGAAAGATGCAGATAAGTACCCCCAACTGCACCTGGAGTGAAGAAAAAAAGGAACAGTACAGAGACCAACAATGTGATTGACATAAAGCATGTGGCACTGATAGGGGCTTGCCACATTCAGTCATAAAACAGCATTCTGTCCTAAAACACGATCATAAAACATCAATCATGGACACAAGGCCATCTAGTTACATAAATGGTTTCCACTTGACATTTTACAGTAGCAACAAAAAGTCTAAAATTAGGCCCATTTATACTTGCTTGGAAAAATCGTGATTTTTTGAAACATCGCGAAGTTTGAGGCAAAGTTAGCGAGTGTAAACCCAAGCTGCAGAAATATCGTGATTTTTCATCACGTGACTTTTGGTATCGGATTGTACCGGGAGTTTACGCGGGCTCCTGATCCCTCTTTGGAACGTGTAGAGAGTACGTCGGTCACTGGCCAGAGAACTAGTACACACGGTATAGACAGCTGTGTACAGGTCTAAACGGCCGATCCTCGATCGGCTCGTGGTCTGTCACCTCCCTCTCCCTGATGAAACTAGTACATGAAAACTACTAATAGTAGCAAACCTGAAGTTCTCCAACCACGTATCATCACCCCATGACGACTTAACAAAATAATGTTTTCCCAGAAAATGCGTTGATTCAGATTGTGGGAGTGCCCGTACGTACTGCTCTCGATATACGTTGTTTGTGGAATACAGGAGTACGTAACAAGTGTGAGTTCTTGCTGTCGCCTGATAAAATACTAACCAGTCCTAACTTCCAAGTCCTACTTCTCACTTTCGTCATATCGGCAAAATTTCATGATCCTCCTGAATGCTACTGTAGATGAAGTTTTACACACCTACTTCGTATGTGATCTAATACAGCAAGCTCTATAGTTTTACCGTAAGTAAACAGTCTCGAGAAGCACAAATTTATGTGTGCATTGCACTGATAAAAAGCCCTGGCTCAACATTCCAACCAGCTAGAATAGCGCGCGCTTCCACTCAGCTACCGTGTTGAAAAGAGGTAAATTACGCATGCGCACTACCGACCAAAAAATCGCGATGTTTCGTGAAGCTCAAACTTCGCATGCTTTTGCGCAAGTGTAAACGGTGGACCAAAATATCGCGATTTTAAAAATCGCGATGTTAGTAAGTGTAAATGCGGCTCCTGAAGCCACATTGAAACTGTCCCTTTTGGCTACTTCAACAGGGAGCCTGGCATCCAGCATACCACTAACAAACAAAAAAAGGGTCTGACTGCACAAACAGTGGAACACTTGGGCATTAAAACTCTGCACAAACTTCTAGGTGCCTCTTACGCACAAATACAAGATGGATTATTTTTCTTTTCAACATATGTAAAGTTAGAGCCCACACACAAAACATCAATGCTCCACTCTTGTTCCTCATTACTTTCTCCATCCCAACTACAGAGGAACCTTGGTTACACAGAGGTCAGAAATAACAAACTCTCTTTTAATGAGGTAGTTGACATTGTAGTAGGTCCAAATCTTGATATCTTCGTTTCTTGTACCCTGATATAGTGAGAAACCTGTTGTAACGAGGTACAGTGGACTCCCGTTTAACAAAGTCCCCGGGACCGGCAGTTTTCTTTCGTTACATCAAAATTTGGTTATAACCGAAACAATAAAAAACATTGACCGGATAATGTTGGGGCCTGGATTATTACTTTGTTGTAACCAGAATTTCGTTATAACTGTGTTCTTTATAAAGGGAGTGCACTTAATTGAGAAACCTGTTGTAACAAGGTAATTGTGATGGTTTTGTGGTCCTCATTATAGCAAAGTTCCCCTGTACACTGTCATTCTCTTGTCTCAAAGTCGCTCGATGGAAGCATTTGGCTCCCTATATCCGCTCATCGTTTCGCGTTTTGCTCCACCCGTGATCTCGGCCACCGCTCCTCCATCTGCTGCCCAAGTGAAACTCAATTTGTCAGCCCCGATCATTCCGTTCCAAGCTGTGCATAGACGAGCAATGCTAGTCCCACATGTATCAACAGCGAGTGAGATCCTCGGTCCGTCAGAGTCCATTCTACTACTTCCCTCTTCATCCTCTTACACGGCCGTCCCCCTCTCCAGGTTTTGCTTGATCTCGGCGGTGTACTTGCCGTAGAAGCGCTCGATCTTCTTGTTGAATCGCATGTTCCTCTCGTTGATGTAGTCGACGTCGTCCTCCTCATTGAATGCTCTTCTCCTGCTGTACTTGGCTTTCTTCTCGATCCTGTGAGGGAGATTTAAATATAAAGGAGTGAAAATTGGGGAAAAAAGACAATAAACACACAAATGCGATAAAAATTAACTAGAAATGTCGCTATGGCGACTGATGCCTCCGCCATAATGCATGATTCTCCCAATAGGCGTATAGTACAATGTCTTCACAATGTGTGATCCATGACAGTTTCACATAACTGGCAAAATATTGAAATGACAGGTTTGTCAGAAATGTCTTGAACTGGGTTTGCTTTAATTTTCTAAGAGTGCAGGTACACATATTTGGGGAATTGAGAATTTTTACTTGAATTCTGACAGACCTTTTTATAAGTTTATGCATTGAGTAATTTCCAAGGTATGAAGAAAGAGTGTAATGACGGTACAAAATGGATTTTTTTTTTTTTTTTTTTTTTGGGGGGGGAGGGCTTCGAAACCTGGCCTTTGACATTTAACCTTTGACCTTTGACCTTCTGGCTGGAAATTTCCAAGAGAATCTCTTTTAGGTAATGCATGTAATAAGTTTTGAAACTAATAATGCAAGCATTGCATATACTAGCATATGAGGGAAATAGTAAAATTTTGAGGAGTTGACCTTGACCTTTGACCCCTGACTATTGACCCATGACCCCTAAATTCCCTAGATAATCCCTGCCAGTCAGTACATGCGTAAGTACCAAGTTCCACGAAGATACATTGAACCATTTGCGAGAAAAGTGATATTGCAACATTTTCACCTAACCTTTGACCTTTTGACCTTTGACCTTATGACATGAAACTCTCTCTGGAGAATCTTTACACAGTAGTACATGTCCACACCAAGTTTCAAGAAAATACCTTTGGGCATTGCATAGATATGGGGGAAATTGCAACATTTGTAGCATTTGACCTTGACCTTTTGACCTTTGACCTCTTGCCAATGTCACTAAAATCATATCAACTAATTGTCCCATCATACATCATCCTTGGACCAAGTTTGGTGAAAGCTGCTTCATCCAGTTTTGAGTTATCACGTAAACAGATAAATTTTAGGATTTGACCTTGATCTTTGACCTTTGACCTCTGTCCGATTTCACTGAAAAACTAATCAAGTAATTGTCCCATCATACATCATCCTCCAACAAGGTTTGGTGAAATTTACTCCATCCAGTCTTGAGTTATCGCATAAACGGATACAATTTCATGATTTGACCTTGACCTTTGACCTTTAGTCGATTTCACCCCAAATCTAATCAAATTATTGCCCCATCATACTTCATACTTGGACCAAGTTTGGTAAAATTCCAGTAAATATTACTCAAGTTATCGCGTAAACGAAAGCGGACGGACGGACGTACGGACGTACAGACGTACGGACGTACGTACGGACGTACGGACGGACGGACAACCCGAAAACATAATGCCTCCGGCACCACTTCGTGGCGGAGGCATAAAAATTTTGGTTGAATCCTGCTCATAAGTTAATTGCCATGCTGTAATCAGATTCGTGATCTGGGCCCTGTTACATAAAGTTGAGATCAAGCTCGTTCCTGAAAATCTAGGCACTGTTGCATAACATGATGCAATCAAACGTAAGTCAGCAAATCAAACATAAGTCTGTGAATACTCACTTCTGATTGGCTGTTACGTGACTTATGTTTGATTTTCTGACTCAAGTTTGATTGAATCTTTTTACGCAACAGGATCCAGGTCCTGATTTCTTGGGACTTGCTTCTCCAGCATGTTCTCACAATTTAGACACATTTTATGTCTGCAAACAAGATATTCTATGCATCACTGCAACAACTCAACCACAGACGAATCATGAAGAACTGATATGACAGTGTGCCTGTTCTAAGCTGAAGGATGCAACATTATTCCATCACTTGATGCCAGTTTGTTACACGCCCCTGGGCAGCATTTGCTTTCTCCAACATTGTCAATCTCAATAAGAAATTCACTCTCACCGTGAGATGTCGTTGAACTCTTCATATGAGTATTAGGTAAAATAGAAAGTGTTACAGTTGAACCTCTCTTATCCGGCCTCCCTTTATCCGGATCTCTCTATTATACGGACGCAATCTCGCCGTGATTTCTTTTTTAAAAATAATTACGGGAGGAAAGGGGGATTCCCAACTCAATCTAACAATGGCGACCTACAGTCGACTTTGCCGAGCCGTGATGATCAAATTTTGAAGCGTAGTTTCGTCGACTCGTACTGTTTATTTTCAAGATCTACTTGATCCATTTCTTAATAATTATTCAGGTAAATCATCCCAAGAATTTATAAAAGAAAATGATTTCATTCTTGCAAACACAAACCTCTATTTTGGAGTCTGTTACTGAGTGTAACAATGAAAAGGTTGCAGTATACACATTACTACATGTGGTACTACAATGGGCTACATCAGTACATAATGTATTAAAAACATTGAGTCTCCTGTATCCGGCCAAATCCCTTATCCAGATGAGCCCCGGTCCCGACTCGTCCGGATACGAGAGGTTCAACTGTACTTCAAATAGATCAGTTCTTCCACTCACTGTTTTTCCAAGTCTTCCACCATCCTGTTGACACCCTCCTCCGTGTCTTGAAACTCAACCTGCGTCAGAGTGTTTTGGTCGGGGTAGAGGTCCTCTCCTCTGCACAAACAAAAAAATATAAATATGATAAGAGGGGAATCACTGGCAAACATTAGAAAGGGTCCCTTGACGTGCATACAGAATAAGGGCAATCTCTGGAAAGGCAGACACAGAAATAAATAAATTTTCTGTACAAGCTGGACATTTGCACTGTTTATATACGTGTTCACCATGGTATGATACCCACAGTTGCCCGTGATAATATAGGAAGAGATTGTATGTGCAATTGGCAAAACATGGAGATGATTTGGTATGCACACAGCAGTTCATGCAGAAATAGTGTACATGCTGTTTTGATCAGCTAAAAAAAAAAAAATGGCTGTCCTTGCGCAAATGCAGTGTGTTTGTGTGTGGGTCCATTCTCCATACTCTGTTGCTTGATTGTGTGTATCCATGAACTCTTGTATATAGTAGTACTATGAATCTGAAGCAACCCCCCCCCCCCCCCCCCCAAACAAAAGACCTCTCACAAAGCACTTATACCGTAGTGTTTGTTGCGGAAAATAGTTGCACGTTTGACAATAGATGCACATTTTGTTGATTAGGTACGAGGAAGATTTCACTTTCGTACATTCATTGCTGATGCTAACCACTTCCTCATATTTGCTTGTGCAATACTTGACAGAATAACATTAAATTAAGGCAAAAACATTGAATGGCATCAGGCTAAGCCAATGATGCATCAAAGCAAATAATGATAATAATGTATTACATTTAAACCTCATACCTCTTGATACAGAAGTTTCCACATGCTTTACAACAGATTCACAATATGAACTTTTACTCAAACCTTACTAAAACAAATTTGGTCATAGTTGTTGTTTACAACATAACAAACGCGAACAAGTCAGAAAACAGGAATGACAATGCTGAGACAAGCATTTGAAATATTGAAGAACATTTCAAGCATAGTTGTACAATTCTGCAGTCAAAATAATAACCATAACAAAACGAGATACAACCAGTTGGGGTCTAATTCAACAGTGATATACATCTCTTACAAAGGTTCAAGACATTTCTCTAAAGGTCATAACAGTAAGCAAATAATCAACGTTGATGAAGGTGATGGGACAAACTATCACTTCCGAGGCGATCTGGATGTAGCTATCTTTCCGAAGCGCAGCTGAGGAAAGATAGCGTACACATTCAGATCGCCGAGGAAGTGATAGTTTGTGTCATTGCCTGAAACTAAAAGTTGATTATTTGCTTTATATTCCACATCTAGGGTCCTAGAAATTCCCATTTTATTCCACATCTGAAACCGTTTTGGCTGTCTTTAGGTATCATTAGGGCTTAGGCTACGTGTGCGCGTAGATGACAAAACAATGAAGTTGCTGCGCGCACCGCGCGGCACCGAAGTGAAAGTGCATTGCACCGTGTACTATCAAGTGACCTAGATCACATGATAGTCCACAGTGCAACGCACTTTTATTTCGCGCGTACTCATCTTGCGTTAGGACTATGTGGACTGTGTGGAGATCAGCGAAACAAAAGGAACTATCAACATAGAGTGTAACGAACTTTTCTTCTCAGGTGATGTGATGGGCAAAACTACGCTTCATCACGTGATCAGCTCTGGACCAATCCTATTGCAACATTCTGCGGAATATAATACTGAATACTAAAGCACTTACAATTTCTCCTTCTGCCTTTCATAGTTCTGGAGGTCAGGCTTCATCTGTTTTGTCAGTCGCTGGTACTGCCTGAAAGTTGCTTGCTCATAGTCTGAAATGTTGGAAAATGGCAGAAAAAGATGGGAAGAACTTATCAACTGGAGGTTTGATGAGAAGGAAAGAAAATTCTTTTGTTGGATCTGTGTATAATATTTTCAGAACTAATCAAATTCACACTTCTGTATATGAATAAAAAGGAGTTTAGAAACTCAAGACATCCTCTTGTTATTTGACAATGAAGTCAACCTTACTAATATTCTCCTTTTTAAGTAAACTCATTGCAAATTCTTGCCTTTCAAGTCAACTGTAGAAACAAAGACAACCCTGCTAATTTAGAGCCTAGTCTGGACTGATCTGATTTGATGCGTATATAAGGCATAAATGTAAATACGGTGACAAGAATTACCTGGACATTTTGTGGCACATTTCCAAATGCTGCTATGAAAAGAAAAAAAAAAAGAAGAGAAATTGTCATCTTCACACCATCTCATCATGAAAAATCAAATTTTAAACAAGACATATGTACTATTTTTATGAGAAAAAAAAGAAAGAGCGCACAGACGATGAACTTGGAAACTTAGTTTTCTGCTGCCTGACAGAACAGAGTCAAAATACAGCAAATCTGACCTCGGAGAAAGAGGAGTTACATATAAAGTCAATTCAACACCACACATGGAGATGAACCGAGTCTGAGTGCAGGACAAGAAAGAACACTGCTGGGAGTCTAATGCACTGACCTGCAAAGCCCTGGTCGGGATTCCTCTTCTTCTTCTTCTTCTCAAACCTCTCCGCATCCTCAGCCGACACGTCCAAGAGTCGCATCCTGTCGTAGTCTTCTCCACGAGCAGCTGCAGCCTGTGAGGGTAGATGGAGAGTGAAGGCGGTATTCAAGATGATCAATAAAACCATGTTTAGCTATAAATGCAGGACGGAATAAGTTGGAAGAAAATTTGTACTGTTCTTTTTTTTAACACTACCAGCTCTTTATTGTGATCTAAAGAATTCTGTGTCCTTACTCGAAAGCCAAAACTTTGTCAAGTCTATATAGAAGAGGGGATACATTTTCTCCTCTGCATTCTATTTTGCATATATATTGCCAAATGAGCAAAATTTGAATGGATTGTTGCTTACTTCTACTTGCACCTGTTTTGATTTCTTGCACCAAGATAGCAAAAGGAGGCAATTTTATGCATTTTGTTTGTCTTTCTATTTTTTTAGTCCAAAGCAAAATACATTGTATTGGATTAAGAAATGAGAATAAGCGATAGAACATGCATGCATTCTTATTCACATCAAATGTTGTCTCACAGACACTTGGTGCAAAAGAGTAGTAAGTTTCCCTCCTCAATAGAGAGGTTATGCTCCAAGAAGTGTTGCTGTTACCTTTCTCTCTTCTTCGTCTTTGAGAATCCACTCCGATCGTCGCTTCTGAGCCTCGTGGTTAGCCGGCAGCTTGTTCCTTCTGTCCTCCTCCACCACCTCCACATGATTCATCTTGCGCGCTTCATTCTGTTGCAAGATACAAAAGCTATTATGAAAATGAAATGGTATTTACACACATCCCCAATCCCGCGTTCCTCGTGTGAGCTGCACGATCGAGATATATCTGCGAAGAAATCACTCAAGCAAATAGGCACTAAAGCGTTTGGGAATTACACCCAACTTAACAGTTGATGAATTGCAAATTCCATCACACTACAGCAGCAATATGTTACAAAGTTCTGTGCAGCATTTTTGCACATTTATACCAAGTGTGGGGCATTCTTAGGTAATAGTGTTGGAGGCAATATCTCTTCTAAGCTTCCCTGTTTATGCTGTTGACCAACAAATAAAGACAAGATTTTAGTCATTACAGCAATGAGTTCATGAGAACAACTTTAAAAACTATAAAGTCTTCTTACAAAGGTCATTTGAGGACATATACATCAAATCACACTTTTTATAAAATATCATTAAAAAGGCCAAAGACTAAGTTACCGGTACGGAATCAACGATATGATAATAAATTCAACACAAAAGTCAAAGTACAAGGCTTTCAAATCAGCACCCTACTAAAATAAAATTCCTCGATGTTGGCATAAGGTACATTGTGCAGAACGTAATATCACAAGGTTCTTTCCTAACCCTTCGCAAATGCAAGTTCTTCAGTCTGTTCATTCGTTCCGCTTTCTTCTGAGCCGCAGATTTGACCCCTGACCCGGAAGCCGACCCTTCTGGGATGTCTGGGTCCCCTGAGGCAGAGGATGGAGTATCCTTTAACGGTAAATAAAACACACAGAAAAACAAACAAACAAAAATGATCGTTATCACAAAAAAAAGGTTCCTCTGTTATTATCAGCAGATGATAACTCACACACACGTACACACACACACACACACAAATAGTTCAAGTAAGATTACATGTACATGTGTACCAAAGAGGCATTTCATGGAATATTATCCTCAAGGCTGTACATTTGTAGATTAAAGAAAGAAAATAAAAGATAATTCTTTGTGAAATTTTTGTTTTACTTGTGCAGTAATTTGCATGCCATCCACGGCTAAGAATTGATGTCATCAAGAACACATCAGTTATTAGCACTTGAATTGGTCTCTTATTAGCCACTGGTCAAAGTATGACCAAACTTTACAACAGTTTTTTTATACCTGTACTGTTGCTTGATTGGGAAAGAAGCCCAACTTACTCAGACAATCAGTCCTATCAAAATACACAAACCCTGTGTATTTGCAAGCCACCCATAATTTGACCACAATGCCCTCCAAAATTTGACTGCCTGCTGTAATAGAAACTTATATATGGTTTTGCACACAGTCGAACCTTGTCACCTTGGTGCGGCTGCTGTAATTTTAATTACACTTCAAAAGCTAGACAGCGTCTAATACAAGCCGCCCACGCACAGAGACTCCAACACCAAGCACCTTCTGATCTGGAGATTCTCCCGTCTGAAACCCCTAGCAAACGGGAGACTCCAACTTGATGTGCGCTTTGCGCACATCACGAGCGCGAAGTCACTTGCGGTCTAGGGTTCTAGATGCTCTATCGCGCTATCTAAGGCTTATTTTTCAACATACAATGAAATTAAGTAAGAAATCATTTCAAGCGGGAGAACAGGAGATTCTGCAAAAATGGGCTTTCGGCGGGAGATCTCCCATCGAAAGCGGGAGAGTTGGAGTCTCTACACGCACGGCCATGATATGACCACAACGCCATCAAAAATCTGGCTGCCTACTAGAGTAGAATCTACGTTTGAAATTTGATTAACCTTTTATATGCTTTTGTGCACGGTCGAACCTTGGTGCTGGTGCCTATCACGTAAGTGTCAATAAGCCATGCAGTGCGCTAACCGATTGAGCCAAATCACTCCAAGTCCAATATCAACTCTCACTCTCAGTCCGGGAAACCCGCTCATGAGGACCGCCCCCGCGTACGAGGATGGTCCCTCCTCATGAGGACCTCCCCCCGCCTCATGAGGCCCCCCGGGGAACGCCTCATGAGGCCCCCCATTCACTTCTTATTCATCTCACATCTGACGTATAAATTGTCGCAACTTTGCACGGTGATTTTTTGTTACACACACATGTCCACTATCCATGATGAAAAGAAGAAAAAATCCTGTCTGTTTTTTTTTTCAAAAATCGAGTTTTAATCAACCGATGTAGAGCGCCCATCAAAACACGGGCGCCAGCGCGTTCGCACAATGCAAGACTGCCGCACCTAGCGGCCTGATCCGACTAAATATTTTCGATGCTTTTTTCTGCGGCTCTCACCTCTCCGCGCACGAATCAGCCTCGTGAAGCTGAAGTCTGACATCTTTTTACACAAATTCGTAACGAGAAAAATTAAATCAGTACTAACCTGATCTTGTCCATATATTCCAAATTACTATTCCACACTGATAGAGTAGGTGGGTAGATGACATACTCCAGTTTGTTAGCAAAATAATCACTTTGTAGGTAAGACGAGTTCACTTTCTTCGTCAATTCCGCCCACGATTCCGCCGCCCGCTTACCGTTTGGGCGCTTTCTCTGGAATCATCCCGCGACGCGACGTACGTCGCATCACATCACGCATCCAGCACATACCAGTCTGGTATGTGCTGGATGCGTGATGTGATGCGACGTACGTCGCGTCGCGGGATGATGTGCCAGACGTAAATTCCAGAGAAAGCGCCCAAACGGTAAGCGGGCGGCGGAATCGTGGGCGGAATTGACGAAGAAAGTGAACTCGTCTTACCTACAAAGTGATTATTTTGCTAACAAACTGGAGTATGTCATCTACCCACCTACTCTATCAGTGTGGAATAGTAATTTGGAATATATGGACAAGATCAGGTTAGTACTGATTTAATTTTTCTCGTTACGAATTTGTGTAAAAAGATGTCAGACTTCAGCTTCACGAGGCTGATTCGTGCGCGGAGAGGTGAGAGCCGCAGAAAAAAGCATCGCCCGTGTTTTGATGGGCGCTCTGCATCGGTTGATTAAAACTCGATTTTTGAAGAAAAAAAAACAGACAGGAATTTTTCTTCTTTTCATCATGGATAGTGGACATGTGTGTGTAACAAAAAATCACCGTGCAAAGTTGCGACAATTTGTACGTCAGATGTGAAATGAATAAGAAGTGAATGGGGGGCCTCATGAGGCGTTCCCCGGGGGGGCTCATGAGGCGGGGGAGGTCCTCATGAGGAGGGACCATCCTCGTACGCGGGGGCGGTCCTCATGAGCGGGTTTCCCAGACTGCTCTCAGACACTGCTCTGCTGACATGCTGTGTGATGCCCCGATGGCCAGTTCAATATAAAGTCGAAAGTTTTCTTACTTTGCCCCTTTGTCAAGATATCTTTCTTTTTAAATTCATTAGTAGGCCTAAATCCTAGTACTTTATTGTACAACAACCACAAGGCCTTGGGGCAACAATGCATGTAGATTCTAATGGACGATTCACACACCACACAGCGGACATCACACTGACCACTGCAACTGTTCATCATTGACATTGTTTAACGTGTTTAAGAGCACCAAAAGCAGTCACAGCCACGTACTATTAAATCGTAGATCCAATAGATACTATTAGTATTAGAAATGTTGATCTAGTACAAGTAGTAAAATACAGTAGTGTCGTGTCTCCCGCGCGTGGACGCGCGGCGCGCTGCCGCAGCATATGCTACGTAAACATACTACGCTAAGCATACACGACGGCTCCCACAGCATTAAATGACTGTGTACAGTACGTACTGTACACAATCACTAGGAGTCTATTAACCGCAGCACCGACCCCATACGGACAAATACGTACCGTAAAGGGGGTTAGGAGTCTATACCGGTAGTGCAGTGGTTATTATTGACCTCATTTATGCAGGTTCTTACACCAAATCATTAGGTTTCTCCACTATCTTTCACTACGATCAATAAAGGGGAACATTTAAGAAACCCCCAAACTTCTGACACCATGTGTCTGTGAGTCTCCCGATTTACAAAAGCTTGTTATGCTCGATTTGCTTACCTTAGAAGACAAATCTGACATTGTCGTGGAAGCTGCCATTTTTACAAGATTTATGACCTCTTTTAAAATTAATTGTCTATGTGCTACTTTTTGGGATTTCTAAGCAACATAGATCATCAATTAGAATTTTATTATCTTTTTTAAATTAATTCCAGAATGTAAATATTTTTTTTATCCCTCAAATTACTTTTGCTCTTAATTTAATCCCTCCAAGAATGAAAAGATTTTGTACGAGACGACGAGCTAACCAGCGCAAAGCAAGCAAGCGCTTTCACCTAGGCACTCGCATTACATTGTACGTAACAGTACGTACAATGTACACTGTAAGGACATCATCGGCCAGGTGACTGCATGCTTGCATATTGCAATAGGGCCTAAATACATTTCATGTAGATACTGCGCTGCGACTGCTGCTAGACGAAGACGGAAAAGTAAGTACCGGTAGATGCTGTCTAGAAATGGCCGTATGGTGTCTTCGTCAGTGTTGTTTCAAAAAGAAACGAAAGGAACAGAAAGGATTAAAATTAGTCTAAAGTTAGACCACGCACAAGAGCAATTAAAATTAATTTACAACGGATGTACAAGAACCACTGACTGGCACTGAGAACTGGACTCAGTGTCTCAGGATCTGAGTTCATACGGTAATTATGAGGGGGGGGGGGGGGCTTGTTGAATCCACAAATGTAGAAACGCCCACTAATATAATGTAGAAATACATCGCCCACAAATGTAGAAATTGGACGGCGCCCACAAATGTAGGACCTAACGTTAGTCTAAGTAACCGTTACTGGCGTTAGTGTGTAGTACAGTCCGGGAAACCCGCTCATGAGGACCGCTCCCGCGTACGAGGACTGCCCCGCCTCATGAGGACCTCCCCCCCGCCTCATGAGGACCGCCCCCATGCATCATGAGGCCCGGGGGGAACGCCTCATGAAAACACGTGTGTTTTAATGGGCGCTCTGCATCGGTTAATTAAAACTCGATTTTTGAAAAAAAAAAACAGATAGGATTTTTTCTTCTTTTCATCATGGATAGTGGACATGTGTGTGTAACAAAAAATCACCGTGCAAAGTTGCGACAATTTATACGTCAGATGTGAGATGAATAGAAGTGAATAGGGGGGCCTCATGAGGCGTTCCCCCCGGGCCTCATGAGGCATGGGGGCGGTCCTCATGAGGCGGGGGGGGAGGTCCTCATGAGGCGGGGCAGTCCTCGTACGCGGGAGCGGTCCTCATGAGCGGGTTTCCCGGACTGAGTAAACGCCAACCAACTAATAATGTACCGTAACGACTAACTGTTAGAAATGATTCCAAAACGTCGGCCACAAATGTAACGTTTACAAACGGCAAATTGGTCGATAGATGGTCATAAATCTACTTCACAAGTAGATTCTAACGTCAATTACCATTAAATTTAAGTCGCCACTACTGCACTAGGGCCTACCTAAAGTCGTCGCAAGACATTCACATTGCATGTAACACGCGCCGCGATCGGAGATCAGCTGGCTGGGGCAACGGATTTTCATCGCTCTCAAAAGACATTCCTAATTCACCTTTTTCCTCCATAAAAACACAAATAGAACTAATTGTATTTCTAATCCAAATGTATTTTGCCATATGTAACAGGTGACAAAATCATTTTTAATGCGAGAATGTTTTTGACTTCGAATGGATTTCAGGTGGCAGATTAACAAAGTTTTTCAAATGCGATGATGTACAATGCATCATAGATTCTACATTGAAGTGTGTGTATGACACATGCGCTAATAATAGAGTCACAGTGATTTTTTTTTTCTTTTCACATTGGGACTGTTACCTGATGTTGATAAAATTAGATAAAATACTGGATTATATGATCTACATGGACAAGGTCACAGTTCATTGTTTTGTTGCACAAATGCAATGATTGAGATTGCACAGCAATCAACAGAAATTGTGCTTGTATTAGTACAGCCTGTGAAGTTTACTCCACTTGTTCACCACATGCCATGATGCACAGGGATCTAAACCTTACAGAATAATCGCTTAAACTTAGCAGATTAAGGAAAGATTCTTGTATGAATTTGCAGCCCAGCGTTATATTGTTTCTTCCCTTTCCTTTCAGCCCCTGTCCAAGCTGTTGAACTGTGAATAATAGCAGTATGCAGGCGCCAGCTGGTAACCCCTCCATGCCTCCCCTGGCGTCCACTGCCTCCGCCCCTTCCCAGGGGCAGCAGGCACCAAGCGGGACCAAGCCCACTGTGCCCTGCAAGACACTCCAGGAAACAATCAAGGCCATTGAGGACCAGATAAAGGTAAGAAGCCCAGACCTTAACTGCAAAGCTGTTCAGGTTTAGAGACCCGGTAGCATGGGGAAACATTTATTGTTATGATTTATTCAGTGGCGGATCCAGAGGGGGGCGCACCGGGCGCGCTCCCCCTCTTCATTTCTTTGTGTAAACAAAAGAAATAAAAAGGAAAAAATGGGGGGGGGGAAGGTGTGCG
Source organism: Diadema antillarum (assembly GCF_040938485.1). Taxonomy (NCBI): domain Eukaryota; kingdom Metazoa; phylum Echinodermata; class Echinoidea; order Diadematoida; family Diadematidae; genus Diadema; species Diadema antillarum. The sequence goes on from NW_027271720.1 coordinate 549,131, forward strand.
CCTCTCCCCCTTTAATTTTGTAAAGGTGCCTCCGCTTTAAGGAATTCCTGGATCCGCCCCTGTTTATGTCTTGTTTTCCCATAAGTTTGTGGTCTGATTAAGTTGATCTTAGCTGCCCACCGGGGTACATTCGAAAACCGCAAATAGCACCTGTCATCAGCGAATATGTGCATCGCTAACTGTCTATTCCAGTGGAGGTTCTTCAGCTGTGTGTGTACTTACAATGTACTTAGAGATCAGTGATAAAGCTGTACACAATTCATGACAGGGATTCTTGAATGTCTCTGAGCTGGGCCAGCCTTCCCACTCCATGGTATCCTTATGCTCCTGGGTCTCTAAAGGACAAGTTCACCTTCATTGACATGTGGGTTAAGTGAATGCAGCAATATTAGTAGAACACATCAGTGAGAGTTTGAGGAAAATTGGAGAGTCCATTCAAAAGTAATGAATTTTTGAAGTTTCTGCTCAGTCACGGCTGGATGAGAAGACTACTATAGCTTGTGATGTCACATGTGTACAACAATATAAAGAAAGTATAAAGAAACTTCAACATATTTTCACCTTTCTCACATAACAAAAGAACACTCAACTTCTCTCTTTCAGAAGGCAGGGGGAATAATATTACCCTTAACATATGTCAGTAACAAATTGAAGGAATGTGCACTTTATTTAAAAAGTAAAGTTTTGTGAATTTCTCTTTTTATTTTCCTTATATCGTTGTACGCATGTGACATCATACACTGTAGTAGTCTTCTCATCCAGCAGTGATTGCGCAGATACTTCAAAAAATCATAACTTTTAAATGGATTGTCAGATTTTCCCAAAACTTTCACTCATGTGTTCCACTAATATTGTTGCATTCACTCAATCCACATGTATATGAAGGTGGACTTGTCCTTTAAAAGTGGACAGTTTTATCAATTGCATAGGAATACTATGTGGTCTTTGTTCCAATGCAATTTTTATTTGATAAACTTGGACAATTAGCAAGAGAATAGGACAGTTGTTGAGTTGTAGGAGCTTCACAATTGAAGTTACAATCTCCTTGGGTAAATGAAAAAAAAAATGTGTGGAATGAATAAGTGTTTCATTATGATTCATTTTTTATTGCACAGATCATACAATATTGAATAATTTCTAGTGAATTTCTGACAAGCTGAAGAAAAAAACTCCAGTCTGTTGAGACTCCAAATCACCCAGCTGCAATGCCTTTTGCTCTAGATAGCAAAATAAAGTGCTTCAGTTCTCAAACTTGAAAATGTCTGCTATGAAGCTTGTTCGGATCACAATCACAAGAATCAAATGCTTATTTATCAGGTGCGTATTTTTTTTTTTCAATCCGTTTACAGATGCAATTTTACATGATGTCTGTGAAAACAGGAAGATGAAATCCTCTAAATCTAAAGAAAAGAGGTTCAGTCTGAGCAGATTTTGGACAGGTTACATTAAAGTCCATGACGTGCATTGCAAAAACTGGTGTGGATTGCCGTATCGACACAGTTAGAGAACATTCTGTTATGAAGTTTGAGCTTTAGAAGGGTATTATGTACTGGTCTCTTGTGGTACATTCAAGCAGGATTGCAGATAATGACTGCTCTTTGGAATATTCCGTGCTGTTTATCTATGGACTTTTTTTATCTCGATTAATTCCTTGTATTCTGAACTTTTAGTTGTTGGAAGGTTTGGGCCAGCTGACCACAAGGCAAGAAGGGGATTTGGCCAAGCTACGAGAGTTGCACCAGAAGGCCCTTCTGGAACAAGAAAGGGTATGTAGTGTGACATAATCATACTTCTTGATCCTCACAATAATGTAACCTTCTTATAACTACTATGTCTTTAAAAAAAAATGTCATCTCATGAGCACGGAAGAGCATTGCTGCTTGAACAGAAAAAAAATGTGACAATGAAAAGCTCTTTTCATTATTGTGATACTAGTATGTGTAATTGTCTTTTGTTGTTATTGCTGCAATTTGCTTTTCAGATCATGACTAGGCTGCCATTGTTAGTGAAACAAACACTTGTGATATGAACACTGGTATTTTTCTGGCGGATATCCTTTATACGATATAACAAATGGTTACGGATTTGATGGTACAAGATTTCACATGAGGTGAAAGATGAGGCACTCTATCTAAAGAGGCGAGCCAAGTTGAATAGTGCACCTCATCTTTCACTGAGTGTGAAATCTTATTTCGTTGCATGAGTTAGACCATAAGTAATTTGCTTTAACTATACCTCGAACATTAACAGATGTAGTCCACACCAATTTTTGGATGTAGTACAGAAATAGCAACCATTTTGCATGAATAGTGTAAGGTTTTACATTGTATTGTGGCACAGTCATACATGAAAGTGATCGGATGACATACAATATTGTAATTGTAGCAGTGAAATGAGTAACTGAGTGTGCTCTTGAAACTGATGTACTGTGCATGGCAAAGGAATGTTTATTGTGATGTCAGAGGCATGCAGTGGTGCAAAAAACTATGAGTTGATTATGAGCCTAGCAAATGGTGACGTCAGCCGTGCAATATCCAAAATTGCCCAACAAAAACTGCGCGCTCGGCAGTGACAGTGTGCGATGTAATTACATGTTACATGATGTGCAATCAACCAGTTGGATAACTTTAATTCTTTTAGGTGTTGCTTGATATTATCTGTGATGTTGTTTACCACTGATTCATGTTCATGATTTGAAATACAACCTGCTTCTCCCTCGAATGTCAGCACACATAGAGTGCTGAGCACATTGAAGACCCACTCACCATGTCGGTCAAACTTTGCAAAATTCTTTTCCAGTTGCGAGCGGAGAAGCAAATGCATACATCAGGGACCCCTATCCACCAGCAACCCAACTCGGCCACACAAACTATGAAGTCTCTTGCCTCTAGCAGTAACAATAACAGCAACGCACAGGTGAGCCCTGCACACAGGCTGTACAAATCATACTTCCATTATTGTTTCTTTTGTTTACCCTAAGATGATTACCTGCTGTGCAATATGAGTTCAGTTGCTTTTATTGTGTCCGTGGTTATTCAAAACAACTCCCTATTTTGATACTGACTACGCCATATGTTTAGTGAGTGTAATTTTTCATGAATCGGGACTTAGCCACCTGACAATTTTGCTACTGGTTAAATTAGCAATCTTGGAGTTGAGTAATGAAGAGAGACTTCACGCACGTAAGGCGCATTCATGTCAAGATTAGAGGAAATGATTTTGCAAACTCTGTTCAATTTGTGAATAGCATCTGACTCACAAGATTTGCAAAAATAAAAACCCCATGAAATCTAGATGGCATCATGTGTACAGTAGTTGTCCCACAAATGGGAAATTATGCAACTTGTAAATGTACACGTATGTTATGCCAGTTTGTAAGAGTCTGCAAAGTGAACTCCGCCATCCCACAAGTTTTTGTCTCTTTGTCTGTATGCAGCTGGGTGCCAGTGGGAGCAGCACCAGCTCTCACTCGCTGCAGCACTCTTTCTCCAGTGTGAGGGATACAGCCAGCGTGAGGGACTCCCCCATCTCCATGTCGCTTGGAGCTGGTGGAGATGCCGGAGGCGATGTGGGACAGGTGAGTTTTTTTCTTGCCTGTGTAGTGGAAGCGAGACATAGGTGTCACTTTTTTGTCAACGTAGTTGGCATTTGCTAACTCACACCACAGGTACACAACCTAAACATGCCGGTCAAGTTTGAATATTGGTGAAGTCCAACCAAGTCAAAAGTCAGAAGGTCATTGAACTTACACCTGTATTTTGAAAAAAAAAACCACTATTCTCACAAATTGCAATATACAGGCGAGACGTCACTTGGCATTCGCCTTGTTTGCTGTCGTTGTTTTCTGTCTCACTGAACCAAAGGCTCAATTGAGCTATTCTGATCATTCATCATCCAGCGTGTAGCATGCATAGTTCTTCTTCTGTCATGCATCGTGTGTTAACATTTTACATTTTCAGCTTCAGCGAAGATGAATGTACAATGTAATCCGAGCAAATTATGCTTGTGCACTTAATATGTTAGGACAATGATCGTGATGAAGAGGATGAAGGGGACGATGATGATGATAATGGTAATGAGGAGGAGGAAGGCAGCTGTGGTGAGAAAAATCATGATTGGTTCCCAGCACTCTTTCTTTGTGTTCCCTAGATGCTGAACAAGAAGAAGATACAGGACCTAGTGAGAGAGGTGGATCCCAACACCCAGCTTGATGAGGATGTAGAGGAGGTAGCTTACTTCTGTTTTCTTGCACACATCAAAGTCTATCAAAGAGAATAGTTTTTCCCCCCAACACTTGCCACTGTTGTAGAAACAAGCTGTTTGCAAAGTGAATGCACAATGTACGATATCAAATGCAATTCAAATGTCAAGTACAGGGTGATACGAATGCACTTGCATGCTCAGAGCTAGGGCAACTTAACCTTGCAGTGGGATAAGGGAAATGTATGGGCACTTTCCCATTGAAAGTATGGGTCCCTTGATTGACTGCACCACTCAGGCACTTGGAAGAAATAGTTTTGTAAGGCCCTGTATTATTCAAGAGCACTGCTTACCTTTATTCAAATGTGTAAAGGAAGAAATAGTTTTGTAAGGCCCTGTGTTATTCAAGAGCACTGCTTACCTTTATTCAAATGTGTAATTAACACTTGCTGAACTGTGACAGCAGAATGGTAAAGTTCAGATCTGAATTTGGTATATTCAACATTTTCAGTAATTCTTCTAATATAAGATAAATGAAGGGGAAAAATTAAGAAGGTTTATTTTAACTTTTTATGTACTGTTGCATTACTGCAAACACACAAATAGTGTAACATGTTTAGCAGAACACACTTACATTGATTTCAGAAGAGGAAGTAGACATTTGTGTAAATTTTTTTGTAATGCTCTTTGTCATGCTGAAGCCTGTTCAATATACTGTCCACATGTTTTTGTTTGTTGTTTTTGCTGCTTTGTGTAGAAACCTAGACATGGGAATGCAAAAAGTTCATATTATCAAATTCTTTTGCAAAGTTAATCTTTCAAATTTGCTCAATCACATATTTTGCAGATGCTGCTCCAAATCGCTGATGACTTCATTGAAAATGTAGTGACAGCGGGATGCCAGTTGGCCAAACATCGTAAATCCAACACCCTGGAGGTGAAAGACATCCTCCTTCACCTTGGTAAGTCTATGCTTAAACGATAGCTGAGTTCACCCAGGTTTTGATTCTTCTGCTATTAAAGCTCTTTTGCCATGAAAGCTTGTGACACATAGCAAATATGGTCATAATGAAAGTTTATATATGATACACGCATGAAGGCGGTGAGTTAGCTCAGTTGGTAACACATCTGCCTCACGAATGTTGTGTGTAATCATACCGTCCCCTCCAGTGAGAGGCAAAACACTGTGTTCCTCGGACAGGACATAAAATGGATGTCCCGTGTATGAGAGAGTCACAAGTCATGCACATAAAAGATATCACTTCATTTATTCATCGCAAAGAGCATGGTGTTTTTCCCGATGAAGTGGTCCCGCCTTACATCTAACTTGACTCCATGGAAGACCAGCTATTGCAGCTGAATATGGGCTATCCAGCCATCTTCTCTGATACGAATGAAGCAAACAAACATGTGTGCCTGAAATATGAAACATATAAAATCATTAAGTAGAATTTGATTCTTTTAGATTGTGAGGTTCGTCTTAGGGTGTCACAGCATTTGATTTTCAAGTCTTATTCTGTATCGATATTTAAACATCCCGTTAAGGACCTTTAGCAGCTGAATGATGAGAATTATTTGTAAGCAAGAGTTTAAGGGTCTTCATACATCATCATATATTAGCAGGATATGCATTCTATGTATGCCAAGGATGGAGCATGGGGTATGAAAAAACATGTGGAAAAGGGCTCATGTTTCTATTATACCAAACGATGACACTAGTAAGCTTAGGATGTGAAGTGGGTATTGGGATATGAGATCAGTCAGTACTAAAATGAATACACAGCTTGTTATATATGATCCCATAGAAGTGCAGGAATTGGGCAAAGTCAAAATTGTTCTGTATTTGGCAAGTGTTTTTCCACTGAGTAAAATACAGTGTATATGATGATAATAATGAATTTAATGATTTAGTCTTCTAACGCAACATGTCTGTCACACATTGACACTTGTGGGGCTGAAAGGAGAGTCCTTTTTTGACATTATTTCATTTGATAGGGCGGAGCCATGATTGAAAAGAAAGCACAAAAGTTAATGGAACAAAAAGAAAAGAACCAGACTGGGCAAAAGCTCTGTGTCCCCGATGAATGACATGCTCTGTTGTTTCTGGTAAATATCCCTCCCTACAGAACGCAACTGGAACATGTGGATCCCCGGCTACACCCCAGAGGAGCAGCGGAAGCCCCTCAAGAGGCCGGCAGCCACGGAGGCCCACAAGCAGAGGATGGCCCTCATACGGAAGGCGGTCCGCAAGTGACCGCACAAGCTGGACAGAGACATTAGAAGATGGGTCAAGCATCTTATTTCTGTTGGAATCAGTGCGGGAGAGACGCCAAAGGTGCACGAGCAACTATTTCTGTTGTAGCTGTCACAAGGAAGCATGCAAAAGCTATAAGGAAATGGGCGGTCAATGTGTGACAGGGATATTGGACATGGCCAGGCGTCTATTTCTGTCATAACTGTTGAAATGAGTGTGCCAAAGGCCATCAGGAAATGACCCGAAAAAATACAATAGTGACTTAACCCGTTCCATATGGGAATCTGGTGGCCCGTGTATTAAGTCTATGGGCATTTCATAATTCAGTATGGAATGGGTTTAGACGCTCTCAGGCATCTCTTTCTGTCGTGGCCGTTGCCATTCCATTCCTAGAGACATCTTTGAAGCCTTGACCCTGTTGATATAGCAGAGCACCCAGGAACAAACATCAGCTGGTGTCTGACTAGTGGATAAGCCCTTTCTTGTACATGTACATATGCATCAGAGTGCTATATTCACCCATCTCAAAAGAGGAGGAGTTGGCTTTGTGTGCCCCCCAGTGTGGCTCTTTGAGTTATTCCATTGAGGAGACCTGGGTCCCGTTTCGAAAACTTGGTATCAGTAACAACTGCCACATTTCTATGACAAATTTTCTCTCAGCCAATCAGATCTAAGAATTTCAGTAGCTTATAACAACTATCGAAATTTGTTATTGATATCAAGTTTTATGAAACAGGGCCCTGATTGTTTGCCCCAACTAGCATTTGTATTGTCACAAAAGAAAATGGTTTTTCCAAGTATGGCAACTTGGATTGGGAATAGTTTGGGGAATTTATCCTAAGCAATACTCTTTGTGATATTGTGAAACCAAAAGGATAGCTCATGACTGTTGGATCAGGGAGATGAAATATTTGGGGAAATATTTCGGGGTCATTTTGTGGTCAGAAGAATCAGATAAATTTGCAATGACAAGAGATAGAAGAGATAGAGAGGAATAAGCCGGAAAAGTTAAGTGTGAGGAAACTGAGAAATCTAGGACACAGATAATGGAGACCTGTGTGTATGAAGTTGCCAAAATCTGTGAATGATTTTTTAGTATTTTTGTCTTCATTTTTATTTTTGTCTGTTAATAAGATATGTAAATGTATTTCAAGAATGCACTAGGATGAATATATGATGGTGACAGTCATGATTGTTTTACAGTTTTGCATTGTAATTTTGCGGGCAAGCAAAAGTGAGAAGGAATTCTGAGACTTGTTCATTCTCAAGTACGCATGGTGGTGGGACTCTGATGTCATTTTTGTTTGCCAAATATAGTGCCGATGAATATTGATAATGTGTCAGCAATAGGTGAAAACAAGAAAATTAAATGAGAACTGACCTGTTCGAAGTTTGACTCTTATCATTTGGGTAATAGGAGTGAGATCCCACTCACACTCCTGTGTAATATAAGTCATGCAGGCAAATCTTAGCCTGACGAGTCCAGGATTACTGGTTTGACATGATACAGCATTTCTGGTGTGAATATTAAAAGAACTATACAAACTTGGTGCTAATGAGACCTGCCTGTACAAAAGAAATTTCAACCTCTGTCACAAACAATAAAAAAAAGAAGAAGAAATTAACAGATATTTGCTGAGTAAACATAGACTTTGCATTTGAAGGTTGCAATAAGAAAGGAATGGAGGACATATCAACTCACACTACTTTTACTTAATAATAAAAGTCAAACTTCAAGTAGATAAGTTCCGATTTAATTTTCTTATTATTTTTAGTAATATCCGTAGTTCATTAATATTAGATCTTGAAGCAAGTGATCACATTTTTGTATACAATTGAGATGATGCAGCATAATTGTAACTAACGGATATTGAAATTGAAATCGTCTTAATGGTTTTCTAGGACTGCCTTAGAGCACCTACATTGTATGTGTATGTGTTGGTCCTGCCTGTTAATGATGGCTTGTTATAGAACCTGTTGAAGGTTTGCTCGTTCGACCACCCTGCTTGTTTCAAGATGCCACCTCCAGGAACATCTAGCTTCTTTGCAGTAGATACCACTGCAGCCCTTGTGGAGTGCAGTTTGAAAGTTCTGATGCCCATACCTGTCACACTCAGGGTCTCTTTTATACATCTTGAAATAGTCCTCTAAAGCCCTCTATATAGCCCTCTATGCGGATGTGACTGTGAGGAGAATACACAGTTTATGAGTAAGTTTACGTAACAACAGCCTATTGGGCGGTAACATTTGGCGTACATAAAGATCCCCATAAAATTCGGCATTTTCTACTGCCGTGCACTGAGTGTCCACAAAGTATCCCGTCCGCAAAATTCTTGCCATTTCCTGATGTAGGTGCCATGTTGTGTGCGTGTACAATAACTAAAAAGACAGTCTTTAGGAGGCACACAACATGTCCACAGTCCCCTTCTGTAGTCCCCCTATCTTGAACTCTAACTGCCAGTCCTGCGACAAAGTAGATCAAGTTTAGTGCACAGTGGAGGGCTAGATTTAGAGACTGGTCGTGTAAGCAATGATTTGCTCCTTTTTCAGGACCAATGGTTCTTCCTCCAGCATAGTCATTAAGAGTGGGAGCCAGGCCTGTGTAGGCCAATTTGGAATGACCGGCAGGCCAACACCATATGCATTGTCTTCTTGTATTTTTTATAAGCATTTTATTGACCAGACAGAATGGAGGGAAAGCATAAGATAGCGTAAATTTCCCTCAGTATACCAGTAGTGTGAAGGAATCTACTGCCTCTGCATCAGGATCTGGCAACCATGAAATATGACTTCGTAATGGAGCATTAAGTGTGGACGTAGCATCCACTCTGTTCTGTTGGTAAAATGGCTGGGCATAGGTGCTAGTTGGATCTCATATTAATGAAATATGGATATTAAGAAGTATAATTCTAATAACGTATGTGTAATATTCATGTGTGCATGTTGCATGTTCATTTGGCTCCCAGATTCTCAATCAGCACTGTCGATGTGAACACATTAACTAATCAAATTATCTATAAATGAGACTATGCAAGAGTTTATGCAACATTAACATCAATGGTGTAAATTCAGGGAAAATATACCCCTTATAATAATATAAATACCCTAATTCAGGTCAAGTACAGTGATGTACATGTATGTTGAGTGTGTTACCATATTACCAGTACTAGTAGTATGGTGCATGCATATTGTAAAATGACTCATCTTCAGAAAACCAAGCATAGCAGCTTTTAATTAGCCCTTCGTATGCTTCCACTCCAGGCTTCTTCAGCAGGTCTGGAATCCAGCACTTCATTTTCTGTAATCCACAGAAAAAGGATTGTGAAATATTTTATTCCAAATAAAAAAAAAGTCATGCCTTGACCTGGGAATTACTGTCCTTGTTTATAGTGCCTCAGCCATATTGTTTTCTTCAAGCATGTATGCCAATGCACACAACCCTTGGTCAGTGTTTTTTTTTTTTTTTTGATAGTCTTGAGCCGGACGGCCCTGCCCCTGATGGCAGAACCAAGATTTTCCCAAATGGAGGAATTAACTTTGGGTACATCCAGTGATCAACTCAAACTTCCCAGGGCAGGGGTATGGGTTTGCTACATCTTTGAGAGATTTCTCTTCCAATTTTTGTCCTGTCATGTAAGAGATAGTTTGGGCAATTTCATCATCATCTCACTGTCAGGATATATCACCATTGTTTGCGAGCTTGGCTAAGCCTTACTCTGCAGTTTTTTGGCCAGTGCAGCAGACCCGCATTAGTGCCAATGGAGTCCGAAGTGGGAGTTGGGTTCACACATACCAAGGATGGTGAAATGCGATCGTGTTTTCTTGAATCTATATCCTTGACAGTCCGTTTTAAAACTCTACTGCTGAACAATATGGCTATTCACAAAATTCCAGATGAGAGACAGTCCAAAACGGGAAGACAACCTAGGAAAATGAAAGATTTTTCCCACTCAGATATAGTGGTGTCAAAACTCTAAATACCTTTGAACTTATTTCCACATGACAGAATGTGGGCTAAATGAGTTTTCATGTGTCTGATGTCCAAATACGAGAGTCAGTAAGATATGCATTCAAGTTTACTTTGCATCTTGCCTTTTCTGGTTCGTGTTGTTTAACCAATTCATTCACATGAAAACTGATGGCATCATCTTTGACTTTCATCTTGTGCACATTAAGTAAGTGTGTAGAGTGTGCTGACAGTATGCTCTGACTAATCCTGTGTGCTTGCAAGTCGTACAGGTTAATTTTTTTTTTGGAGAAAGTGAACCTGTCAGTGAAGGACTATGTTCCAGCACTGGCTTAAAGGGAGTGTACAGTACCGGTTGAGGTGGGGATTCATGTTTTGAACATTCCTAAGTGAGATAATGAGAAACCTCTTATGAAATATGAAAGAGCATGTAATTTTAAGAAGGATTCAATGTTTATTTGATGAAAATTGGTTTTCAAATGGCTTAGATATCCAAAAAAGTAATCTCTTTGTTTCACCTTGTTTTTGGATATCTCACCCATTTCAAAACTGATTTTCATCAAATAAACTTTTGATACCCCTTAGACTTTCATGCTCTTTGACATCCCATAGAGTGGTTTCTGAATATGTCGCAAAATGTTAAAAGCTAAATCCTCACCTCGACCAGAACTGTACACACCCTTTAACATCCCATGTAGTATTGTATCTGGGAATAGGATTTTTCAATTTGAAAATGCCATGCATGAATCTTATTGCAAGCGGGCGAGTACTGACCAGAGTTTCCTTTTATAAGCTCACCTGAGCTGAAGGCTCAAGTGAGCTATTGCGATCACTCTGTGTCCGTCGTGCTTTAAACTTTTAACATTTTCATCTTCTTGAAAACCCCATGACTGATTTTCACCGAACTTGACAGGTACAATGTACATGTATCATCTCTATGGGGATCTCGGTTTGTTCAAATGGGCACCATGCCCCACCTGGGGAACCCCCAGTGCAAAGATTATGTTGTTTTCAAAACCCACCATAAGGACAAGACAGATAAGACAGGAAAATGTATTATCTAAAGTTGATATGATTTGATAGTTCAAATGCATCATGCTTTCTAGTGATCCCATCATTACCATCATGAATATCTATCTTTTATGCACTCAGTGCATTTCTATACTTTGACGTAACCCCCAACCCCCCAACTTTCAACTTATTGTTTTCCTCATTACACTGTGCTGTACAGAAGTCTTCGTGACAAGAATCCACTAAACTAATGTACAAGTTTATAGGAGATTGGACAACATGCCAACCACAGTTTTGTAAATAAATGTGTCATAAAAACACAGTATTGATATGTGTTCTTGTGTTCTCTCTTATGACTTGTTGTGCCTCTACATGTCTACGTGAAAAGAGAGTATGCTATTGTGATACTTTTGATGTGTGAATTACATGTACCAATGTTGTCAAAGCATGCCACAGTTAATATGTGCTCTTCTGTAGACAAAATTTCTTGTTCACAACCTATATGTACAATGTAGTTGAATTGATTTAAACCTTGGCAGTGATCTCAACATTTCCATTATCATTTTTTGACATGACTTAACCAACATTTTCCGTGGTACTCCTGCCCTGTATTGAAGCATACAAGGGCAACGTAAAACAACTTGTACTGAAATTCTATTTGACACCATGTTCTAGCTAGCTTCAAGTCAAAACATCAACTAAAAAGAAATATTAAATCGGTCAGTCAAATACCGGTTAGTGATTGGTTAAACACAGTCACATGATGGAGGTACATTCTTGTGAATGTTCTCCCATGGGAAAACATTTTCACGTAACAAATGACAGAAGGCCTAGGGCCGCGCGCGTACAGTGAATTTGCCTCTGCATGCGCAATCGAGAGACGCGAGCGATCGAGTGCGTTGTGCTGGTGCGGTGGTTAACGCGTTGACGTATTTGACTAACCCATATAATATAACAGATGATGACTTTTGTTGTCGGGAACATGTACCAAACGTTCCACCCTCAGGGTTTTAAATGCTATTGAGGGAGGTTATAAGCTTATAGCCTCCCGAAATAGCATTTCAAACCCTTCGGGTTGAACATGCGGTATGTTCCCTCCCCCGCCAGTCATCATCTATATACTGTATTGTACAATGTACACTGGTGGCTCAATGAAACTCGACCTAAAATATGGAAACTAAGAATATTTTCACACAAAGTGATTCTATGGTGTACATGTACATCGTACTATCGACCACAATCAACCTAGATGAGGTGATAATATAATGGTGTCAAACCCTCTCATGTGCCTCACTAAATTTGTTTTAATGCAAATGGGTAAAAGTCAACAAGTTGCAATAACTGTGCAATGGATGAGCTCTAGGAGAGCTGTGGGTGCTAAATTTCCTAATTGTGCAGTGTACATGTGCACAATGTAGGCCTACTTGGTATTGTATACATGTACAATTGTATTGTATTTTTGTGCAAATACAAGTGTACAATGTATACAGTGCCAAAGAATAGAATTACATCACCAAAGCTAATTTATGCTCTGAAGTTAGGACCAATTGGCCAATATAGTAGCCTACAGTCTGTTACAGTGTATACAGTGTAATGTGCAACTTTAGAACCTGTACCTTGTTACGAGGTTGGCTACATACAGTCAACCTTGCCCAAGTCGAATCTAGATTGCATTTGGACCGAAGAAATGTATACACTGTAGCTTCAACTTCGAAATGTTGACCTATGAGGGATTAAAATCAATAGAATACAAGTGTATAAACACTTGAAACGAAATTGGACTTGGGCGATTATTCTACTTTATTCAAGGTTCAGTGACCCGATACTGTACGATGAGGTGGGTTATTTTGTAGGTTCCATTCCTTTCCATAATCACTGTGTTATAACAAGGCTCTCCTTGTATGAGGTAAATGCAGACTCCTTGTAAATGTAGACTTGTACGATATGTACATGTATTTTGTTTACAAAAGATATACATGTACAATAAAGAACCTGCAAAATGCCACAAGTTTCTTAGTTTACATGTACAGTGGACACCCATCATAACGAAGTCCTCGGGACCAGGAGTTTTCTTTCGTTATATCAAAATTTTGTTATAACTGAACAAATTAACAATAAAAAAACATAGGATATAATGCTGTGGCCTAAGATTTTATGTGTACTTTGTTATGACCGAAATTTTGTTATAACCATGTTCGTTATAACGGGAGTGCACTGTATGTCCAACTTCAATGAAATCTACCATTCTGTTTAATTTCACCCAGCTTAAGTCACTTTGAGAATGATGTGGATTGCATAAGAAACAAGGGTTCAAGTAGGCAATATGCAATGACAACAAAGAGTAAACACAATGTACTCCAGTACGGCATTATTATATGTGGTTTAGGAATTGTTTAATATTGCTTGCTAAACAGAGGGTCTCATACCAACTGAGGAGCAAAGTTAATGTGTTCATACACCGGAATGTACACGTGTTCATACACCGGAATGTACAAATGCACATACAGTTCACGACTGTCTGGACAGATAACACTGATACATAATATTTCTTTGTACAAATAAGTCATGATTTGGGTATTTACAAATGTGTACAGATACCTGTAAGGGAGGAAAAAACACAAGATGCAGCCTGAAGGGTTGTCCACTCCATCATGAATCAAGGAACCCCCTAAACACAAATACAGATTGTACAGCTGTGCATATGTATTCCAAACTGGAATGTAAGAGAACAGAATCTTTCACGCTCCTCAAGATTGCAACAAGAACATTCTTAACATATTATCAGAGTTTCAACATGCAAAAGCAGCGTGGCATTTGGACATTAGTAAGCCAACACTAGCAATAAGAATTATACAAAAAAGTTTACCGTAGACGGTACCTGCTTTCAAAATTGCTGTGGCCTTTGAATTTTCACTGGTTTACCGAGGATTGCAAAAAGTAGCACAGTATGTGGAATATGATTGGGCTATTTGCTGTACTAAAAACTAATGCATTCAATAAATGGCATCACACACACAAAAAAAGCACCCATGTGTTAGTGGGTCTTATTTTTCTGTATAAAAAGCTACAATCTGGCTATAAGATATCCACATGTCTGTTGTCTGTTTACTGCAGTACTCTCACTCCTCTAGACAATGTTGTAAACTACTTTCATTGTTACTTTTTTATTTTTCAGCTTTAAGACCTATGTAGGTCATCACTAAAATGCCTCCTTCATATCACATTATGAGAATGGAACACTTCCAGTCCTTGAAAAATCCTCACGAAATATTCTATTGCCTACAACTACACACCATTACCACTGGATAATGATTCCCCTTTACAACAGTTTACTACTTTTTACAAAGCCAAAGACATTCTTACTTCATGAATATTGATGATCATCCAAAGAAGCCTGTATCAGAGCTCAGCTCCTCATTTGGTGCTCTGTAACTGGCTCAATCATAACCAATGATAACTATACATTAAAACAAATACAAAAGCTGAAAAAGCTACACCTATGAACTTTACTGGGCAGGCACATCCTAAGCCTTTGGTGTACATCTTTTCACATTGTGCAACACTATAGTGATACGTGCAACACTATAGTGATACATTGTATAAAAACAAAATTCAAACAAAGTAGGAAAGACTCATCCATTGCGGTTTGAATGTTTGAAATGATTCTATAAATGTAATATGAAAAACACAATCATTTGATTGAGGTACCATAAACTTTCCTCGCTGTCAATGTTCAAAGGCACTATATAAAATTCAGTGAATAGGATTTCCATTCAATGATTCCACAAGCAACAAAAATGTCCTTTTCTTATGTTCGAAGGAGCGATGTAACAGCACATGTATTTCCACATTGATACAGCATTCAGCAGTTGGGCGGGTTTAGAAGGCAAAGCCACCTTGCGGAGCTGCACACTCCTGTGCAGAGAACTCAAAGTTCCCGCTCTCATTGGTCGTCGGGGCCACTGTGATGTCCTCTTCCTCCTGTAATAAAATCAACCCAACAAAGAACATTGTACATTGCTTCAAAGAAGTTTTACAAGCACAATGTTTGGATGGTGGCCCCTATTACTCACTGAAAGCTGCAGGATTATCAATCATCCAACAATAAATGTAGTTGCTCGATGTGTGTATTTGAGCCAAGTCTGTCATATGTATTAGCATAAATCGCACATAACACTGCATGTGGTTTGTTGAATGCTTGCAATTTATGAAATGTTGTTTTACATGGTTCAATTCTAGTGATAGGCACACGATCTGCCCATCATATTCAAAGACAAGAGAGGGCATCATTATAGAAATGCACAAAAAATAAATCATGCCTCCAAATTATATAAGCATAAATGTATTCTTTCAAGTTGAGAGCAACAGGAATGCTTGTGATAGTTAACTTTAAGTCAATATCAAATTCCATATCAAGTGGCCAAGGTTGCAAAATACAGTCACCCTCGAACAAATCTCTCCCAGGAATCCAGAGCTGAAAAGTTCAATATCAGATTGCAAACTGTTATGACAGTACTCAGTAGCATTCATGATTAACAGACACATGGCCTGAAATGCTGAATTCTCTTTTATCAAGGCCTAATTAAATGCAACTGTTGCTTTCATTTTGGAACTCGTACATATTCATTTACATTTGGACATGATGCACACACAACTACAGTCAACCTTGCTCAAGTCGACTTCTCAGTCAAATAATTGCCTAAGTTGAAGGTCTTTTCAAGTCCGTTTCTCTTCCATGTTCTATTGATTTTAATCAGGTATACGTCAAATTTTCTCCAAGTCAAACCTGTATCTTCAGTCCAAATAGATTTGACTTGGGCAAGGTTGACTGTATGTCACGTAACAGATTCTAGACCTACCTGTGATGAGTAGTACTTTTCAATCAGCTCCAGTGCCATCTCGTACACTCTCTCATTCTCGTGCTGCTGCAGCGACTCGATTTTGTCCAGACCACCTGCCTCCTCCACCATCAGGCAGACGGTCTCAAGCTGCTCAAGCTTATCAGCTGCCTGTTTGTTTGAGAGAGGTAAATGGGTGCATTGAATGATCGACACACATCATTTTGATATTTTTAAAAACTTTTATCAGAAGCCAGTGAGAACATAATGCAATTTCTGATCCATTCAAATCACTGTAGTGAGACTACAAGACATGGTAGCACTTACAGTGGAATCCCAAGACTCCATGCAATGCATCGATCTTTATTCATCTCTTACCTCGCATGTCTACATGTTTGTTATGTAGTCACTACGTCCTGTACTCTCCTTTTTCTTTCAGGAAATCCTCTGATTGGCAATATCCTTCTTAAAAGTTATAGTAATTAATGAAATGACAACCCCCCCCCCCAAAAAAAAAAAAAACAAACAAACAAACAAACAAACAAACAAAACAAAACAAAACAAAATAAAACAAAACAAAGAAAATAACAAAACCAAAACACTGCCACTGCTCTTTGAGCAAAAAAAGACATCTTTACAAGCATACGAGTGCAGAAAGTGTGTTAAAAAGAAAATGAATATGTGCATAGGGGGTGGCATGCGACCTACTGCTAGGATGTTGGTAATGGCATCAAGGATGACGATGATGATCTTGGCCTCCTTGACGTTGAGCAGGTCACAGAGGGGCTTGATGCAGCCGGCCTGAACCATGAGGACAATCTGCTCCACTGACCCTCCTGACGTCAGGTTGGTCACTGCCCAGCAAGCCTCCTTCTGGCTCCTGTAGTCACCCTGAGAAGTCAGAATTACATACCAGAATGTTAGATGAGTGAAACGTTAAGTGTCTGTACACACTACTTGTATTAAAGTGGCCTTTCAGTGTGGATGGCATTGATATACACAATGTAGTAACATTTGCAAGAATTCAAGTGACAAAATATAAGGGTGAAATAAACTGTCATGAACCACAGTGTGACTGCCCATGTTTATGCATTTAGACATGTTGTCATCTACAATTACTTGTCCTTAACAGTCAGGTTATTTATGAAAAAAAAATGTGGCTGTGTTTCATGTGTACTTTTAAATACTAATCCTAAAAATTTTTACATAATATACAACACTGAAAGTCTTAATCTCTGTTTTACGTGTGAACATCACTAAATGCCCCATCACAAATATTTGTGTCAAATCCTTGAATACTGTAAGCCATATATTTGCAGGGTTTTGATTTTCAGGAGTTGTGCAAGTTTGGTGCTCTTTGCAAATTTCAAAACACACAAAAATATTAATTCTGATCCCAACTTGAATATGACATGCACCTGTACATTTCTCTATTGGTGTACTCCACAATCATGAATTTTGCCATGTGCGCAAAACTGACTGGAAGTCCCGATTTGTAAAAAATTAGACTTGCTAAATATATATGGCAAATGCAGTAAAATCTGTGATACAATTTTGCCATTCACAATGGCTTCGACTGACCTTGGTTAGAACTGTGACCAATGGGACAAGGAGTTCTGCTGCAACAACACACTGGATCTGCTGTACGTTGCCAGCTGTAATGTTGCTGATGGTCCAACAAGCCTCCTTCTGGATGTTCGGCTTGGGGTGCTTCAGGAGGTTGACAAACATTGGCAAGACTTGGGCATCGATGACATGCTGCAAATGAAAAGAGACACATCAGTTACACTGCACCTGCAACAGAGCTGATATAAAAAACCATGACATGAACTACAAGTATATCTTGAAACTGTCTTGACAACTTGATTCAATTTCCTGGTCAGAATTTGTTGTTGTTGTTGTTGGTTTATACACCACAGACTTGTGATGACAAGGGATCAACTATGCTGCCATTACTCAGTAGACACACCTTGTTTTGATGAGTTGGTACAGTTCCTGATCAAGGCAAAATATTTGACTTCCTCCTTTGTAATTTCACACTTCAGATCCGGATAGAGGACTACAAATTTGTAAGAATTCTCTGCAGAAGCAATCACTGACCAAAAGGAACTTATAAATTAGTGTGAGCAGCACATAAACAATAAACTGTCATATGACAGTTTATTGTTTCTTATACAGGCTATGCATATAAAGGGATTGCAATCGTAACAAAGAATTCACCAAAATAAGTTAACACCCCCCCAAAAAAAAAAAACAAAACAAAAAAAAACCTAGATATATCGCTACGGCTACTGATATGCCTCCGCCATAATGCATGGTTCTCCTAATAGGTCTATAGTACAATGTCTTGACAATGTGTGATGACAGTTTCACACAATTGGCAAAATATCAAAATGACAGGTTTGACACAAATGTGCTGAATGTTCACTTTCCTAGAACTAGGTTCAATTGGATGAATGATTAAAATGTCAGAGTGCAGGTATTTGAGGAACTGATGATTTTTACTTGACTTTTGACCCTTTCATAAGTTTATGCATTGAGTAATTTTCAAGGTATTGAGAAAAAGTATAATTTCAGTATCAAATGGGAAAATAGCATTATCTAAACCTGGCCTTTGACCTTTGACCTCACAGTTCCAAAGAGAATCACTGTTAGGTTGAACATGCATAAATGAGTAAGTTTCATGATGATACCTTGAGTTACTTTCGAGATATGGAGGAAAAAGTGCAATTTAGCACTTTCACTTGACCTTTTACCTTTTGACCTTTGACCTTTTGGCAAGAAACTTCCCTAAAAATATATATTGGGTAATACATGCCATACATCAAGTTTAAAAAAAAAAAAACCTTCAGGCATATTGCATTTTAAGGAAAGCAGTGATATTTTGAGGAGTTGACCTTGACCTTTGACCCCCTGACCTTTGACCCATGACCCCCAACTTCCCTAGATAATCACTGCCCATCGGTACAAGCATATATACTAAGTTCCATGAAGATACCTTGAACCATTTGCGAGATATGGAGAAAAACATGAAATTTCATTTTTCTTCTCACAAAATAACCTGTGACCTTTGACCTTTGACCCTGTGACCCTAAAATCCACACAAAGTATTATCCTCCAAAGGATATACCCTCATACCAAGTTTAATGTAAAACCACCACACGGTTCTTGAGATATCGACAAAAACAAAACGGGACGGACGGACGGACGACCCGAAAACATAATGCCTCCGGCCACTTCGTTGTGGAGGCATAAAAAAAAAATCCAAGGACAAACTGTCCGCATACACACACTAGATATTGAGACCAAGATTCTTACCTGTGTTTGCTCGTCAGTACCCGTAACAATGTTTCCCACAGTTCTCAGAGCTGGTGTCTGCAATGGTAGGAAGAAAACTGGGTTGTTATATATTCTTTACATTGTACCCTAGAATATGGATCTCAAGAATATTATGGTAACAAATGTAGTGTCGAGCAGCCTCTTTTTCATGCAAATGCGAATATTTTGCTGTCATTGAAATCATATCACCCAGAACTTTGCCTAATATTGATTGGCACACTTGGGTCATAGTTCATCGATCAGCAATTTTTTGTTGTTTTTTATTTATCTAATTCATGAAAGAAACAGGCCTTCTGACAGTTTATCAAGATTGCACAATTAAATCATGATAGAATAGGAATAAGACCAAAGTTTCTCAAAACACAGAGTTTACTTACAATTACTGAGATTTCATTGCTTCGTAGGAGTTCGACGACCCTGCTGACAACACCAGCCTTGATGACGAGCTGTCATGGGAAAAGCAAGGAAATTCAGAATCACAACCCCTTCATCAATACAATTCAATGTCAGAAACAAAGAGGGCAACTCCAAATTAGTGCAGGTGCTTTTTTTATTTTATTCTATCCATTTTATTTTTTATTTTTATACCCATCGAGTACCACGTAACACCAGTAATTATTTGGAGGACATCATTGACATTATGGTTAAATACATGGTGAACACAGCCATTCAAAGCATGTGTACAATTATGTTTTTGAATATGAAAGTACTATACACTGACTTAATCGAACAAATATTCCATTAATCATTCCTGCACAAGTCATTACAACTCAAAAATATGTGGCAGACGTATCACAGCTTGGGAACCAATGACAGATTGCACATTCTACATCCAGATGCACTCACCTCAATTCTGTCATTGCTCCCATCAGTGAGGTAGGAGAGCGCCCAGCAAGCGTCGGCTACAATCTCCTTGTCACAATGATGGATGAGAGACTGGAGCACGGGAAGGACTCGGTCCACCACCTCATCAGACGGAGGCGGGCTCTTGTTGCGACACAGGTTGGACAGCGTCCATGTCACGTTGCGCAAGAAGGGAACCTGCACAAGCAGAGCAAGGGGTACAATGACACAATTAGGGTTTTGTCAAGTATCATGTGAAACTGTGCTGTTTGAGGGATGCAGGCACACATGGACCATCTTGAGACATAGACCCACAAACTGATTAATTTGCATTGTCTGCATACTTCCATGATAAATGTCCAAGACAATTAAAACTGGTCCTTGGGCTTGCTTGACATACATCAACATCAATGCGTGCAAACTGGGTTGAATGTATTGAAATGTATTAATCAGGAATATGTGGATTGAATTTGTGTTTCAACTGTGTCCCTTTACAGTTAAAATAGCCATAATTAAGATTCAAACCATTAGTAATCAAGTACAGTAAATCTATGCCAAATCTAAAGCTCACATGAGGCATAATTTGTTTGGCAGTTTTACTCAGCAAGAACCCCAGTATACACAACAATTTTGCAAAGTTGTAATACACAAAAAGGTTACAACCGTTTACTAATATTTACCTTTGGTAGCTTCCTGCATAAGACTGCAGATTGGAATGAAAAGCAAAGTAGTGTACTACTACTATGTACTTTCAACAACATTTGTGCTAGCTGACAACTGTGACATAGAAATCTTTTGGGACTTCAGAAGAATACAAAGAATCTTTATCACATGACTTCAGTAGACAGGAAGAAGAATACTTACAGGAGTTGTGGGGTTAATGAGCTGCAAGAGGGGCTCAATGATGCCATTGCGAGTCACTACATCTCTCATCTCGGGGCCATCACCTGGAGAATGAAACGAAATGAAGGCAATTAATATAAAATACTGCAAGGCTTTATATAAATTATCTGTAATTCTTGTAGGGGAACCCTGAATTTGTTTGATGAGATGAACCGAAAGCGGAACTGATGATCTGTTTTTATAACTCTTTGCTGTTTTAACAGGCTTACTGTTGAAATAAGGATAGCTCTGTCAATCCATCTGTACATTTTCAGGGGGCAGCTGGTTAACAACCTATTAGTCAGGTGGGCAAAAATGTTCAAAATCTCCTAAAGATAGCACAAAACAGCTTCTGAGAGCTACATGTACAGTAAACCTCGCCTAAGTCAAATCTAATCTGGACTGAAGAAATAGCTTTGACTTGGAGAAAATCTTATCAAAATCAATAAAATATAAAGAGAAGAGGACTGGAAAAGACCTTTAAATAAGGTGATTATTCGACTTATGCGAGGTTGACTGTATATCTTGAGAACTTTCTTTATTTTGCCAGGCATACAAAAAGCCTCATGGGTCAAACGCACCTGCAATGTTTCCCAGAGCCCAGACAGCCTGTTCACTGACGTTGGACTGGGGTGACGAAAGCAGCCTGATGAAGGCGGGAATGGCTCCCTCGCTGACAACTGCCTTGGTCTGCTCCGGGGTTCCTGAGGCAATGTTTGTCAGGGCCCATGCAGCCTCAAACTGAATGGAAGGGCTGCAATGCCACACGCACAAAGGTCAATAGGTCAAAGGTGGACTGAATACAGCCAATCACCACATGAGAACATATCACAGTATGACACAGATTTTAAACGGCCAATTCAGCAATGTCTGATAACTATTTGAAGGACAATTGGGCTAAGAATGTCTAATGTCAAACACTGCGGTCCAATCATGACAAAAACATTTTATGAAATTGCATGTATCTTTCTTTTTTTTCACTGAAAGTACAACACCTTTATGACATCAGATTGACCATAAAGATTGATTTCATTGTGGACATCAGCAAAATTGAGTACGGTACTATCAAACGAACATGAATGAACCCATTATCCGAAAACTGGTATGTAACTCACCTTACACTGGCCTCTTAATTTACATTATAACAAATGTATTCACAATCCTCTGTGCCATGCAGAGAATGTAGAACTACCATACAAAGCATGTTCACTTACTTATCATGGTGACTGAGGAACACAACAAATTTGGGGACCAGCCCAGCTCTGATGATGTTGTTGATGGGTGGCTGCCTTTCTCTTGACAACATCCTCCTGTGAGATGGGACAGTGTTCAAAATCCATTAGCAAGTTTAGTTCTGATACCCAATGGCTTTCAGAAAAGATGGCAAGTAACAGCTAGATGTTCAGAATATTTCATTTTCAAGTGTTTTATACATGCTTCCTCTTTTCTTCTTCTTCTTCCAGCCGAGTACAGACCGCTGTTGGTGTCTTATATCATACTTGCGCTTGTCAAGTGCCCAACAAATGAAAAGTGCAAGCAAAAACCACACTACATATTCTATAAGCTGCTTTAGAAAAAAAAATGAAATAAAAAAACAAACAGGAATGCTCCTTGACAAAGCCTCATGATTTATTTACTTCACTTTGCAATCAAATAAATCCCCATCAACTTTAGTATTTCCCGTGCTGTTACAAATCACAAAGTTCTGTTTTCATTTACAAAACAATGGGTTTAAATAATGTGTGTTACTGATACTCTGCTGCTTCATGACACAAGTAAAGACGAAATGCACAGATTGCAATGTCTGTGAGCCAAGTGTATCTACTGAGGTGAATTTATGGAAGGCTTACCGTGCTGTTTGAACTGCATTGAATTGAGTTGCTGCATCCTTGCTTTCTACTGCCTTGCAGATTTCTGGGATGGTCATTTGCACAGTTGGCTGCATTGAGAAAGGAAATTTAAATTACCAGGTACCAATCAATGTACATACTCTTATATTGAGCATGGAAATATTTCTGAAGGGAAAAAGGGGATAGTCCTTCATATTCGCACAAAGCTTTCAGAAACTTGAAAGAATTTCATTTCTACTTTACTATTGAATGTGAATCCTGAAACAAGATTGATTGATACTATAAGGAGTCCTTCTTAACAATGAAACCATATATCATGGACTGTTTTTAGTAAACTGCTGTAATCTGAGTTGATTAGCAAACCATTGGACCAATATTGATGTTTGTGTCCGACATCAACACTTCTGCCCACATCATCCACATGTCATTTCCTTGGAGTGCATCACATGATATCAATCTTCCATGCAACAGCAAAAGAAAGTGAAGGAATTGTACAACAATGATATATGTGCTAATTTCATCAGATGTAAATGGCTAGAGTGTTTGAATATTCCAAGGAGAACTGACAGGCTTTCTGATTAATTTTTTTTTCCAAGTCTTCAATGTACCTGGTATTCAAAATGCATTTCCACAAACAAACCTGTTTCTTTTCTTGCAGTGGACTAACTGGCTCCTCCTCTGTATTTACATTTCTTCTCTTCAGCATCTGCTCATCTTTCTTTGCTTTTCTGAGTTCAACAGAGACTTCATTACGCCTGCGACGGAGCTCCTACAAAAGAAGTCAAAGAGACACAATCATAGTTTTCTAGTCTAATTTAATACGTCTACACAAGACGTGGTCAGATCACAAAAGGCAGCTAGGGAAAGTTTTCATGTCAGATGAATTCTGTCAGCTGTTCAGTAATTTATGTAAGGGTGTGAGCTTTATACTAAAATGCAGAAATGTCAACACTAAATATCAGCCATACCGGTACGTATTATCGGAGAACAGTAATGTCCTCCAAGAGATGGCTTTCATAATTGAATTTTAAAAAAAAATACAGGAAAAAAAAAACAACAACATGAGATGACCAACTATTGTATTGTCAATTTGATTGAGTTCAGTTTGTCATAGGTCATATACAACTGTATGTACAGATAACTCGTAAGTTGTAGGTTTCGTGTTCAAAAGAGCCAACATTGAGACTGACATACGTATACTTACAGAAACATCTTTTGACTTGTTCTTGAAGGCCTTGAGTCTGTTGTTCTCGATACCAGGCATGATGACTTGGCAGTTGTATTCACTCAACAAATATGTCTTCAAAAACAAATGCACAAGCAGGTGTGATGACTGTAGTATTAATTCCTGGCTAAAGGAATCCTCTGTGCACACTACTTGGAAGTGGTTATGCGTTGCGGGCTACTTTATAGATTCTCACTGGTTACTGAGCTGAGCTGCATGAAAGGGAAATCGGAAAATGGATCAATTTAAAGACAGACATGTAATCACCGAGCTATCACTAGAATACTAGGTTGATACCTAGTTTTGACCCATCTCACTGTCAAGGAAAGGCCGATTATTGTTAATCGATCATATGAATCACATTTGTATGAAAAGCATGTACCAAGTCCTAGAGACTCTTAAGGAATTGTGACCTTCCCAAACTTTTTTTCCTTTTTGCCAGGTTACCTGAATAAAGATTTGTCGCATCAGACTGTAAACCTCAGTTTCAGATTGTGCAGGCAGTGTTTACAAAGAGCAAGTTGTACTTTAGTGACAACATGAAAGTTGACATCGACGTTTCCCGATGAACAATTCCTTTCGAATATGCGTGAATTTGAATGAAAATAATTAAAGCTATAATTAAACCAATTAACATTAGACCCATCTATATTGTGATTTTGGTTCACTGATTTTAGATAGGGAATCTGTTTTAATAGTTTTTTACATGGTCATGGATTAGATCTAACGTTATAATCAAATGAAAGTCAATAGAGCTTACAAATATACATTGTATTTGTATAGAGCCGGCCCTGCCTCCCTCCAGCGCCGGTTCTTTAACATCATCTTATACGCTCAACATTATGCACATATTACCCTTATCACGGTTATGACAGCACAACTGCCACAAGTAATTCCCGGGCAATTCCCGGGCAATCCCAACCCCCCCCCCCCCCAAAAAAAAAAGAAAAAAAAAAGAAAAAAAAAAAAGAGCCGCCGCGCCGGAGGTTGCACTTACGCTTGCTAACCAAGTAGAATTACCAACCAAGTTTTAGCCAATTTTAAACGTAGACATCACAGATCGAGCGTCTCACTGCCAATCAATGGCAATCGCATTGCCGCATCAATCTTACAATAATCTTAATAAACAAGTGATAAAACAGGCCCCTGATAGGCCCTATCTCAACGTATCCGACACTTCTCGCATGGACAGAAACACTCGCAAGTCACAAATTGAGTCACACACACTCTCTCTGTACTGTAGACAGTGTAGTCTCACTCACTCTAACATTACGTATTCTGTGTTACTCAACTTGTGTTGGCTAGTGCTAATAGTAATAATATTATTCAATAGTCTTGAGTTAGTGTTTGCCATGCCCATGGCCATGCCCATGGCATGGTTGTGGATGAATGTCTAACAACTAACGTTAACCATGTTGTTATGTTAACACGGTTTAGGAACAGGATGCCATACAAAAATTAGAAAGTTTGTTTAAAATTTGCATTTGGCATTTAATAAAGGCGAATAAACAATCAGTCAATTTCTCTCATGCACAAGCAAGCTCTCTTATAAATATCACACACAAGCACTGAAAGAATGAGCAGAATGAGACAAAATCTGGCAGCTATTAAATCAAATGAGCAGCGACATAGCTCCTACCTGCACTTGCTGAAGTCACATGCAATTGTGAGAAATTGATTCAAAGGACTCCGCGATGTTTAAAGGTCCGACTGTATAGAGCTTCTCATTGGCTGATAGGCGAAAACAATATTCATGATAATCTTTTATTGAATATTTTTCAAATTTATATAAGTTGCTATTCAAGTTTTGGCTATTTTTTCTTTTAAATTATATAAATTATACGTTATTAAAATTAATTTATATTTTTTAATGCAAATATGCTGTAAACTCGGTGGTTTTTATAGCTGAAATAAAAACATCTTCGGAATTTAAATACCCTTGGAGATATCGATAGCAGTAGCGTTATCGATCACACACTGTATCATACATGGCGCTACAGCGCACAGAATTCATGGTACAGCCAAAGCATTGGGTACATACAGCATCCACCTACTCATGCATACACACGCGTACACGAACACACGTACAATGTAAGTGCCGTAAACACGGCTGGAGCAGTTCGCAGTTCTGCTGGCGATAGTGCACGGCTCACCTCCAGAGCTCGAGCTCTCCACCCCGGCCCCCGCCTCCCGATGCTCCGCCCGCCATGCGTCACTTGCTCCCGCTAGTGTCGTGGTGGCATATTAAATCTGCACAGCTTTGAGTGACGGGTATGTATGGGGACTCTTTTGTTGATGTCTGTGGTTTTTACATTTTTAACTGTGTGATCTGGCAACTCTTGCTGGAATGGCGGCAATTGTCATTGTAACGATGACAAGAATCCAGCATCCTGATTAACTAGTTTAACTGCTTTGACCCCATCTTCCAATAATGCCATTGCCACAAATTGGGAAGTTGTAAAAATTTATTAAAAAATCGGATCCTTACATACAATACATGATTGAATTAGCAGTGAACTTGATCTCGGCCTTAAAGTACACAGTAATCTAAAATAGTAATAGTAATATCATGAATACAGCGGTAGTTAACTAACCTGGGCCGTGGTGTTACCCGTGGGCTTGGTGACATCAATGTTCAGAATATCATCAGGGACTTTGGAGACTTTTTATTTTCTTTGAAGTTTGAAATTGAGGTTTAGCGTGAGGACGAGAGTTCGTTTAAACTACGAACCAGATCTAGTAAACGGACGGTCCAGATGATTTTTTACATTTTCACATTGGTGCCTTTCACATTCAATAAATCGTAGTGCCATATTGACTGAAAGATCGGTCTGTATCTTGTCGTGGGGGACATGTTCCGCGAAGACGTACTATGTCTGGCTTCACGGAATCCCCTCCAGGAGAGCCGTAAATTTAAAGCCAAAAAATGATTTTTGACAGATTTTCTGTCTAGTGTGGATGTTTAATATTCTGATCCTTGATGAGCTGATAAACCAACATGCTGAAAAACCCAAAATTGTATTTAAACTCAAACAAGGATGAATAGGAGCCTCCTACCTAGTCATCCTTGTTCGAGTTACAATGTTTTTGGTTTTTCAGGAGGTTCACATGTTCCAATAAAAGAGATTCTGTGTATAGCGATATAATTCATTCCAATACCCAGGGCTCGACACTAACGGTGGCCCGGTGGCCCGGGCCACCAAAAATGAAAGTCGGGCCACCAAATTTTTAAAAAGGGCACATTTGGTGGCCCGCCTCGGGCCACCAACATTTTTTGAAAAGTATGTCAATAAATTCGTAACTTTTTGTGCCGGAAATTAGCAGTTAAATTTGTTCAAAGGATGGATGAAAAGGACTGAATGAATGCCTGAGAGTGAGTGTTGCAGGTTTATTGAAATTTATTTATGAGTAGATATGTACAACTTCTAATTCTTACTATCATAAATCTTAAATATTTGACTCATCAAAAAAAAAAGGACTTTTAATGTTTTTTATTGTTGTTTTTTCGGGACACCAAATTTTTCTCTCGGGCCACCAAAAATTTGAAATTTAGGGTTTTGGTGGCCCCATCGGGCCACCAAACAAAAAAGTTAGTGTCGAGCCATGCAATACCTCTTGCTTAACACAAAACAGCTTCACCTGTGTTGAATTTATACATGCTTTCTTCTTCTGTTTTGCTTCTTTGCTCACCCAATCATACATTACTGTGGACATATACTATACACAGCCTAGTCGTTCGCACGGCGTCTGGTCGGGCTACTGTGGACAGTGTCTGCCCTGTTTGTGTTAGTGTTATGTTAATCAATGATTACAAATAATGAAATGTACCGGGCTGGTACCTAATTAGAAAGATCCGTCTGTCCGGAGGAGTCTATTTTTTGACATTATCGCTCTCCTCTGGAGGAGGGGATTCCGTGAAGCCAGACGCAGTCTCTGCGGAACATCTGTATCCCCGACGACCAGGTACAGACCGATCTCTTGGTTAAGTGCCTAATACATCATTGACCTCGGTGGTAAAAATGTACATGTACACAGTTACATACCTGTTCCCCTGTTTGTAGTGTTGGAGCTAGCTGCCGATTTGAATAGTATCCAAGACAGGGACATTGGATATTTCTTTGTTGTGTTCATTTATAATATAGTATATATAACAACCATATTCTTAGTTTTACTAATACTATAGTAGTATACTACTGTAGACTTGCACTGTTCTTAGTAAAGACAAGTGGTGTTCAGTTTTTGTATCTTTACCATTTGCACTTGCATTTCATCAAGACACTGTTTCAAGAATGGAGTACAGTGCGGCTGTTGAGGAACAGTATGATGACTTAGAGGTGGACTACCTGGATGAGACTAGCAAGCAGCAGAGACAAGAACAACACTATGTCATGCTGAGTGAGATTCAAGACATGACCAAGAACATTCCTCTGTAAGCATGTCCAACTTGAGGTCTATTAAGTCAGTGAGATAGTGCTGACCTGTACTCTAGCTAATACCAGTTTTGATGAAGGGTACTTGTAGAACAAATGGCAAGAAAAGAGATTTAGATACAATATCTCATGATGTGGAAATCTAATTGAGTGTTGATCCTATTTGCCTCGCAGTCTCTGTGCACATTTAACTTTTCTTTTTTTATGTTTACTTCTAAAAGTGTGATTGATTATGACCCAGTTATACTTTAAATATCAATAATGACTCCTGTTTTGATATTATTCATGTGTATATTTGATTGATGGATTAATAAAATCTTATTTTCTCTTTATACACATTGGTGAATGTATAGACTTTGTTATTTCCGGAAGATTACAGAATAATTATATCTTGCAAATAGCAGTTATAATGTTAAATTACGCTGTACTTATCAGTGCTGTACAACATATCATTTTTTTCTTTTTTAGCAGTACATAGATACCTGCAAAGTATCTATTTATATAATAGGGAAATTCCCCCCCTTTTTTAGAGAGAAAAGAAAACAACCAAACTTCAATCATCCTGGTGTTCCTATTTCTGCGTGTAGGTCCTACCTCCTAATACAGTGGACTCCCGTTGTAACGAAGTCCATGGCAGTTTTCTTTCGTTATATAGCAAAATTTCGTTATAACCGAACAAATAAACAATAAGAATACATAGAGCCAATAATGTTGCAGCCTGAATTTTTATTTCGTTGTAACCAAAATTTTGTTATAACCGTGTTCGTTATAACGGGGACTGTAGTGATGTATGGCAGATGGATGAAATTTGGTCTTGTATGGGTATCATTCATTTTAGTCCATGTGGACAAGTAGAAATTGTGTAGAAGTTCTGTCATTGCTGCTACTCACACACACACAAGCAAATACCAACAAGCATACCAGTACGAACATTTGGGATTTGATTTAGGGTGAGGCCCCAATTAACATTAATTGGAAGCAACAATACACATGAAAAAAAATGAATTATCATGTTTGATATGTATAATAATGGCAGTTCAGTTGTATCACAGAACATTCTTTGTATTGATGTATCAGTTGAAAATGGAATTACTGCTATGCAGTCATTAATCTCAGTTTATTTTCCCAACATCACTGCATTTCAGAAACTTGCAGCAACGCCTGCAGTACACCACCCTGTCCAGCCTGGCCCAGTCCCTGCTGGACGGCACGGTGTTCCAAATCGTGCAGCACCTGTCCGAGATCCAACAGATGACCGAGCGAAAGCTAATGGAGCAGCGGTCGAAACTGCACAATAGCCACAAATGTGAGTTTCACAAAGACTGTTGGGGGGGATTTAGTTTTGTACCAGGTACCTCATTCATACCCTACTTCAAGGATTACAAAGTTGTTTTTTATGTTTTTTCCCTTTGAATATGATTACTGTTCATTTTATTAGATTTCTTAAATACAGTGCAGTCTCATTATAAAGAGGTCAGATATACAGCAAACCCCCTTGTAACAAGGTGATTTTGCAGGCCCCAACTTCCTATATTTCTTTATGCTTGTACCCTAATGTAGTGAGAGACCAGGGGGGCATTTCATGCTGGGGGGCGTTTCATGAAGGAACTTGTCGGATAAAATGTCTGACAAGTCAATTATATCTGACAAGTTGAGAGAAATCAGCCAATCAGACTAAAGGATTTCTCAAAACTTGTCAGATATTTTATCCGACAAGTTCCTTCATGAAACGCCCCCCCCCCCCCATATTACAAGGAAATTGACATAGTTGTTAGGTCCATTTTATCTTGAGGTTCCCCTATGCTCCATATTTTAATAGGAAGAGGTAGAATTAAGTAAAACAACTATGATGGAGTAGCACTTTCTACACATACACTGCATGTAGCTGTAAAGTAGCAGTAAAGTAGAAAGGACATGGTCCATGTTTTTTGAGAAAGTAAGCATTCATTCAATGGCAAAAGAAAAATTGACAGCATTTTTTTTTTCTTTTTCTCAATTTTGGTCTCGTTATTCTATTTTAATTGTTGCCACAGCCCAGAGGCAACAGATGATGAAGAGGCATGAACAGGCCCTGCAGGACTCAAGGGGTCGACCTCACAACTTGCCATTGATAAAGAACAACAATGAGCATGAGAAACAGGTGATTATTAAGACTACTTATGATGGCTCAACAAAACAAGGTAGCTATTGATATATGTTTTTGTTTTTGTTTTTCCACATCATAGTGTGCTGAATTTGATGTGCTGTGGAAGGAGTGTGTGCATGCAGATGTATTGGATGCTGGTTTTGATAATGTATTGCAAGCAGAGTGATTTCTTCTCTTTTTTATGTAGGAGATCACCTCATATTCACCTGGTAGCAGACTTTATACAAATCTTGCAACATGCAGGCAAGCCATAAACTGTTAGAGTTACATACATAAAATAGGTTTGCGGTGAAAATATATTGTAAATGATAATATGTAGTTTTTAGCTCACCTGAGCCAAAGGCTCAAGTGAGCTATTGCGATCGCCCTTCGTCCGGCGTCCGTCGTGCGTCGTGCGTCGTGCGTCGTCCGTCGTCCGTCGTGCGTCGTGCGTAAACTTTTTACATTTTCATCTTCTTCTTGAAAACCCCAAGACCGATTTTCATCAAACTTGGCAGGTAGCATCCCTAGGGGGTTAGGAACTCAATTTGTTAAAATGGGCACCATGCCCCACCCAGGGGGCCCCCAGGGGGCCCAAACCCCCCAAAATTAAGGAATCTGTAAAAATCTTCTTCTCTAGAACCAGAAGTGATAGAGCTAAGTTAATACTATGAGTTAGTACATTGATGACTGTAGTTTCAAGTTTGTTCATGGCAAAATTAGGGGTGCCCCCCTTGGGACCCAGGGGAGGGGGGGTGGGGAGGGGTTCTAATGGGGCCTAAATTGTACATTTTCATCTTCTTCTTGAGAACCCCATTACCCATTTTCACCAAACTTGGCAGGTAGCATCCCTAGGGGGTTAGGAACTCAATTTGTTAAAATGGGCACCATGCCCCACCCAGGGGGCCCCCAGGGGGCCCAAACGCCCCAAACTTAAGGAATCTGTAAAAATCTTCTTCTCCAGAACCAGAAGTGATAGAGCTAAGTTAATACTATGAGTTTGTACATTGATAACTGTAGTTTCAAGTTTGTTCATGGCAGAATCAGGGGTGCCCCCCTTGGGACCCAGGGGAGGGGGGTGAGGAGGGGTCCTAATGGGGCCTAAATTGTACATTTTTATCTTCTTCTTGAGAACCCCATGACCCATTTTCACCAAACTTGGCAGGTAGCATCCCTAGGGAGTTAGGATTTCAATTTCTTAAAATGGGCACCATTCCCCACCCAGGGGGCCCCCAGGGGGGGGCCCCAAACCCCCAAAATGAAGGAATCTTTAAAAATCTTCTCTAGAATCAGAAGTTATAGAGGTAAGATAATACTATGAGTGAGTACATTAATGACTGTATTTTCAAGTTTGTTCATAGGAGATCAAGGGGTGCCCCTCTTGGGGGCAGGGGGGGGGGGTTGGTTGGGAAGGTCCAAATGGGGACCTGAATTGTACATTTTCATCTTCATCCTGAAAACCTCATGATGTATTTTCATCAAACTTGGCAGGTAGCATCCCTAGGGGGTCAGGATCTCAATTTATAAAAATGGGCACCATGCCCCACCCAGAGGGCCCCAGGGGGCCCCAATCCCCCCCCCCCCCCCCCCCCCCAAAGTAAGGAATCTTAAAAAATTTGGGCCCTTATTGTACAGTTTCATCTTCTACTTGAGAATGCCTGGTCAAATTTTGGTAGAGCTGTGAATAATTTAGATTAGTGACTGCGTGAAAGGTGAACTTGCGATACTCAGGTGAGCGCTAGACCCGCGGGTCTCTTGTTATAGATACATATCATGAGCTTTGGACAGAAGTGATTCTGCCAGATGTGAGCAGCCTCGTGCCTTATGTGTGTGCTTCACACTGATATTGGCCATAGTTGCCTACCAGATGCCAGTTACCTTACCTAGATGCCTTCTCACACCTGTATCTTGACATTTAGGCATTGGAACAGAGGGTTCGGGAGGAGCAGCAGAGGATGGATGAGCGGATCCTCATTGAGCTTGACATGTGCGTCGCCGAGCAGCAGAACACACTAGAAAAGGCGGGCGTGCCCGGATTCCACCGCAGCAAGGACCCCACTGAGGTCCGGTTACAGATGTACCTCCTGGAGTTCATTACCAAGCTGCACCGCAAGGAGACCGAGGGTTCCGGCAGCTGATGACTGGTAGAGGTGAACCACACAACTCCATCAGATGCCGGTGCATGATGGTGCACCTCCGCAAAGCAACCCTTAAGCTGCCGGCATACCAAATGTGACTCTAACAAAGCGATATAAGGCTATGAAAAATGGACAGATATTGTCTTTGTTCACTTTCCGGAAGCAATGTGACAAGCAACTCAAATGCAAATAGGTTTGCATCTAGAAAGACAGTTGGAGATGCTATCAACAAGCTGAACCTCTTGAATGCAACAGAGTGTACAATAATAGAAGTAGCTAAAGATGCTATCAGCAAGCTGAGGCTCTTGAATGCAAGGGAGTGTACAGTAATAGAGGTAGCTGAAGATGCTATCAGCAAGCTGAGCCTCTTGAATGCAAGAGAGTGTACAATAATAGAAGTAGCTAAAGATGCCTTCAGCAAGCTGAGGCTCTTGAATGCAAGGGAGTGTACAGTTATAGAAGTAACTGAAGATGCTATCAACAAGCTGAGCCTCTTGAATGCAAGGGAGTGTACAGTAATAGAAGTAAATAGCCTCTTGAATACAGAGAAAATTGTATCAAGAGAGATAAAAGATGTTATCGGTAAGCTCAGAGTCTTTGATGTACATAAAAAGTCCAAATCAATCTGAATCAGACATTTGTTACCTTATTAGTGTACATCATTTTCTTTTCTTTTTTGTAATCATTGGACAAAACCTTTCACTGTTTTTCCTGAACTTTGTTCAACTTCACTCAGTCTATTTCACTAAAATGGCCACAACTCATATCAAAAGCTTGTTTTTATTTTGTTGTTGGAATGTTTCTGTATTTACCAAGTTTCACATGATGTTCAGTGCAGACAAAGATGATCTAAAACCAGCTAGGTTCATGAGGTTTGTTGTGAAGCTCTTTGACAGACATTTTAAGTGCATATGTGCTACCCTCCCCATTTGTTTTGAGACAGAGAGAAGAGAGAGATTTTGATAAGTAATAGAAAACTGCAAGCAAGTTCAATAGCATGCAGTCATGAAAGAGGTCTACCGAAATCACAAAAAGTGTCTACCTCAGTAATGTCACAAAGATGTGCTTGACAAGTAGCCTGCATAGATAACACACATTGACCACTGCATAAATGTTGCACAGCATTTGGTCTCTAGACACTCAGATTTTATGCCATGAAAACACAATACAGTGCACTCCAGTATAACGAACACGGTTATAACGAGATTCTGGTTACAATGAAATAGAAATTTGGGTCGCAACGTTATCCACTCTATGTGTTTTCATTGTTTATTTGTTCGGTTATAACGAAATCTCGATATAGGGAAAGAAAACTGTCGGTCCCGAGGACTTCGTTATAACGGGAGTCCACTGTAGTACATTGAGTATCTGAACACAGTGGTATGATAAAGTGTGGTCATGCATGATGTGATTGCATACATGTGAGAGTGTTCCGAGGACCCTCCCTTTAGCCAAAACCCAGAAAGACAAATGAGCAAAAATTGAAACAACTGCTCTAGAAAGGTTGTAAAACCTTTTTGAATCATTCTGAAGAAATAAATTCTTGATTGTGTTATAAGGAGATAAATTCATATGTACATTATTGAAGAGACATACTATAGTAGTGGCAGTTACAAATTTATGTTTATTGAGGTGTGTGTGTGTGTGTGTGTGTGTTTGTGTGTGCTTATACCGTGTTTTTTTTTTTCTCTCTCTTTCTTAAGGGGGTGTTTATGTGTGTTGGGGGGGGGGGGCAATTCTTAACTGTTTTATAAGGAGATAAATTCATTTGTACATTATTGAAGAGACATACTTTAGTAGTGGCAGTTACAAATTTATATTTATTGAGGTGTGTGTGTATGTGTGTGTGGGCGTGTGTGTGTACGTGTGTGTGTGTTTGTGTGTGCTTATACCGTGTTTTTTTTTTTCTCTTTCTTGAGGGGGTGTTTTTGTGTGTTGGGGGGGGGGGGCAATTCTTAACTGTGTTATAAGGAGATAAATTCATTTG
This sequence comes from Diadema antillarum, assembly GCF_040938485.1. NCBI lineage: Eukaryota > Metazoa > Echinodermata > Echinoidea > Diadematoida > Diadematidae > Diadema > Diadema antillarum. The sequence continues at coordinate 584,220 of NW_027271720.1, forward strand.
TACATTATTGAAGAGACATACTTTAGTAGTGGCAGTTACAAATTTATATTTATTGAGGTGTGTGTGTATGTGTGTGTGGGCGTGTGTGTGTACGTGTGTGTGTGTTTGTGTGTGCTTATACCGTGTTTTTTTTTCTCTTTCTTGAGGGGGTGTTTTTGTGTGTTGGGGGGGGCAATTCTCAACTGTGTTATAAGGAGATAAATTCATATGTACATTATTGAAGAGACATACTTTAGTAGTGGCAGTTACAAATTTATGTTTATTGAGGTGTGTGTGTATGTGTGTGTATGTGTGGGCGTGTGTGTGTATGTCTGTGTATGTTTGTGTGTGCTTATACCAGGGTTTTTTTTTAAGGGGGTGTTTTTGTGTGTTGGGGGGCAATCCTACTCAGCCCTCATGTCATGAGGGAACAAAACAAATATGTCATGCAAATTTGCTTGAATGTAACATTCATACATCATGGATATGTATGGAACATGTGACTGGTAGGAGGTGGTCGTGGGAAGACAATAATATGAAATGTGTAAAAGAGAAACTGCAGTAGTTGTAGCCAATTGTTCACTTCATTCAATATCATTTCGTATCATTTTCACAATATCTTTGGAGTGAAACATCATACTGCACCTGCAACGCAGTTAGTTTGACGATGTCTTTAAATAATGAATCATCGAGCGATTACACGAACTGCAGTCATACTAAACATTTATTACCTCCACTGATATTGAAGTCACAGTTCAGACAATTTTAGACGGAAAATTTGTACTTCAATCTCTGATAAAAGAATTGAAGCCAATCAATATAATGGTGATCAATGTTTTTGAAAAGAAGTAAGGGGGGATTTGCCCAGGTAAATTGAACTAGAAAACTCGTAGACAAAAAAAAAAAAGTTGTTGTTTATGTCTCTACATAAAAAGTTTTCGCAATCATACTGCCTTGTATCTCGGCAGTGCCCTTTCTGGAGACATCGTGTACATACATTAATGTATGTTGCGCCATTCATAACCGGGGTTTTGGCAAAGATACACACTCTTTGATGAGCAGGGATATTTGTTCTTCTTTCTTCTGTTGCTGTTCTGTTGTTTGTTTGTTTTCGGAGGGGGGGGGGGCGTGCTAATTAATGGTCTAAAACATGATATCGACATAATGCTTCCCCATGCAGGAAACAGACTGCTATCCATAGTTCTCTATAATATCGGCGGCTGGTTGCTATAAAACCAAAAAACTGTCGCGTGTCGAAACAGCTGTCTGCTACCACTCTCATACCCGTTACTGTTCGTCGTCGCATGGAAGCTGGTTCATGTGTTACATCGACAAAATTGTTTCCACACATGGGCACCATCAATCATAAGTAAACTTGGCAAAAGTGAAAAGGGGAAAAAAGAAAGGGGGTGGGGACAAGCAGTCATCATCCTCACAAAGAGGACCTCGGAACTCTTAGTCCAGAGGGTCTCCTTTTCTGAGACATCCGTCATCCACCCAAATGTTAACATGAACATAATGAACATCAGCACGTCAAATACATGTACATGCACTATCTCGCCAGATCATCAAATAATGATAAAAGAATATGCGCATGTTAAGTTTGCTCGGTTGTATAACATTATTATGATGAACATAAAAACGCATTCAATCGTCACAATAATTTGTAAGAAAATTTTACTCACCATAACAATACAACGACGTTGACACTGCAAACACTCCCAAAGATCTTTTTGTCTCCTTTCATAATGAGCATCCAAATAGGGATGATAATCATGTAATCTGGAAGTATAATTATGAAGATGTGATCTGTTCGTATATTCCCCTTTGGCAGAAGAATGAAAGATGCAGAGCACATGAACTAAATTTGTATATTGTTTCGGGTCTTTAGATGTAGATCTACAGACTTTAATACGGTGAACGGAATGGTAATTCTACGAGACTCAGACAAAATATCGGGGATACCGATGCTTAATAATTACGCTTCAACAAGCAAAAACAAAAACAAACAAACAAAAGGGGCGCCTTCAGCGCAACTTAATTCTGCTGCCACTTTCGGGTTTGATCAGCTGATCCGGGGTAACAAGAGAGGCTAAAGTGGTTACACCCTTTGTATTCCTATGCATGCCTATTGTGAAAAAAAAAGACGGGGGGGGGGGGGGGGTTCACCCCCCCCCCCCCCTCCCCGGTTCTGCCGGCCCTAGCTGGTAAAGACGTACTTATATACTATAGCACTGTGCTGGTTTGGGAAGGAATAACCATTCCCCTATGGATCATGGATGAACTTTTTTTTTCTTTTTTTTTTTGGCAACGTCGTATGAACCAACATCATGTCACGCATGTATCTTTATGTCCATACATATGAAAGCCCACACACAACCTTGATCCATGCCCTCCCTTCTTTTCCCCGCCTTGCCCTGGCACCCACTCCATGCACAAAATCTCTTACTAGTATTTTGGAGCTATACGATGCTGCACATGTTCATACATCCTTCGCTGCCGATAATGTTTGAGAGAGTTATGAAGTTCAAGTTGTCCAACTCGGAGGAATTGTGCCAAGAAATATAATCTAATCACCACCACACATTTGAACACGTCATTATCTTGAAATCCCATGCGTTAATCGTGCCAACATGTACTATCTCGTCAGATCATCAAAAACATGAAAGCTGCCATGCACGTGTTATTCTCCGCTCAGGGGATTTTCCCTGGTTTTTGTTTGTTTGTTTGTTTTCAAAATCATCAAGAAAACCTAAATTACCTAGAAAACGTAGACTGAATGAGCAGTGTGAGGGTCGCGGTATGATAGCTAACTTTTCAAAGACTTCATTAAGCATTATTGATCTTTTATTGACCCGTGTACATACGTGAAAAGAATGTCAGAAGTTTGGAACTTTGCGATTGTAATTACAGCAAGGGCGCCCTCAATCGACACGACCTTAATCATTGCAAAAATTTCCCTATTCACATAACGCTGTGTTGTAGACAGAGCGAAAACACAATAACAGCAAAATCTTCTTTGCAATACACGAGAGATTTAATATTTTTAGTCACTGACATCAGAACAGATCTTTCTTTTTTTCATGCTTCGATCCTGAAATTTGCTGTGGGGGTATAATAATATAGGGTGGGGACTTTCAGCTCAAATTCAGTGTAGAGGTTCTCAAGAACTCCCCTTGAAATCCATTTCGGCTCGTGTGTCCCGCACTGACTTCAATTAATGTGACATGATGTCTCCTATACTCATGTGATTCTTCTCATCAAAAATTCAAGAATTTTGTCTGATTGAAATATGTAACTCCTCTCAGAAATCTCTCTTGCCTATAAATGTTATCAATGGTAATCTCTAAAGTCAGCTGAAACAAACTTTGTGGATTGAACCGTTTGTGACGTAGACCTTCACATTACGCAGGTGCACCAGCTCACAATAGCAAGATAGATTTCATACTATATTCTCACCTGTTCTTGTTCCTTAATCTTGGAATTTATCTTACAGGAAAAGAAAAGTAAAATGATTACAAATCTGAAAATCGTAGGGGCTTAATTAGTATTTTGATTATAATCAGTTCCAGAATTACAGGGATTCGCGATAGGTTTTGTTTGACAGGCAAGAATTGATACGAAAAAAAAAAAGCGCGAATAAAATATTCAGGCACAAAAAGGTTAGATATTTGCCCGCAAACGTATTAGACCCCACGTTTTGTGGAGAAGCCGCTAGTTTTCCAAGATTCTGTCAATAAGCATCCGTGAGCAGGGAGGTAAATTTCACTTCTATCCGAGAAGACGCCGGGTGAAAATCAAACACTTCCTGTTGGCACCTATATAGCAGAGAGGATCCAACCCAGGATATATTATGTTCAACATCAAGGCGAGTCGAAAACTCGACAAGTTCATTTCCATGTAGACCTGCATGCGCGTCATCATGTTTTGGAAGACTCGGAACGAGTCGGAAGTGAAGACAAACTACAGCAGACATTTCGTTCTTGGCCGCGTTTCATAAACATCAGATGTGCGATCATTTGCAACTTGCCATAATTCATTATACTTTATAGGTTATCCAGGCATCGACTTGATTGCTCATGGCTCTTGCGCTGTTACCGAGCTGTTGCTGTGGTTACGGCAATTGTCAGAGGTTGCCCCTGTTGCAAAGCGTTTTGTTTTGTTTTGTTTTAAACATTGCCCTGGGGCCCGTTGCATAAAAGTTACAATTTATGGTAACTTTGCCATCCAATGGTAACTTCCATGGAATTCTTGATTTTGATTGGCTATTGAGTATTGTTACCATGGTAGTTACCATTCGATGGCAAAGTTACCATATTGTAACTTTTATGCAACGGGCTGCTGGACGACGTTTTGGTATAGCACGGTTCACGTATACTAAATACATTATAATAATTGCAAGTGGACCATGACAGCTGCTACGTTACAGTCCAACTATAAGGTTTTGGATAACATTTCCATTTCTGTTCGTGACCAAAACTCTCTTCGGAGCTCCTTGCAACGACAATCAATATCAATTTCACATTGTACTTCAGACAAGAAATGTATGTTCAGAATTTCGTAGGAAGTGTATCAGTGAAGGCGGACCGATTTCTCGGCAGGTTAAAGGGCTGGTAGTATTTATGGAGGTATAAGGATTGGGCTTTTAACTTTTTGCGAGATATCAAGGAACCGCTTATGAAATAGTACAGAGCATACCATCTAAGAGGAATTCAAAATTTATTTGATAAAATTCGGTTTTGGAATGGCTGAAACATTAAAAAAACAGAGTAAAACAAAGCGATCGTAATACAAGATGGGTCCCACAATAAATATTACGATCGTTCTGTTTCTGGATATCTCAGCCATTTCAAAACCATTTTTAAAAAAAAATCAAATAAACGTTGAAATCCTCTTGGAATTACATACTCTTTCACATTTCATAAGAGGTTTCTCATTATCTCACCAGAAAATGTTAAAAACCTGAAGTTAGGGCTAAGCCAAAACTATCCGATTCCTTTAAGATATAGGGATGTCTGGGAATCCATATGGCAGATGATTACCCTGTGACCTTGGACTTGAGGTGCTTTCCTGTGACTCTCCTTACTTTGATCTGCATTCCAATCACACAGTCCTGGAAAATGGCCAGGAAACATTGTAATAAAACACAACAAACACTGCAAAAATCTCTTTCGATATATCACTCCCACAGACACTGACAAAAAAAGAAGATTTTCAGGTTATGGAATCATGCATGTTTCTTTGATAAGACACCCAGGTTAGAGATTTTAGAGATTACCTTAATAATCTTACCTCAACAATAGTAATAATAATAACTAGAAATATCACGTAAGGTGATTAATACCCCCGCCCCGTGACGACAGTCTTACCCAAGGAATGATCTTTCCTTGATCTTCTGCCATTTAAATGCCGTTACCATGGCAACGCAGCTTCCGACACGTCCGAAAAATATGTCTTGCACATCTTCCCACCAAGACTATTGTGTGTGCCACATTTCATAAGCTTTTGTCAAAAACTGAGGAAGTAGTTCAATCCACAAGATCTTTCCTTGATCTTCCGCCATTAATATGCCGTTACCATGGCAACGCAGCTTCCGACACGTCCAAAAAATATGTCTTGCACATCTTCCCACCAAGACCAATGTGTGTGCCACATTTCATGAGCTTCAGTCGAATACAGAGGAAGTAGTTCAATCCGCAAGATCTTTCCTTGATCTTCTGCCATCTATATGCCGTTACCATGGCAACGCAGCTCCCGACACGTCCGAAAAATATGTCTTCCACATCTTCCCACCAAGATCAAGGTGTGTGCCACATTTCATAAGCTTTGGTCAAAAAACTGAGGAAGTAGTTAAATCCGCAAGATCTTTCCTTGATCTTCTGCCATTAATATGCCGTTACCATGGCAACGTACTTTCGGGTACTGTCAAAAAATGCGTCTTGCACATCTACAACCAAAGGCACACATCTGTACCAAGTTTCATGGAAATTGGGCAAAAACTAAGGAAGTGGTTTGCAACACAAAATTTTCCATCATTTTGGCTCATAATATGTGAGCTGTTACCATGGCAACATACTTTTTGTCACTGTCAAGAAATGTGTCATGCTGACCTATATCCTAAGACAAACATTCAATATGAATTCCATGAGAATTGGAAGAACACTGATGAAGCAGTTTTGCCATGAAGCATTTTGCCCTATATTTTACCAATAACATGCCGTTACCATGGCAACGCACTTTTTGCCACTGCGGAAATATGTGTCTTGCACATTAACATATTCAGATGAACATCTGTACCTAATTTCATAAAAATTGATCAAAAACTGTGGGAGGAGTTCGCGACGCAAGATTTGTACCCATTTTTGCCCATAATATGCCGTTACCATGGCAACGTACTTTTGGGTACAGTCAAAAAATACGTCTTGCACATCTACAACCCAAGGCACACATCTGTGCCAAGTTTTATGGGAATCGGTTGAAAACTGAGGAAGTAGTTCGCGACGCAAGATTTGCAACGGACCGCCCGACCGCCCGACCGTCCGCTGATTCCTATATACCCCCTTCAAACTTCGTTTGGCGGGGGTATAATAATAAGGTCTTATTTACCCAGGGTAGCCTCTTCAGTGTTGCCACTGCTCTACCAGAGGGCCCTGCCATTATTATTACCCTAGCGTTGCCAGGTACCCATTTATACACCTGGGTCGAGAGGGACATAGTGGGTAAAACATCTTGTCCAAGGACATAAGCACAATAAATTCTTCGTTATTAGTATATCGTAACTCTATTCAGAATTGATGGCTCTGATGATTATACAAGGTGATGAAAGTTTTTCCTGATGGCTAAACAGAGCAGCATTTTAGAAGAATTCGGCTTATATAATGATCTTTCTTCACACCATTGCGAGTTATTAAGTTCCCATACCACAGTGCTTTCATTTTATCACCGCTTATATAGTTGTTGTTTTTCCGTGTTGTTTTGCTTTGAATTTTTTTTCTCTAAATTTTGGAGATCGTGCTTTGAGTGTTTCCATACCAAATTTGCATTTTATTATTGCATTTGTATTGAAATGAAGTGTGACGGAGACATACCTAACATAGACAACACACGTTTTAAGATGAACCCCATGAACCCATCACGGCCATATTAATACATGTCATAAGTCCTAACGTGTCATAGGCGACTAAATGAACTTTCTGGCATAATTTTCTTGACTAATATATACATTATGGCTTCTCCTCTTTTTTTTTCTTTTTTTTTTGTCTGTGTATCTTTGGTATTGTGTTCATATTTTTTATATCTCATGCGTTTTGTTTGTAAGTTTATTTTTTGCTAAGCTGCCCATTTTGTCATAGTTGAGCACAAATTTTCGTTGATCCCAAATAATAAATCACACTGGCCCTGGTATGACACCACGTCTACCGTGATTTCTTCTCCAATCATGGTAGGAGAAGCATGCGTGATATGCGAGCTTCGATACCATGCACTCTCAGCCTTTTTAGCACTCTTAGCGTTAGCGTTTTTACTGCCTCTTTGGTGTATATTAATGTTTTCTATGATAATCAGCCCTATGTGGTTCTATCCATTGCACGCTTGTATGTTTGCAGGGGCTCCACCCCCTAGTACTTCTCTGTATAATCTATCGTTCCGGCATATAAGATACACCAAGTCTTGGTCATTTTTTGTTTTGTTTTTGACTGAAGCAATTAATATCTTTTTCAATACTAAAGAGAGAATCGCATGACTCAATCGATTAACTTGGCGAAAATGTAGCTGATAAAGAAATACGCATATTATATATATATATATATATATATATATATATATATATATAATGAAAATGAAATGAAATATATATTTACACACAGAGCACACACACACACATACACACACACATATATACAAAGTATATATATATATATATATATATATATATATATATATATTTGGATATATTTGAATATATTTGAAGATATACATATGAATATACATATGAATACATACATACATTATACAACACGTATGCAACTAACCTCTACGTGAATTTCAAGGTTTATTCTCCACACAAAACTGTCATCACTGCAATGAATACCACATATCTACGATATTTGAGTTAGACCTGAGAATCCTACCTACATTTGATGTATATCCTGACATACAGACAGAAGAAAAGAAAGTATTGCATAGTTTCATGCCATTGAAAACAATGCCTCGGATACTTCTAGTACATAAACATCTACAACGCCGAGCGTTGCGCAACGCCCAAGTACACATCTATTGCAACAAAATAGACTATGAACATGGCTAAGCGACAACTTTGTGCGTGTACTAATAGCAAAATGTAAAAAAAAAGTAGTATGAATGAATATGCTTGTTAAAACAGACAACCCGAGCAATATGATGGTCTTCGTTTCGACCAAATGACAATTACATCTAGCTACCTAAAATCTAACATACACATACACTTCAGAATTTCAGGACAGCATATTACTATCATCACGAAGAAGGCATATGAATGTTATCATATTCAGCCTTTCATAAATCATTACACAAAATACAGCATAATCAGATGAGTTACAATGATTTCTAACATATCACGGACATTCTTCTACACACAAGATATATTTCCATTCGAAGATGAATACTATAACATAGAATGCTAATCACACTGGCACACTTATAGACTACATCATGTAAAATTATACCTACACCAACAAATATACAAAATTTTATCTCTACGGGTGCAATAACGTAAACAAAGAACATTTTCGTTATATAAAGAGATTTTAGCGTAACATCGAGTCAAGAGAGTTACATGTAACATAAAACAGTGACTTCATCACGAGACTTGAAAGAGGGAAAGAGATAACCTTTCAAAGGCAGAAATTAAAATGCGACGGAAATTTCGACTTATGAATATTTTCCAATAATGAATCGTAACAACTGATATTAATAATGTAATCATTATTGTGCAACAAAGAAGATAACTAAGTAATCAGCCAATATTACATTCAAACAAACAAAAAATAAGAGAGAAAGAGAGAGAGAGAGAGAGAAGAAAACATTATTCTAGTTAGACATTCACAGTACGTCTCTCATTCTGCAGTGACTCTGCTGTACGCGAATTGGAGATAACCACGAAGAGATAAACTAACAGGAAGAAAACAAAAGTAACAAAACTCAATGTATCTTAATCTTTTAACCTGTGTAAATCAACATTGATATCAATGATCTTTGTCTTTGTTATACACACTGATGGTCTCAGACAGAAGTGTATGCTGCTAAACCAGAAAATCATGATACACCCATTACTTTATATTGAAGGTAATCAAACAACAACAAACGAAAACATTGAAAGACTATTACAGTATCGCGTTTCACTAATTTTCATAGATATGAGGTAACTATTTTGAATTAGGAGTGCAATTCATCTATGCATTTGATCATTATTATCACGGCAACATTTGATGGTCTACAGTTAAGAAATGCAGTAACGAAAATTGTTGGGGATTTCATACTTCCGGACTGAACACAGAGAATAAAAACATGAAAAAGCTATGAATCTTGCATAATATTCTTGAAAGCATCGGCGTGATTTGCACTGTTTTTACAACAATCGTAACTGTCATAGGCCAGCGCGTCCGGGGGGGGGGGGGGGGGGGGGACCTTCCTTTCAGACAATGTTTGTGATATTAGTTTACTTGTTCATTTGCATATGTGTGGGTGTGTGCGTGTGCGTGTGTGTGTGTGTGTGTGTGTGTGTGTGTGTGTGTGTGTGTGTGTCATTGGTTGATGGGTGATTGTCGGTGGTCTGTATACACCCTGGTGGGCTAAATGCGCCAACTCCACGTTCACTTCTGGAACTGGGTGTCCCTGCCGTGGGGAGCGTCGAAGTCGAGGTCGGGACCGATGGCAACGATGCTGAACGGGTTGATGGAAGTGTGGCTTAACTGGTATGGTAAAGAATGAAGAAATAAAAAGGGTAAAAATGCCATAAGTCAGATAAACGTTCACTTTGTCCATATGTGAGTCATGCATGTTCACATTAACTAGCTTCTAAACAGGAAATTATTATCATTTTCTTCATCATTCTCATTCTATTTTTCCTTCATCTTTCTTCTTCTCCTTCTCATTTGTTTATATTTCTGAATTTGTTTTTGTCTATCTGATGATGACCTTACTTTAACCAAAAAAAAAAAAAAGGAAAACGGCGTTTAACGGTTTTTGCATTTAGACCTTTCATTGTCTACTTTCCCTTGGTTATATGAAACACTAACAAAGGATAATAGAAAAAAAAATCATAAGAAATCGACACAGCACCAAGCCACAAAAAAAAAAACCCACAAAAACAAAAACAAAACAAAAACCGTAGTTCCTGGAAATTTGACGGGCAAAGACGCTGTCAAGGCTTCACCTGCCCCACCCCACCACGCCCCGCATCCCTTTCCCCGCCACAACTCACCTGGTAGTGCTTCTGGATGTGCTCCTGGTCGACCGTTTCCTTGACGCCCGGAGTCTGGTAGATGTCTCTGGTGAACCCCCACAGGTTGGGGTAGTCAACTATCCGCTTCTTGTTGCACTATTATGGACAAATGCAGTGACGCCAAAAAGACAGCGATATCATCATTCTATCATGGGTATCAACGAGTCAGAGAAACAACAGAAGAAAACATGGCTATTAAATACCGATGTCTCTACCGGTTACAGCTCGTTATTCCGAAGGTTCGATATTCCGAAGGCTCTTCAGTCCGAAGATTCCTTATTCCGAAGGTTCGTTTTTTCCGAATTTCATTTTCGGATGAACAAATTTTCGGAAGAACGAACCTTCGGAATAACGCCACAAGTTCGGACTAACGAACCCTTTTCATTTTCGGATTAATGAACCTCTAGGTATAGGGAATTTGCGTGTTTCGGATTAACGAACCTTCGGAATATCGAACATTGGGAATAACGAACAGCACCCGTCTCTACCACTCCCATAAAGAATTACACAGTACAATCTGGAAGGTAGAATAAAAGGAAAACGCTTTTATATGACACTGTTATACTTAATACATTACAGATTTTGACATCATCAAGAAACTGACATCCAGCTTTCCACGCCAGCTCGATAGACAACTTCTCATGTGTGGTTAGGTAAGCGGTAATTCAGAGTGAATGCCCTCGTCTACTTCCTGATATGCTTGATGTGCAGTTTTATGCGAAAAGTTCAGTTGGATCGGTAAAACTTGGTTCCTTAGTGGTGCGACATCTTGCGCATTCGCTCCTCAATAATTCACGATGTTGTTGAATGAATTGGTCATACTGTCTCCGCAACAGATGTATAAGAGACATGTCCAAAGCCTCGAGAGAAAAGCGTCACCAGTTCTCATTAAGGAGAGGAGCGATTATGCAAAATCGTTCACTCGGCATTTCTAGTACACTTCATCCTTATACTTGTACTTCTGATCGAATAGTAATGCAGAGAGATCGCTGTTGACAGCACCCCAAAGGTTCAAAACTTAATTTGCAGATGGAGCTTGACGTCATCAAGATATTGCCTATGATTGTGCATGAGCAACAATTCCTAGAATTCTCTCTCTCTCTCTCTCTTTCTTTTTTTTTCTTCATATTTTCGCACATCTGGCTCCTTTCAATCGACTGCCAGCAGTGAGAACGTCAAATTCGATCCTAACATCGAAAAATTCCTGCTTTGGGGTGATTTTAACAACTTCCTATTTATTTTGTTTATCAATTTGTTTTTATTTCATACTATTTTTGTTTTGGTGGGGGTGGAGGGGGGAGGGTCTTCTGCTCATGCAATAGTGGGATCGTTATTATATTCAGATCATTTAAAATAAAATACCCCAAAATTTCATGTTATAAGATTTACTCGCTTAGAATGTAATCATGTACATGAATGTGATACAGAGATATGTGCGTGGTCCAGGGAAATGGGATGGATGTATGGTTAAAAACCATGAACAGCACCCCATGGTGAGTTCCAGATTGTTTCCGAATACGCAACCGACGGCGGCAAATACGTAATCGACGGTGACGGATGTTCATTTTTCGCGTTGCCATCTATAAGGGAATTACTCATTAATTTCTTACGTGCGAACAGGCACGCCACAGATGGCTATAAATTCCTCCCGAAAGATTATATCGGCAATGGAAGAGATAATGTGCCTTGCCTGGGGGCACTGATGCCATCGCTGCCGCGGAACTTCAATCGGGGACTTTATCACTGACGGTAGCCAATTCCACCGAATCACGAAATACCTGATGTACATCATTTTTCATATTCGGGCGCACGCAAGCAATAAAAATAAATAACGAAACAAAATCTATTTTCATCATTTTTTTTCCTGCGCCCAGTTTGATGATATACCGGAAGAAATTTACTGACCCATGGCAATGCACTTCACAGAAAAAAAAATCTACCCCCCCCCCAAAAAAAAAAAAAGAAACAACAATTACAACAACAACAGTATGGACATGATGTGGGAATAATTTTACTAATACACGGCTAAAATTTTGTCGGACACATTATGGAAAAGGCAAAAAATGTAAATGATTGTGAACATTTTACATGTAAAAATACTCTTATGACACTCATTACTGCAGAGATTCTGGGGAGACCCACGATACAGTGAATACAGTCTGCCTTGCCCGGGGGACCTTCGCCGCTGCCACTGGGACTCGACTCGGTGACCTCAACATTTTAGAGCCCGGCTTGGTTCTATCCACTTTCAGAGGCGGATCCAGGAATTCCGTAAAGGGGGGGGGGGGGGGGGCGCAAACAATATTTCTGGTGCTACTTCCTGGTTTCATCATTTTTTTTAATTTCTTTTGTTTTAACAACAAATAAAGAGGGGGCGCGCGCCCGGTGTGCCCCCTCTAGATCCGCCACTGATTTTAGCTACAGCACACCGGTCCCTGCGTATGCAGCAAAGCGCCGTTAAAGACTATGCGAGCACACGTCTGGAATATCACATGATGTGCTCTCTTTCTATTATATCACTCCTTCAATTTCTCTATCCCTCTCTTTCTTTCTTTTTTTTTCTCTCTCTCTCTCTCCTTCTCCCTCCCTCTCTCCTTTCCCAATCGTGCGTCAACTTATTCACCAGACCCTTCAACAGCCCGTCACGGTCTCCCCACACCATTTACCGAAAATCACACGCAGGGGGATCCTGAGCAACGAAGTGAATCATTTATTCGCATGTTACTTGGAAAAGTGAAAAAAACAACAACAAATGACATTAAGACATTTCATTATTTATATTGGTATCACCAGGGAGAGAAGAGAGAGGGAGAGAGAGAGAGAGAGAGAGAGAGAGGGGGGGAGGGAAAGAGAAAAACAAATAAATAATTAAAAGACAAAACAGACTCGCTGACAACCAGACATATTCAACATCTTCATAATGATCTCATTCGGCTCAGCGCCCCCGCCCGCTCCTCGCCGTATAGATAACCCCAACGGATGTTAATAGGCCATGCTGTCTCCATACCAATTCTAAAAAAAAGCCTGAGTGCTACTCAGAATCATAGCATAGACAAAGAAAAAGTTCCGTCGTATTTCCTCTTGGTCTCAGTGAATCATTTATCATATGATCATATCTATATCATGGTCAGATCATCTTTTGATCATAGACATGAACAAACTACTATTGTTGCTTCCTGTGTATTACTCAAACTGCATGTCGAATTTCAAGTATTTCTTTGTACAGGCCTAATATGTTTAAATAATGAAAGTAAGGTTTAAATATGATTTGAGCTGTTTTGATTTGATTTGATTTGATTTATTCTCCGTATGGCATATCATTTACAATTTAAAGAGTGTAATTGAATTTACTATGTTTGAATTACTCATGAGGTCTTCAGGAAGCACCTGAACAACTGTACCGACCTCTCCTATCTGAGGACAAGGCAAAGAGGATACAAAGTCAGTGTCTTGTCAACAAAGGGCACAGCCGCTGGTGCAATACAAAGGAATTGAACCGGGGACCTTAAGACTGAGAGTCCTCAGTTCCATCCACTGAACCACAGGATCGAGTTTCTCTTTGAACGAGGCAGACACGACCGAAGGCGTGACATCAGTGCCTACAGACTCTGAAATAAGGTATTCTCGGTTCGAATCCTTTACGGAGTGTACATGTACATCCCCACCCCATCCCCTTAAAGGCTCAGGATTCTCTTGAGCCAGGAGTTTCGATGGGTATATATACCTGTCAATTCCAGATCGCTGATACTTAATAATGATGTTTTCCCCCTGGGCTTTCAATTGATGCTTTTCTTCTGAGGGGCCCACATCCTACAAGCGTTGTCTTTTTAGTGGGTTCCTCCATTCTTTGAACTTTGCGTATTGTTTACTTCCCTCTGATCACTACAGTTTTATGACAATGGATAATTATCGTAAGGTTATCTACAATTATTGTACACCCTTTTCATCTCACAGTTTTACGCACCTTATTTTCTGTTACCAAAAAAGTGATGTCTACATGTGTTTGTCGAAAAATGAAATAAAAATGTGAAAGTGAAATTGAATTGAAGTGAATGATAAGTCGTGGTCCTCTGGAAGGGCACTGCAGAGAGTACACCCTATGGGTAAATAACAGCATACCATTATCATTATGAAGAAGAAGGGTAAAGAGTTCACTGAACTTAACTGGAGATTCACGTGGTGAATTGATAAAAGCTGGGGAATGGTCTTTTCTCCTCCCTTGTCAGCGCATTCACACATTAAGCCGCTGACTGATTGACGACTAGTCCAGAGCATATACTCGGGCAGGGAAAATGTGTGTTACAGAAAAATCAGCTATTCCTCAATGGGTTAAGCCGCGGTGATAATACAGTGCGTATCAAAAAAAAAAAAAGGTAATCCAACTTTGGAGGGCTACTATCTTATAATTATCAGCTATTGAGAGCTCACTGTTAGTTGTGAGGAAAGGGGAACTCTTCCTCTTTCCATTGATACCTATTTATGTTGACAAATGTCATGCATGACTGAGCACATGAACTTTAAAGACAACAATGACAAATTGCACGTTTTCCAAGTTTGCATGTTACTGTGAAGGAACAATGCATATCTCACTGCATGGATGAGATCTGTCAATGGAGGTGGTCGAATCATCAGGCCAGCCTGCATGACTGCAGGTTCGTGTTAAGGGTTTCTTCTAACCATTTATGGTTCATAGCCTTCAACATGGCCACGTTGTTGTAAACTTGGTCCTTCCCATAAAGCCTAAACCATTATCCATTTTTCTCTCTTCAC
Source organism: Diadema antillarum (assembly GCF_040938485.1). Taxonomy (NCBI): domain Eukaryota; kingdom Metazoa; phylum Echinodermata; class Echinoidea; order Diadematoida; family Diadematidae; genus Diadema; species Diadema antillarum. The sequence continues at coordinate 599,449 of NW_027271720.1, forward strand.
ATTAACGACATGGTTTGTCGCTGCGAGCTATGAGTTGAATATGAACAGAGAAAATGGATTGTGTGGGTTGACCTCTTTGGGAGTGACTTCAGTTATCCAACAGGTGGCCATCTTAAAGGTTATGAACCATAAAAGGTGAGGAAAAAACCCCTAAACACAAACCCTAAACACAAATCTGCATTCGTACAGGCTGGCCTCTTTGGCCACTTTCATTGACAGATCTCACCCATGCAGTGAGACATGCATTGTTCCTTCACAATAACACGCATACTTGGAAAAAGTGCAGTTTGTCATTGTTGTCTTTAAAGTTCATGTGCTCAGTCATGCATGATATTTATCAACATAAATAGGTATCAATGGAAAGAGGAAGAGTTCCCCTTTCCTCACAACTAACAGTGAGCTCTCAATAGCTGATAATTATAAAATAGTAGCCCTCCAAAGTTGGATTACCTTTTTTTTTATACGCACTGTATAACGTATGCGTGATAGATCTTCTTCCATCCCATCCCTTCAAGACAGCACAGTATTAATAGATAGAAGGGCCTAGAAGAC